>NC_139917.1:3400940-3714040 GCF_963514095.1 Eutrigla gurnardus | reverse complement strand
AGATCAGGATCTTCGCCTCACGATCAGGCTCTGGGATGGTAGGCGCCACGGGTCTCAGGTGAGCGTGGGAAAGAGCGACCTCTGGTGAGGGGATTTCTGCTCGATTGCTCATGATCTCATTGCATTCAATGAGTGGCGGTAAGTCTAAACACACTTCACCATTTATTGCTTGTACCTGGAAACCGACTGCCTTCCTTCCAGTCATTTCAACAGTGCCGGCGCAAGTTCTCATCAGGTAGGGTGAAGGGTTGCCTTGGATGCCAAAGAGCTGGAAAAACTCAGCTCTAGCCAGCGAGCGATTGCTTTGGTCATCAAGGATGGCATACATCTTGACTGAGCGTTCCTTTTGTCCTTGTGGGAAAACTTGAACCAAGCATATCTTTGCGCAAGATCGTGCTGGGAGGCCTTCTCCACAGACCTCAGTGCACCTTGACGTAACCTCTGAAGGCGTGTTGTTTTGCTGCTCTGTGTCTGGCTCAGTCACATATGACACTGCTGGTGAGAGGTGTATGTCTGGATGCATGGCTGTGCAGTGTTGATCACTCTCACACTCGTAGCATTTCAGCTCCACAGAACAGTCTTTGGCCATGCGAGTAGCAGAGCAGCACCTAAAACATCGTCTGTGGTCTCTTAGCAATCTTTTGCGTTCTGTCAGCAATTTTAAAGGTTCTGCACTTTTCCAGAGGATGAGGTTTATTGTGAAGTGGGCAGTATTTAGCTGGATCACCACTGTTTTTCTTCTCCATCTCTGCTCTATACATTGAGTTTGAACCTGCTGCTGCTGACAAGTCTGTCTTATGGACGGCTATAGTTGTTCTCACACCATCATGCTTTGCTATGGGCCTCTCATTACGGAAATGAGTGCGGCTGTTGTTCATCAAGACAAAGCTGGGGTCATTTCTAGCTTTTGCCTCGCCGTTGACAAAGTCGGAGAACGGGGGGTAACTTACAGCATAATGTTCTTTATATCTTGACCCAGTAGACAGCCATTTTTCTTGTAGGTTTATTGGCAGCTTTTGGACGATGGGGTTAATGCCCCGAAGTGTGTCAAGGTAACTGAGTCCAGGTAAGTACCCATCGTGTTTGGCTGAGAGCAGCTCCATGAGCAGGTCACTAAGTTCTCTTAGTTTAATGTTGTCCCTTGAAGTGAGACGAGGAAAATTGTCCAACCGCTTGAATAGAGCACTCTCTATCACTTCAGGGGTGGCGTAGCACTCTCTGAGCCTTGTCCAAGACATCTGAAGTGCGGCTTCAGGGTTAGTTACATGTACTGCTCGAATCCTTTTAATGTGTTCAGATGATTCCTTTCCTAGCCATTTTACCAGGAGATCTAACTCTTCACCAGCTGTTAGGTCTAAGTCTTGAGTGGCGTTAAGGAAGGAGGACTGCCACGCTCTGAAGGTCTCAGGCTGATCATCAAACTTGGTAAGACCTGTGGTTACTAACTCCCTGCGTGCCAGATATTTAGCAAAGTCTATCATGTTAGCAGCTGGAGTAATAGCAGGAGCCTTTGTGTGCGTTGGTGTTGTGGGTGAACCATAATGGCGTTGGATGGGGCTTAATTCAGGGGGCTCATGCCTTGTCAGTGTCTCTTTGAT
This sequence comes from Eutrigla gurnardus, assembly GCF_963514095.1. Lineage (NCBI taxonomy): Eukaryota > Metazoa > Chordata > Actinopteri > Perciformes > Triglidae > Eutrigla > Eutrigla gurnardus. The sequence goes on along the minus strand of NC_139917.1, from coordinate 3,712,442 downwards.
TTGGGGAGGGGACAGTGTGTCTGGGGCAGGTGTGTTAGGACTGAAGCTGGTCTGAGCTTGATGGTCCAGGTATGCCTCCGTTCGCTGTTGAATTACCTGTGGTGAGACGTCACTCCTGATGACACTGCCTATATCCTCATATTCTGATCGTGCTGCAGCTTCTAAAATCTCAGCCTCTGCGTTAGCAGCAGCAGCTGCTTTTTCAAGCTCTAGTGCTTCTAGGTCCGCTTCTAGCGTAGCTTTTTCCAAGTCCAATTTGGCTCTCTGCTTTTTCAATTCCAACTCTTTTTGTCCATATGTGACTCTGGTGCGTGCAGCTTCAGCTGCGGCTCTGGCCTTAGCAGCAGCGCTAGCCACTGAATGCTTGGAGGAAGATGTGCGCTTGGAGCTGGCTACTGACGCTGCCTTTTCCTCCTTTTGTTTTGTCTGGCCTTCCATAACTGCAGCAGGCGAATCCCTCTGATGATATGGTTTTTTACTGTACTGTTTTCTCTGTGTGTTTTGCTCTTGCGTGAACACAGATACACAGCCAGCCAAACTCCTTATTCAAGAGCCAGGGACGTGAGCGCCTTGCTCCTTTAATGTCTTCTCACACATAAGTCAGCATTTCTGACTGCATTGAATTCGGTGTAAAACTAGAAAAGAAAGATACAAAAATGTCTTAATAAACAGCCATGTAACGTATCAACTGCTTAATAATAACTCAACAGGTATTAGCACAGCAGGCTAGAAAACAAGGCAAATTAGCGGACAGTATACACACTGCTGTCCCACAAGCTACGACATTATACTGTTACTTTTATACACAAAATACCCATAAAGTTCGTTAACACATCTTATCAAACTGTAAACAATGTGTAACACTTACAACCATTGCTTTCTGAAAGATTAACTGCATTGATGCGGCCGTGAGACGATGCACATACACGTTTTTCGTCTTGTTTCCGTTTTTACTTCCTACTTCCGGTCGGGAGATTTTCAAAATAAAAGCGCCGCAAATACATATAATGATAGAAAAACAGTAGATCAACATTTTAACGTAATTTTGAACATATTAATACATTAAACATATTCAGGGCAGAACAATCTGGGTTGGTCGTAAAGGGACAGGCACTAAAACAGAGCATTTCAGAGTGAATACAGATCAGGTGGCAACTTCTGGTTCTGAAAAGTGAAGCCAAGTGGAAGTGCATTCTCTCTACTAGTCTTTGTGTGTGTGTGTGTGTGTGTGTGTGTGTGTGTGTGTGTGTGTGTGTGTGTGTGTGAGAGAGAGAGAGAGAGAGAGAGAGAGTGTGTGTGTGTGTGTGTGTTTGTGTGTGTCACTTTCATACTGCGGTTGCAAAAATTCCAAGAGAGCCAAAATCCAAGATGGCGACTGCAGAGATGCTGAACTCGAGGGTTCAAAAGCAAAGTCCACAAACTGTGTACACAACATTTTTTGAACAATTGTTTTTAAAGCATGTAAATATGTTCAAGCAAAAAGTATGGACCTGAAAATGAGCATAGTTTTCCTTTTAACCATCTTGTTTATTTAGCATATTTGCAATATTTTTCACATTCAAACCTTAAATACCCGTCTCATTTGATTTAATGATTGTCTTCTTAATAACCTCTGCCTAGCTAGCAAATCTTGACAGTTGTTCAACACCTCCCCTGCAGTGTTTCACAGGTTGCATGTAAAATGTAAAATGCATATTCATATAGAGAGAGATGTCGATATACATGGAGAATCTGAGGTCGGTGAAATGTGGGCATCTTTCTAAATGAGATTATTAGTGGCGAGATCATTAGCATACACAAACATGGAGCCTTATTAAGAGGCAGCTGGACCACTCGAATAAGTGTGAGACTTGGTCTGACCTCATTAGTGGGAGCATATGGGAGGCAGACCTGCGTATCAGTGCAGTTATCCAAGTTTCAGTGTGAACAGCCCAACGTGATCTCCACACTATGGTGTCAGTCTAATGAATATGCATAACCCCCAAAAAGGCTGGAAGTGGATCATATTTGGCTCATCTACTTTGTTTGGCGCCTTACTAATGTGCAGTAATAGCCAAAAGACAAAGGTCACATCATGTTTGGATGCTCTAGGAACTTCTTCTTATTGTTTGGTATTTTTTGGGACTTAAGAGCTGCATTCATTGATTTCTGGGGCCACTAGGTGGCAGGGAAAAAGTTTGAGTCACAATATCTACAAATGTACCGTCGTCTTTACTTTTAAAATGTAAGGATACTCAAGACTCCTTTTAGGGTTCCTCAGTTTGCCACCTCTCGGAGGCTTCTAGAATACCTTTTAAACACATCAGCTTGCTCCAGCAGGGTCAGGAACCACTTTGTGTGCTTCAGAGCCCTAGTTCTTAACGCTCTGAGGTTCCTCAGAGAACTTCAGGGGGTTTGAGGCCTCTTATCTTAAATGATTACAACTCCATATATACTGTGGGTTTTCCACATGAACATACCACGAGGCATGGGAGTCAGAATCCGTGGTGTAGGCGGGTGCATGAATACAGTTGTTGTTGTCGGTGTAAAAACAACAGACAGCATGGAGGGAGGACCGGCATCACAGCAGCATTAAACACTGGCCAGATTTTCCCTGCTTAGGCTGATGACCCCTCAGCTGCATCCAGTCAAGGACAACAAAAGATACACACAGTGCTTAAGTACCAGGGCAGCACATCACACTTTACAGTTGTCCACAGGTCACTTTCCTACTACAAATACTACATACAGTTTTGTAAAAAAAAAAACAGAGAAAGAAAATCATTCCATGCAATCATACTGATATAAAAGTGAATTTGATTTTATTCGACACAACAATAAAGAGCCACGACTACCTCTTTGTGAATGACTGCAAACGAGCTGGTTCCTTTGAAGTGTCAGCAAACAGATATTGCAATACAGATGAATTTGATACAGTTGATGTAGCATGAAAAGAAAATTAATGATGGCGCTTATTTGCTGCATTAGTTGTGTGATTGAAGGACATTTTAATACTTTTAATTAAATCGTTGAGAGAACAGAAAAAATAATAGATTTGGGTTGTGTTGAAGTTTTATGATATATTAATGTTAAGAAAGGGGTTTTAAAAAAATCCCTCCAATCCTCATATCTTCAGCAGTCACGAAGGGGATGCAGCAGCACCCTCCGCAGCCCAACACTTATGAATGAATGAAATGAAACATTATACATTGCCTAATAGCTGTTTACAGATATTAATATGAGCTCATTTATTGTTTCACTGTTCCCTTAAGAAGCCTCTGAATACTGCTCAGTAGCAATACCATGGCACAATTTTAACATTTAACGTGTGCCTTTTGGCTTAACTTGGAAATGTCTCCAACCAACTCTGCATTATGTAATTTGTCTTATGACAGACAGTCAGATATCTGATCTCACACCCATCAAGGCTACAGCATCTAATCTTGTAATATGTATTTCTAAAACTTGGAAGGTGGACGTTGGGTGGCAGCCACAGCGCTACCATCTGGACCTGGCTGTAAAAAAAAAAAATGCTTTTAAAAAGTTAAATATCGTTCTCACACAGTCTTTTAACGAAGCTCAGGTTGTGTAAAATATACACGATAGTAGCTATAGAAGAAGTAGCTGCTTAACATATTATTGAGATATTGACAGAAATCCTAGTGATAAACTGATTAAAAAGATCCTGGTTCTGTCTATATTTAGCAGAAAACAACATGATGTTTTTTTATTTAACGGCTTTACATACAAGTCAAAGAAACATTGAACCCTTAAGAAGTCTGATGATATGAGGGTCTTCCTTCTCAACTCACTACCTTACATGAAGAAAAGAGTTGCTGCAATAATTTGTGCCGTATTACTGTCGGCTTATCTCTGACAGGAACCCAGAGAATGACATATAGGAAATAAGCTTTAGAATAAAGGCAGGTCATTTGGGAAGCAAAATGGAACTGCCATTACTACCTGCCGTGCTAAACTAGTAGACATTTCCAGAGCGAACATTTCCAAGGTGCATATCCTGCACAACATGGCATGAGGTGCTCCGATGTCAGACATTTAGCAGGAGGGCTTTGATGACGGCCAAGGCTGCAGCACTGCCAGGAACCCCAGGGGAGCAAGACAGAGACGGAAAGCTTTTCCAAAGGTCGGAAATTGCAGGGGAACTACTTTCAAGGTCCCTAAAAATTCATCTGGTAGGGAGTGAGGCGACGTGCAGCAGAGTGCATTGTGCTGCACCTAGAACACAATTTCAAGGCAACATTGGCTTTGGTGGAAGAAAAAAAACATCTTCTGCTCAGTTTGGACCTTGACTTTGTCGTGGAGGAAGCTAAAAACTGAATTAGTTTATAGTGATATATGGATCATAAGAATATGAGATTAGATTAAATAAATGCACAACGGAACGGATGTTTTGCTCTATATATACTAACTCTTTCACATTTTCCACCTTAGGAAGGCTGCAGGGATTCAGGTACCTTTTGAGGACCTCATTGACCCCTCATTTGACCCCTTAAACAGCCCCTGGATGGGGATAGTACTTTCTGAAATTATAGGAACTTTCAGAGTTTGGTTTGCCTTAAAGTAAAGTTAAGGTTTATGGTCGGCTCTGAAACGGATTTTTAAAAAAAGAGGGAGAATGGTAGAGGACAGAGTGACAGCATGGTGGTGCTGCGAATGAGATGGCGGGGGTGAAAAAACGTTATTTTCTGATTGTTCACGACGGTGTGAATGTCGTTGCAGTGAGGCAAAAGCACCTGTTTTTTTTCAGATGAAAGAGACAGGCACAGAGTGTGTTTACCCTGGGAATGCCAGCAGCCCTCCTCAGCATCCATCTACACTATACGTTTGCTTTTTAAAACACAGACCTTGTAGAAGCCCTAACGGAGACGTTTGAAAATGCTGCTGAAGCTGTTGTAGTTTGCAAACTCTGGGGATGCCTTTTAGTAGGCCTGTTCGATTGATGGATTTTAAATCGTAATCGCGATTATGTAGTTAGGACGATGTTAAAAACGTGAAACTCGTAAAATCGATTTTTTAGTTAAGTTAAAGTTCTGCACTTTATTCATTCATTTTTGTTTAATGGACACACCTTAAGATACACGTGAAAGTGAGGTTTTTCTCTTAATCCCAAAGGGATTGGTTTTTTTTTGTGTGTTTTTTTGTTTACAAGAGGTCTACGAGAAGATAACATGGAGCAAAGCCAGATGGCAAAAGTTCATTAATTGTTCTTTATTTTATTTTTATTTTTTTGTTTAATAAGAGCAAGGTTTGCACTCAAACTCCAATGGGAAATTATTTGCAAAATGTTCAATAAAAAACAGCATATTTGAAATAATTTCTTTGCCTTTTGTCATTTCACAAAATAATCGTAATCGTAATCAAAAATCGGATTTTGAGAGAAGAAAATCGGGATTTTATTTTTGGGCAAAATCGAACAGCCCTACCTTTTAGAATGGACAGTCAGAAGACGATGCAGACAGTTGCTTCTTGATTGGGTCTTATCAATCAAGACCTGTCCTTCCCTGATTTGTCACATCCCTATCACATGATCCTTTTCTGGAAGAAAAAATCAATTCAACGTGGATAACAAATTAAGGCATTATTGCCCTTGTTTGTGTCCCGCTAACACACACACACACATACGCCGCCCCACACGTGTCCTACGCCAGCTGTTCCCGGCGGACGCTAAGGACATAGCTACATCCGGTGGCTGCACTCGGCCATCTCTCCCCCTCTCTCTCTACTCCATCTGACGTCAGTGGCTCCACCCCTGAACGCTGTGAGGAATAGCTCCATCTGGTGGTCGCGCCTGGCCATATCTCTCCCTCTCTCTCGCTCTCTCTACACACACGCACATGCGCGCACACACACACACACACACACACACACACACACACACACACACTCCACGTGTGTCTCTCCTTCTGTTTAGCTTAGTTTAGTGTGTTAGGTAGTTAGGTAATAAGGCTTTGTTAATTGCAGTGTTATTGATTGTGATCATTATTACTGATTTTAGTAAATCTTATTATATCATAACTAGCGGTCTCTTGTGCTTGTTGTGTATATGTCACTGCATAACAGCAGGTTGTGAAGGCTAGTGCTCGAATTTCACGCCTTTTTAATTGTTAGATTGTTCTTATACTTCTATGCCAATGATCACGATGATTGGCATGTGAGTATAAAACCTTTTATATTGAGACTGAATACAGTTTTAGGTTATCTTTTCCCTGATCCCAGGGTGGTGCCCCGTTTATTCATGATTATATCATGATAATATATTAAATATAATTATAAATATATCGATAATCATATTGACATTAATAATTAACTGTTGATAACCAAATCTGCCCCTGCTACTACCCCAACAGTAGGAACCAACTTCCGCTGCAGTTGACCAATCAGAATGGAATCTGGAGTTCACAGGTACGTGACACCTTCAGTGACACAGGCCTGCAGGCAGATGGGGGGAGGGGGAAAGACCCCCTGTGGAGGTGCGTGGCTGGGTTTCCACACAGAGGATGCTCCAATCTGAATGTCCAGAAACAATTCAATCTGCATCCATGAATTGTTTCATCGACATAAACCCTGAGGTCCTAACACCAGATTTATTGACCCATATTATCATAAAAAAAATGTTTTTGCTGATTGCCAGCTCTCACCAGGACTGATCTGTTAGCCTCAACCTTGTTTTATTTCCATTGTACATGCTTCCCCTTGGATCCATCTTTGAGAAATGCAACATTACGTATTACTATTATGCAGATGATACACAATTTTACCTTTGTATTACTGCAGACAGCGCTTACTGCTAAAAAACCTTCACTGTCTAAGCAACATCAAATGTTGGATGTTGAGGAACTTCCTTCAACAAAATGAAAACAAAACTGAAGGAATCATGTTTGCCCCTCGTAGCTCTGTCACCATACTAGCAAATGCGCTTGGGCCACTATCTACAAATTTGCATGCAACTGAGTTAGAAATCTTGTTGTCTTCTAGGACACTTCATTGAATTTGAACAAACAAGTCAGTTGTGTTGTGAAGGGAAGCTTTTATCAGCCAAATGAATGCCCTTTAAAAAATCTCATCAGGTCCTGGAACAGTTATCCCTGCTTTTAATACCTTTAGGCTTTAATATTGTTATTCCCTTTATATAAGGGTGACTCATTCAACCATTTCATGTCCCCAAATCGTTCACAATGTAGCTGCTTAAGTGACTGCCAGCACATCTGTCCTCCTGTCTCCAGCCTCAAATGGATTACCTCCACAATACATTGCTGACCTGGTCACTCTATATTCTCCCCCCAGGTGTTAATGTTAGCTGTGCTAATGCAGCTCAAAGGTGACGTTGGTAATGTTAATATAGTAATGTCAATGTATAAAGTTATTACCATAACATCTGACGGCTAAGCAACTGATTTCATGCCAATCAATTGCAAAGTACAACATGTTACTGTCAAGGAGAAGTAATATCTTCAAAGCCCTGGTCAGGTATCATCATATCTTAAAGTGCTTGTTGTACTCTATTACTCCACTACAACACAGCTTACCCAGAATGCAGAGATAGTGGTGGTTCCTAGAATAGAATGGGAGCCAGTGTCACGGACCCAAATGCGGACATGGATGAAAAGGTAGCAGGAAAAATGATTTGGTGATAAATAAACCTACCGGGTACAGTTTAAAAAACTGGCAGGCAACAGAAAATATTCTACTACAGAACAGGAAAACAGGGAAATCAGGAGCACAGGGGAAAAGGCTGGACAATGGCAAACCGATATAACAGGTAGAAACAAAATTCTAAAATTGAAATTGAATCTAAAGGCACAACCAGCATGCCAGCGTAAGAGTAGAAAAAAAAAGTGAATCCCAGGCCCAAAGTCCTAATCAACACATTAGTAACAGTAATCAACTACACGTCTGGCAACACTGTTATTCCAGGCCAAGGGGTTGCACGTAACATTTTTAATAATGTATGATATGCTATGCTGTTATCACATCAACTAATATCATGCCTTTGCACGGTTTTTCTTTCAGTAGAGCAAATGTTTGGCAAAATCCCTGCAATTTCTCTGCATTATGATCATAATATCCATAACATTACATTGAGATGAAAATGAAAGACAATTGAGTCGATCAGGAGTTCTACTGAAGGCATCAACCTTTCCAAATAAAACGTACTGTGTCAACCAAAACACTCCTCATGAGGCTTTTCAACCTATCATCATCAAAACAAACGTCTTGCTGGTTGACCGGAAGATACAGCTAAAAAGTAAGTGATTCTGCTCTTCTCTTGACTGTCTGATTGTAATTGCCTGACTATAGGCCATATTACTGAATCAATTTAGGATTTCTACATCAAAGATGATGCTTAATGAGTCATTCAGAATACCAGAGAAAAGTTCTTATTCATATTAAGTTAAGGTACATTTGAAACAAATTAAGTCAATACAAATGCACAATTATGAGATTATCTTCATGACTGAACTCAAACCATTCTTTGTTATTTTATTTGAGTCTAAACAAGGACAGTTTTCTCAAGCTCATTACTAAAATAAAAACAGTACTGCTAGAGAAATACAAGGATTAGAAAGACAACATAGCCTCTTTCACCGTAGTTACCAATTACAGCAGATTCAAATTGGACTCATGTAAAATGGCTGCTTCCATCCTGGAATGGTAAATTAAATCTACTGTTTGGATCTATGTGGATGGAGACTCCAGGTCTTTCGATCGCCATGGGAATGCAGAAAACAGTGGACCTTTTCGTTCCCTGAAAAGAAATCCTGGGACTAAAAACGGCTTTACCTTCATCCACCTCTTTGCCGACACACACCATAGCTCATATGTGGAACTAATCATTCCAAGGTGATGATTTATTGGCCCCTCTTGCTAATAAAGACTGAGTAACAAGCTGTCAATGGGAGCTCAGGGTTATTTATGTCCCCTGTTTCAGCCGAGCTTCCTCTTCTCCGGGACAATAAGACCCTCTCACCAATGATATTTAAATCCAGATGCATGGATCGCTTGCTGTAGGTATACAATAATAGGCATTGTTTTGCTGAGATAAGGATGATTATTTTCATGTTAAATTCACCATTAGGAATTCATTTCCAACACAAACAAGGAAATAGACATTATTTATCATATAATTATTAAAAAACTATTATCACTGAACTAAATGAATCTGTCAGTCGTTATGGATGTGATCACACTTGTTGCTCTCCTGTTTCCCATCACAGCAGAACTCTCACCGTTAATGAAGGAGCAAAGCCCACCCCCCTCCCCCTCCCCTATAATATCCCACCAGTCTTGCCTCTCTGTCATGAATCCAGAATATGCCATGTCACCTGTGTGGTTTTTGGCTCGGGTACAGCTCTGATATTCATTACTTGTCATCTTTATGATTCGAGCAGTTAATAATAAAAAGGGTTGCTGTGGAAACGCGACCAAACTGTTTCGTGCCATTTAACAGCATACAAGATTTATTAGTATAATGAACCCTAAATGGCATGAATTCAATATTAGCATTCATCTTTCATTAAGTTATGGCCACACTAAATGAACTAGCAGGGGGCAGTTGAGAATTCTCGACTAGGCCTGCATTGTGTTATTGTAATTAAATGCATTTCCATAAGGCATGGTGCTCGTTTCTTCATGATTGTAAGAAATGAAACATGGGTTATACTAATGACCCTGCAGGAGGGGTCAAAGCATCTGTGATGGGTTTACAGGAAAGGTTTCTCACTTTAGACAACACCAGAGACAGATTGTACTGTGTGCAGCTCTCCCTGTTTGTGTACTGTTTTGCATCTCCTTCCACTCTACAGGAAAAGTCAAGTGAATATAGCAATGGCAAAAGGCCAGGCTAATGGGTCCTGATGTACTTAAAAATTCCTCAATGTTCATGCTGTCAAGAATGCACTGCACTGGAATCTACATCTATTTCCTCCTATTATTATTGTAGATTATTATTGTTGAAGACGTCCTTGTTGGCGGTTGTTCATCCATAAGATGAACATGAGATTCATACAATCAAAGATAGCAGTGAGAAGAGTTAGATCTGATCTCAGTCAGTAGGCAGATGAGAGTGCTTCCAGCTCACAGACTTCCTGCTCTGAATTAAATTATATCTGTGTGTTTGAATGTTTCAGGGTGTTTCAAGGGAAAGCATGGGGCAAGTGGAAATACATGGCAGAGGACGCATTGCAGGAGTCCATGGGACGGGAGAGAACAGCACCTTGTAAAGTTGCTACATCATCCAATTCCCAAAGGTCACGTTGGAGTCAGCGAGAGTCTGTGTGCGCCATCTCCATCACTGTAGAGAGAGAGGAGGATGTCCTGTGTGCAGCATAGACTGTATAGAAGAAGTGGATGTAGTCATCGTGGATGTAGTCATTGTGGACTTAGTCATTGTGGAATTAGTCATCGTGGATGTAGTCATTGTGGAATGAGTCATTGTGGAATTAGTCATCGTGGATGTAGTCATTGTGGAATGAGTCATTGTGGAATTACTCATCGTGGATGTAGTCATTGTGGAATGAGTCATTGTGGAATTACTCATCGTGGATGTAGTCATTGTGGAATGAGTCATTGTGGAATTAGTCATCGTGGATGTAGTCATTGTGGAATTAGTCATCGTGGAATTAGTCATCGTGGATGTAGTCATTGTGGAATGAGTCATTGTGGAATTAGTCATCGTGGATGTAGTCATTGTGGAATGAGTCATTGTGGAATTAGTCATCGTGGATGTAGTCATTGTGGAATTACTCATCGTGGAATGAGTCATCGTGGATGTAGTCATTGTGGAATGAGTCATTGTGGAATTACTCATCGTGGATGTAGTCATTGTGGAATGAGTCATTGTGGAATTACTCATCGTGGAATTACGCATCGTGGAATTAGTCACCGTGACGGCACCCATCGATTTGTGGTCTACACTTTTGAAAGCTTGAGTCTGGCAGTTTGGCAAATTTACTTGACATCCGTTGAAAGTGGATCTGTCAGTTCTAATATCATGGCGAATTGTAAATGTAGTACTTGAATGTTTTTCTCTTAAGTAGAAGTATACGGTAAGTAGTATACAACTATTAATTTTTAAGTGCTTAGGGGCAGGCGGTTCGATTTCCAACGCTCATGTATGGTCACAAGCTTTCGGTAGCGATTGAAAGAACAAGATCACGGATACAAGCGAACAAAATGAGCTTCCTTCATACCTGGGCTCAGCCTTTGAAACATGGTGAGGAGCTCAGACATCCGGATTGAACTTGGAGTAGAGACGCTGTTCCTTTGTGTCAAAAGGGGCCAGTTTAGATGGTTGGGTCATCTTTTCAGAATCAGGTAGATCCATAAGTCACCTACCTAAAGATAGATTATATAGCCTATCTAGCCTGGGAACACCTCTAGTGCCCCCAGGAGGCGCTGGAAAATGGTGCTGTGGATGGGTGTCTGAAATGCCCTCCTGAGCCTCACTGCCTTCAGGACCTGGGCCTGCATAAGTGAATGTAGATGGATGGATGGATGGATAGATGGATGGATGGGTCTTTTGTACGTTTTTTGGTGGGACAATGACTTAGTATGGGAACATAATTCAACATGTTTTTACTATCTAAACATAATGAATCCATAGCTGTTAGAGGCCCTTTTAGTCAGGGTCCCCAGGCCCAGGATGTCTACCTTCAGGAACAGAGGAGAAGCCTTAAAAGTGGCTCTGCAGCTGTTGTAAGAAAGTAAGTAACTGACTGATCAAATTGCAACCATTGGTCAGCCAAGTGATGTTGACCTGCGACGTCACCTACGGGACATTTTAGAGTCATCAATTAACCTATCCCCATCCTGCATGTCTGTGTGAGGAAGCCACAAACAGAAGAAACCAGAACCCGGAAACGCTGCACAAGTTCAATATAATTGGAAGAAGCAAAATTTCAGCAGTCACATCTCTCGGAGGATGCAAATGATGAACCAAACCTACAGAGAATTTCCTGTTTGTGTTACCAGCTATTTGTATTATTATTATTATGAGTCATTGAGAGCAAAATTAGGTGCTTGGGTAAATCAAAAACCCTTGAAATTGGGCACACACATCAGTTGTGGCAAAAACATCAAGATATGTGTGGGACGCATGATATGGTTTGCATGTTCGGGTGTGAGGAAATGGCTTACATTATTGAGTAGCCCCCACTGTGCTTTTCAGTAGAAGATGGCATTTGGAATGATGTTTTCCCTCCTGATAGGAAGCATTTCGTCATTAACAAAACATGATAATCCATCTTCAAAATGCATGATTACATAAGGTGTTGAGTTCTAAATGTTTTTAATACATAAGGAAAAAAGAGAAGTCTGATTGTATGTAAGTCTATGAGAAAATGAGCCTACTCCTTCTTGATATATTATCTCAGTAAACATTGTAAATATGAGTTTATCGTCTCAATCTCTAGTTTCAAGTCTTCTTCAATCCAGCATGATGTTCATTTAGTATTATTATGGTCCATTTAGAGTCAGATAGACCATGGTTAGGGAGTGGCTACCTCATGATAGACAGGTTGCTACCATGATGTCTCTACCACCGCTACCATTTTATGAACACAATTTGCTACTAAGATACTAAGAAAATAATGTATTTAATGTGTGTCGAACATCACAGTACACATACAGTTATTGCCTACACATTGACAACAGCACTTTAACATTCATTTTGTGTTTTACCTTTCACAATAAAAGCCCTAGACATATACATGGCATCACTACTTACCAGAGGAACTTAAATTAAGAAATATTAGCTTGCAATAAGCACTGATTACAGAAATATGTTAGTGTTTATAATCCATGGTAACCCAGACACTTCTGATTGCTGTGGATTTAAATGTGGGACGGCAGTAACGCAATTACCTGAGTAGCAGTAGTAGTAATTTTTGTTGTTGTTGTTTTTTTTCATTTTGCTGATGAGCTCACAAGTTAGTCACAAGTTTAGAGTCCTCTACATAGTCCTCTAGATATCTGTGTAATGAGTAGTGAGTGATTTTGGACACCACCTTGCAGGGCGTACCCACCAAACGCGATGAAACTTCATCGCGCGACAAGATTACATGTAAAGTCAATGCAAAGACGCGATTAGACGCTTCATCGCGCCGGGCGACGCGATGGACGCGATAGCGCGGCGCGATGGACGCGATGGACGCGAAAAATCGCTTCATCGCTTCATCGCGCCATCGCGCCATCGCTCGAGTTGAAATAATTGAACTTTTGCGGCAAATTCGCGTGAAGACGCGCCGCGACAGCCTATCAGCGTTGAGATCGTCACCGACGTGCTGACGTACGGACGTCCTGGTGTTCCCTCGCTTTTTGCCGGCTTGCCGCTCCAGTGAAGAAGATGGAGGAGACACTGATAGTCGCCGTGACCGCTCACCCAGAGCTATATGATAGTTCCTGTCCCCTCTACAGGGAAGCTGGGAACTTCTCCAGAGTAGATACAGTGCAGCGATGGTGGTTATCTCAGCCATGATCGACGAGAGAATGAAATGGCGGAAGAAATGTTGTTGTTTGGGCGGGCTCGTCGCGCGACGCGATGCCGCGATGAGGCGTTTTTTGGCATATTGGACCGGCGTCAAAACTGGAGCGTCTAGCGCGACGCGATTTCATTTGTCGCGCGTTTCAATCGTGTTCATCGCGTTTGGTGGGTACGCCCCGTAAGTGTTCCCAGTCTAGCTATCCACGGTTGTTTTTGCTTGTCCCACCTTGGTTTTGTCTGCCTGGTCTGCCTGTCTGTCTGGTTTGTAACTCTTGTTTGTTTTTCAACCGATTAAAGGAATTTTGACATTCTTCTGCTTTTGAATTTGTGCTTTTTCAGTCATGTATGAGTCCTTACAGGTCGTAACATTACCTGGAATTCCAACAATATCCAGAACTACAGTCAACGGGCTGCTCTCCACCCGCTACAGACAGACTGCAGAGCGATGAAGCTCTGTCCCCGCTGCTTAACAGAACGTCATCACCCCAAATCCGACAACACACTCCGTGGCCTCACCACCTACAAACCCACCCAGTGTGACTTGGACTTGACTTGGTTGTCGAGATATGTGAAGAAAACACAGACAGGCAGGTGGAGATTCCTTGGTTATTAGTTAGATTATTCAATCCATTTTTATACATTTAGTTATTTATTTAGTTATTCAAGTGTGAGGAAGCCCACACAAGATTTTTCAGCATATGCACCCAGTGAGCAACTTTCGTAGGACTGAATGGGGTGCCATTTTTGATTCTCCTTAATGCATCCATAGCTTTTACAGGCTGGAACCTGTGGTGGAAATCAGTTTATGATCACCTGATGAGAAATAAGAATACAACTCCTAACAGCACTTTTAGTAATTTATTCTATAAAGAGTCCAAAACAGGCTAGCAGTCGCTACAGACAGACTGTAAACAGACAAAGTCTAATAAGTCAAAGCCCTCGCAAACAGGGTGTCCAAGCGGACCGCATCACCGACATACAGCTTCAGAGCAAACTATCTGGCCAGATAGGGGCAGACTCCTTAAGAGTCTGACCAAGTCTTCAGTCTTGAGAAGGGCTTTTTATACAGTTGTTTGTGATGTGTCATCAGAAAGCATTGTTCCGTTGTTTGTGTAGACGGAGAACTTTGTCCAGAATGTGGTGTTTGAACCACTCATCAGTGTCCATAGATCCATATTGACTTGCCAGCTGTGCTGGTGTCACAAGATGCATTTCACAACTCATGAGATAAGCGTGGCTGCCATTCTGCACCTACGGCCGACCACCACCTCAAACATACAGCAGTCATACACATTCACACGAGGCAAGCTGGGTGAAGTGTCTTGCCCAAGGACACAACGACCATGACAGAGTGACAAGGGCGCCGACCCTCCGAACATTGGCCAACCCGCTCTACCACCCACATGATGATGTTATTATTTAATTACTATGATTTGACTTGAGTAAAAAGCACTCTGAGCTGCATGATCAAATAGATCTACATATGTGACTGCACTTCTGCAATCAGGATTTGATTGGGAACACTACCCAGTGTCAGTCCTTATTAAATAGGTGATAAATACACTTGCACATTAATGTCCGACTGTGAATGACATATTACTGTGCTGTGCTTTATTTAATTCACTGTGGTCATTTTTACACATTGTGCCACTGTCCAGCATTCTTGCAGAGCACGGAATTAATACACTATGATACATTATTCATGATTCCACCCTTTTATATCCATTACACCTCAAAGGAATCCTTGAGAGCATTCATGTTGACAATGCAAAACCGGACACGGCGTGGCGGCACTCGTTTGTTTTACATGGAGCAGCGGCATTAACAAGCTGGACGTGACATGTTAGATTAATTATGCCATACAGCAAGTGACCCCCGGGGCCACGTGTCATATCACACCTTTCGCTAAGTCCCGAGGCTTCGAGATCCAGGCTCCCTCTTCACCTGAGAGAGACATAACCGGATTACTGCCCTCTGGCTGTCTTTGCTTCATCTCGCCACTTTGCAGGAACAAAGCTCTTAAGAGTCTGGAAGGTCACATAACTGATGACTGTTTTAAAGAAGCCAGTGGTGCAAAGATTTGTACATCCAATGCAGAACTTACAGGTAAAATGACTTGTACTGTTTTTCAAAAGGGAGACAAACTTAGTCTAACTCTTTTTTTAGCTACTTGTGTCACAGCCCGGCTCTTGACTGTGGCAAAGATGGGAGACCAGACTATCGAGTGAAATTAACTTAACATTTATTCACAACCAACCAAGACTCTAAACAACAGAACATATATAAATGTCAGTAATCAGTAGTGTAAGCATGTGTGTGAGTGTGTGGCAAAACAAATAGAACAAAGCAATGGCTGCAGCAGCAAGAGCCAGCCCAGATCTGCAGAAGGGTGAGCATTATATAGACAGCACACCAGCCAGGTGTCTCATCAAGAAGATGACCCTCCCACGACCTGGAACCTGCAAAGGGAGAGCAAAGCAGCAAAGAACACAGAGGCCCCTAGTGGAGTGGTGGGGTCGTCACACTTGTAGTATAGCTCTAGGGATGTGCTGGATTGGTCTTGAGGTCTGAAACTTTGAAAAGGGGAATAAGGGGATAACCACTGCATGGAGCAGCATGCACTTTGGTACAGATCCCAATAACTTTGGTGATCACTTGACTTTTTTAACAGTAATTGCAATCTCCTAGGTGAAAGTCCAGCGTTTAGTCAACACCACAAACCATTCTCCTTCAACTGTGGAGAATCATTTACAAAAAGCAAAAAAGAAAACTCACGCAGAGCTTCGAATCGGAGTTTGAACTCAGCAGACAAAAAACGGACGTGTAAACTGCAGCAGTGGAAATAAAGAGCTATGGGCCGTTACATTTTTGCTTGAGTTGAATTATTACTATTTCAACTAAATGAAAAATTTGTCGCATTTTCGTCAAATTTGCACAAATTTGCGTCTTTGCATTGACTTAACATGCAATTTACTCACATGAAAAATTAGCTTCACCCCTTTAGATAGAAAATAACAGTGACAGAAATAAAGAGGGGATGACATGAAGTTAGATACTAAAAAAGCGTCTAACGTTGCTAAAGCAACAGCAAAGTGGTCCCCAGCAACACATTCCCTCTCAGCAGCTTGGTGAGTGGCCCCATGCGTTGAACTATGACGCTCTACGTCCCCCTCTAGTGTCAGCTTTGCACAGCTCTATTTCTGCTTGCGACATGTATGCACTGTCTTCATTCTACTCTTAAAATAAACTTCTGATTTCACTGGAAACAAGTTGGTTAGCTTCAGGAAAAGATCGTAATATAAATCGAACATACGTGAGTCTTAGAGACTTTTGGATTCACACAAGACACAAACTGTGGTCTCCTTGGTGAAGGTCCTATATTTGTTATATAATATTTTATATTCATTACTACAGTCCACTGACCAAGCTGCTGTATTTGATGACTTGGGAGTGAGAACAGGCTGTCTGTGATTAATATGAGAGGTGGCCAAGGAGACGCGGATGTCATGAAGAAGATAGCATGAAAATAAATTAGCCTACAGTGATGTCACACTGTCGGCTGCAACAGAGGATGATAATGGACAGAGAATTGTAGAAGCTGCTGTGCCGAAATATGCCAAATAAACAAAAAGCCATAATGATGCTGGTCTGTTGATCAGGATATTGATTTTGCATTCAATTCTTAATATAATTATAGGTTACTTTGATATAGTTCATTTCAGTATCGTATTCAAACTCTAAGTCGGGTTATAAAGTGTTCAAAGTATATCATGAGGATTTTATATGGCTTTGCAGCACATGTGTTCTAAGTTTCCTGAAGATTTTGGTTGGAACAATGATCTTACAGAATACATGAAATCATTAAAAAGAAATTGCAAAGAAGAAAACTCTTTTAGCAGTTTGTATGAAATTAACTTTTTTGCCTCAAAAGAAGAACCTACTGTTTGAGAGTTTGCAATAATTTGTATGAACTTAAATTATTCATTAATCTTTAATTTTGTGTTGATTTTGCCACAAAGTGGGAGTGTTTCCAAAACCAGATTCCCTTTAGAAAACCACTCATTTGAGCGCAGCAGAGTCTGACAGTCTTTCCCATGCAGTTCTGGTTCTGGCAAATCTCTGATCCTGACTGGAGGAAGAGCCACTGCTGCTGGGCTCGGAGCTCCGAAGATCACAGCAAAGCCAGATCTGAGTCTGTCCGTGGCGGGTTAGTCGCTGCCAGAGACCCCACTGGAGGCTGAGTTGAAGGAGTTTCTCGTGGACCTGACTGACTTTGTCTGTTTTCGAAATCCAACCCAGGGACACCGATGACAAGCATTAAGAATAATGTCATACAGCGTTTTTACTGCATAGAGAATTGAGAGTTGGCCGCCATCAACTTTCCTCCCACCTCCAGCTCTCGACCAAGCTCTGAGGTCGTAATGCAAATAAGTATTTTCTAACAAATATTGCATTCGTTGGATTTCTGTCATTTGTAACAACAGTGGCATTGCGCCAATGTGGTAGTGCTGTATTGTATCCACTGCTAAAACCTGTCAGAGGGGAAGAAAAGTGCTGGAGCAGCTGAACCGCAGCAAAGCGAAGGAAAAAAAACTATTTTCGAAACCGAACTTCTTTTTCTCTTTTTCCTGCCTTTCGATGTTTTAACATAGATTTATATATCCAACGTTTACAAAGGCTGTTTACATCGCTGGAATGGAAGGAAATAAAGACGAGTCTAAACCACTTTATTGAATTCCAAAGTTCCAATCCAGGGTAGAGATGATCCTACTGGTGCGGACGGCTGAAAAATAGATACATAGACAACATTGTGCCCACCATTCAAGTGAGGAAGTTTCACAACCAGGAGCCCTGGATAAACAATCAGGTATGCCACATGCTGCATGCTCACTCTCTTGCATTTAGATCAGGCATTAGATCAGGCAGTGAGTACAAAGCCGCAAAGTATGGACTGAGGAACACAGTGGCCACGAGGCAGGACAGAGAGAAGCTGGGCAGCTTTTATTCTACTGCTGACTCCAGGAGGATGTGGCAAGGCCTGCAGCACATCACAGACTACAGGACCCCCACCAGCGCCATCAGCTCCACAGACAGCCTGCTGGATGACCTCAACACACCGCGCTTTGAGACCTCCAGCAACAGCACAGAGAGGTGGCACACACACCCCTCTACCAACCGTTCCATCAGGCCAGGTAGCTCTGGGGTGGATCAACCCCCGCAAGGCAGGAGGACAAGGCAACAACCCTCGGCGGGCCCTCCGAGCATGTGCCTATGAGCTGGCTGATGTTCTCACCTCCATCTTTAACCTTTCCCTCAGCCAGAGCATTGTTCTCTCCTGATTTAAGACCACAACCATCATACCCCTTCCCAAGAAGAGCCCACCCACCTGTCTGAATGATTACAGGCCAGTAGCACTCACTCCAATCATAATGAAGGGTTTTGAGACAGTGGTGCTGGCCTACATTCAGAGCAGCATACCGGACCCCCTGGACCCCCTACAGTATGTCTACCGGTCCAACAGGTCCACCTCAGATGTTATCGCTGCAGTCCTCCATCATTCCCTCTCCCACCTGGAAAACAAAGACTCCTACATCATGACGATCTTTGTGGACTACAGCTCCACTTTCAACACAGTCATCCCCCACAAACTGTCCACAAACTGTGCACCCCACCCTGTGTGGCTGGCTCCTGGACTTCTTTACTGGCAGGCCCCAGTCTGTCAGGATTGATAATAGGACTTCAGCCAGCATCATCACTAACATTGGCACAGGTATGCGTCCTCAGCCCCATCCTCTACACCCTGTTCACTAGGGGTGGGGAAAAAAATCGATATTGCAATATATTGTTGTGCTCTCTGTCGCAATAAATTAATCGATACACTGACGGCAAATATCGATATTTTGGGTCTACGGGTTTTTTTAGACTCCCGTCGGTGCGTCTAAGAGTTTATGGTTCTCCGGAGCGGATCCGCGGGGGCCGCCCGCTGCCCGGTCTGATTGCCTATTTACGGACAGGATTCCGAGCGGCGCGCTAGAGTTTAGAGGCTCACGGACTCACGGACTCTGGCATCGGGTACCCCGAGGCGGAGGAGGAGGGTCCGCCGACGTGACCCTCCGGCTCCCCGCCGGCGCTGCCCTCGTTTCCCCCGCTAGAGCAGCACCGGTTCAAAAATGAGCGTCATGTGCGAATGAAGCGAATAATCCAAAATGATCAAGCGGCGCGCGTCTCACGCGATTGTATTCGCGTCTATCGCGTCCGGTGTGAACGCCGCATAAGCGTGGCCGTGTGCTGGCCGGTGCTGTTGTGAGCTTCAAGCGCTTTTCACACAGCATTGAGGGCATGAGGAACCACTTTTCGGCCGGGCTCGATTGCCTATTTACGGGCAGGATTCCGGGCGGCGCGTGTTTACCGTCCGCCGGAGGGTCCGCATGTGTGGGCGCGGAGCCGTGTGCTGCCCGGTGTTGCTGTGAGCTCCAAGCGGTTTGAGGCCCGACTTCCCAGGTACTGGATGGGTGAACATAACTCTGCACATAATTGGTTGCATACTGAAATGTGCCCAATATTTCATTTAATTCTGACGTTATTCTTATCTTGTTTAGCTATTGTTAAACTAAAACGGGCCCAAGTTTACATAAAACAAGTTGCTACTGACTTTTCAGTATCAGAAAGCACTGTCCTGGTTTACATAAGACATGTTATTAATGTTCATGCACTTTAATGTGTCCAGCTGGACAGTGTTTATTCATTTGTACATTGTACGAAGTTTTTGAATTTATTTTTTATGCATATTTTTTCTTTTTCAGTCACATATCGTGATATATCGTTGATGAAATTTCTTGCAATATATCGAATATCGCAGATATCGTGTATCGTGATATTATCGTTATCGTGGGCCAAATATCGTCACAGTATCGAATCGTGAGTTACCCGTATCGTCCCACCCCTACTGTTCACCCACCCCGGTACGCATCCGCAAGTTTGCAGGATACGGACAGAAATACGGACAAAATGTACGCAGAGAACGGACAGAAGGCTC
The DNA here is from genome assembly GCF_963514095.1 of Eutrigla gurnardus. Classification (NCBI taxonomy): domain Eukaryota; kingdom Metazoa; phylum Chordata; class Actinopteri; order Perciformes; family Triglidae; genus Eutrigla; species Eutrigla gurnardus. Next base: position 3,691,926 of record NC_139917.1, on the reverse strand, counting down.
AGTCCATATCCGTATGCGTGTCTAGCGTAGAGCATAAATGAGCCTTAAGAGTGTCCTGACCAGCTGCATCACCGTGTGGAAGTTCTGCAGAGAAGATCACCAGGACTCCACTGCCCTCTCTGCAGAACATCTACCACCGCAGTCCATCACCAGAGACAGTATAAGAAACTTTGGCATTGATTTACATTTACATTTAGGGCATTTAGCAGACGCTTTTGTCCAAAGCGACTTACAATAAGTACATTTGTCAAAAGAAGGAAACAAAGAAACCACAACATATCATTGCCAAAAAAGTAAGAGCTGAAAAATAGAAACAAGTGTTAGTTAGATCCTTGTCTGAGTAAAGTAGTAGCTGTTCAGCAAACATACCTTAAGAACAACAGTGCTATGATCAAAGTGCTATAGGTAAGAACATGGAAGAGCTTTTTTTTGGGGGGGGGGGGGGGGGGGGCTTTACAGTACTTTGAGGTGTACATCGGCACAGGTGGTAAGCCAGTGGAGGTTTCTACAGACCACAATCCCCTCACCTTCCTGATGGCTGGTCCCTGATGTTTCAGTCTTACAGTTTGACTATTGGGCGGATGCTTTGTCCCCAGTAGATCTGTTTTGTTCTAACTTTGGGGTTGTCTTCTGTGCCTGTTTCTCACCCTGTTAATTTGCCTCTAGGAGGCCGTTGCTGGGTGGTGACGTGGACAGTTCCTGGGATGGCTATAGTAATTGGCTTGAATGTCTGGTCAACTCTGGTTGTCTCGCTCAGCCCATCCAATCTGGGGACTGGCGTCACCTACTTAGCGGTTTTCATCATCATGCTCGATCCAAGGATGGAGGTCTCTCTCTTGACCTGTGTTCTCGGAGCACCTGTTCACAAGGATTATGTTTATGTTACTTTAGTTCCTTTCTTGCTTTCTGTTTATGCACCTACAACATTCGATTCGATTCAACTTTATTGTCATTGCACAAGTAAGGACAACCAGTACAACAAAATGCAGTTTAGCATCTAACTAGTAGTGCAATCAATAAAACGTTTCTGTTAAAGCAGCGCTATAAGAATAATAATAATAATAATAATAATACATAAGACACAGATAGCAGATAGCAGCTGGTCAACAAAGTTAAAAATATCCAGTCAGTTTTTAAGGTGCATATAGCTCTGAGGGTCCATAGAATGCACTATGAATATAAAGTGCAAGTAATACATAAATGGTTAATACAGTTGATCCACATTAATTTTAAAGTGCATATAGTTCTGAAGGGTCCATAGAATGCAGTTTGTGTTAGTTAGTGCATTAGTTAGTGCATATTGAAGTGCATAAGTAAAGTGCATAGGTGGTTTGAGGTAGTCAGACTGACCATAGTCCATGTTCAAGAAGGGGGGGGGCTAGTGTAGGGTCTTTGTGTTGAGCAGTGTTGTAGTGTTGTGGAAAAAGCTGTTTCTGAGCCTGCTGGTGCGACTCCTGAGGCTCCTGTAACGTCTCCCGGACGGGAGGAGAGAGAACAGGGCATGACTGGGGTGTGTGTGGTCCTTGATGATTTTGTTTGCACGTTGCAGACACCGTGAATGATGAAGATCAGTGAGGGCAGGGAGTGATGTGCCAATTATTTTCTGAGCAGTTTTAACGACTCGCTGTAGGGCTTTCCTATCAGCCATAGTGCAGTTACCATACCACACCGTGAAGCAGTTGGTGAGGATGCTCTCAACGGTGCAGCGGTAGAAGTTCCGGAGGATCTGAGGGGAGAGTCCAGCTTTTTTCAGTTTTCTGAGGAAGAAGAGGCGTTGTTGAGCTTTCTTGATCAGAGTGGAGGTGTTGAGTGACCAGGAGAGGTCTTGTGAAATATGGACACCCAGGAACTTGAAGTTGGTGACCCGTTCCACTTCAGCCCCGTTGATGTGAATGGGTGTGTGTATGCTTGCCTTTGATTTCCGGAAGTCAACAATGAGTTCTTTGGTTTTGGTGGTGTTGAGCACAAGATTGTTACTAGCGCACCAAGCTGCCAAGTGCTGGACTTCCTCCCTGTAGGCTGATTCATCATTATTCCTGATCAGGCCGAGCACTGTTGTGTCGTCTGCGAATTTGATGATGGAGTTGGAGTTGTGAATGGGGGAGCAGTCATGGGTGAAGAGGGTGTACAGTAAAGGGCTGAGCACGCACCCTTGTGGTACACCAGTGTGTAGAGGAAGTGTAGTGGAGGAGAGGTTGTTTAACCTCACCGTCTGTGGTCTGTTGATCAGAAAGTCCAATATCCAGTTGCAGGTGGATATGCTGATGCCAAGCTTGTGTAGTTTCATGATCAGATCAGATGGTATGATTGTGTTGAAAGCTGAGCTGAAGTCGATGAATAGCAACTTAGCATAGGAATTGCTATTGTCCAGGTGGGTGAGGGCAGAGTGAAGGGCTGTGGATATGGCATCCTCAGTCGATCTGTTGGCACGGTATGCATACTGGTGGGGGTCTAATGCAGGAGGAAGGCCGGGCTTGAGGTGAGCTAAGATTAGCTTCTCAAGGCACTTGGTGATGATGGGGGTCAGTGCTACCGGTCGATAGTCATTCAGACACGCTGGGTTAGATTGCTTGGGCACGGGGACGATGGTGGTGGTCTTGAGGCACACGGGAACAACAGCCTGGGCCAGTGACAGGTTAAATATGTTGGTGAAGACTCCAGATAGTTGCTCAGCGCACGTTCTCCACACGCGCCCAGGGATGCCATCCGGGCCAGCTGCCTTCCTTACATTCACCCTGCTCAGCACTGACTGCACGTCAGAGGCAGTGAATCTGAGGGGTTGTTCGCCAGGTGGTGGGGTAGTTTTGACAGGCGTAGTGCTGTTGTCACGGTCAAAGCGGGCATAAAAGTGATTAAGCTCGTTAGCAAAGTCGGTAGTGGTGGTAAGGGGGGTTGAGTTTGCTCTTCTGTAATCTGAAGAGCAAACTCATGAAGTCACCTTTGCCACGCACATCATACTCCACTGCTTACTGACGTTCACTTGATTTGCTTTGATTTGGTTCATTCCAGTTGTTTACTACCTTTATTTTGAAGCTGAAATCCTTGTGTGTCCCATTTTTGTCAGGGCCTTTTAAGTAGTGACATCCATAAAACGTGATATTAGTTAAGTACATGTTTAAGAACATGACTGCCACATATACGACTGATATAAGTAAATGATTTAAATTAGTAAGTAAATAATCGAAAAAGGATAGACTGTTTAACGTATCGTGTGTCTAGTGTGAGACAGGATTTTTATTCATTCATTTTAATATTTATTATTATTTTAAAAGTATTTTTAAAACCTTTGTGTAACTAGTATTTTAGCAGAATCAATTTGTTTTACAATCTGTTAAGTTAATCAGTATTCACAGTCTGAACAAAATGTAACCATGTCATATGATATGCTACTTCAGTACACAGAATAAAAAAAATACCACGTACCATCGTACAATGGAAAGGAACATTTAATATCCAGGATATTTCATTCAATTCAATTTTATGTATATCCCAACACATCCTGTGTCCCTGGACTCCCTAAAAAAACCTTAAGGGGGGTAAAATAAACTAGACACCACTAACTGTCCCTGTAATAGTCATTAGAGGCATCAGGATTAAACTGAGACTCATTCAGAGGTTCCTCACACTAATTTAAAATACACTTTACATTTGTTTTTTCCAGTTAATGGGAATGTAATGAGAGCAACTGCTTGTCATTTTAAGTCACTTGAAATGCAGTTATGAATGGAGCAATGCTAATACTTGTATCTCCCCATCTGCCATACAAATAAATCAGTGTCAGTGATAGTAACAGTAGCATGAGGTCGGGTTTGTATAAAGAAAAACATCTCAACTCTCCTATATAAACCTCAAATTTGTGTTAAGAATAAACATCTTTTTCTCCGCTGCAATTATTGCTCTGCCAAGTGAGCCAGCGAAACATAGATCTATTTGTCATCACAACGCGAGAAGAACATTACAGGTTTGTTCTCCAAATTAAAATGTGGAGGGACAGTATGCTGCAGTGTCCCACTGGAGGATCAGAAAAAGGCTGACATGGCAGATCACAGCGGCACTCGCTGTCACTGTCCTGCTCGATGATAATGACCACCTTTTCATCTCTTTGGTTCGCGTTGAGAAAAACCAATGCATCAACGTGGGAGGGAAGGAGACTCCCCCCCGCCAGGGAAAAAATCTGTTCACTCTGGGTGCTGGTGGCTGGAATAGCCAGGTAGCTCATAGCCAGCTTGGCTAAACGGGGGAAGCGGTCCTTGCTATTTGCCCACCACTCCAGTGGGTTTTGCATCGTGGAGATATGGGGTGTCTGACCATAATCCCGTAGCTGCATCTCATCGCCACGGTCAGCACTCCCCGCAGTAGCCGCCATTTTGTCCACGACTAGTTGACTGTTGCCTACAGCACCAACTAGTGGTGAAGGTAGTCGACTACTCGACTAGTTTGTGAAAGCCCTAGCAGGTCGTGGCATCGTTTTCATCTTTTCACCTGAATAACACAATACCCAGGACGCTCTTTGCTAAACCCGGTTTAGCTTTTACAGGTCAGCTCAGTTTAGCATTAGAAAGCAATTAATGCTGCAATTAATGGAGTACCTGTGGGAGTGATTCAGAGCTTCCTGACCTTGTCGGGAAAATTGACCCTATAACGAGACAACATTAAAGTCAGATTCAATGTGGCTCTCCACTTAGTGCACTCTGGGGAACTCTTAATCTGTTGGCTAGAATACATTTTTGGTAAATAATTGTGGAAAGGTTTTAGGTGGATTTTTCTCCAATGATATTCCTATCTGTCAAAAAAAGCTTCAGAGGATTAGGGGAGCTTTTTATCCGCAAATGTTAGATTTTTCTCCTTGCTTTAAAATCGCCAAAGGCCCACAACTGGGAATTCGACTGAACTAACAGCTGCTTTTATGCTGCAAATAAAGATGCCCATGCACGATGGCAGCGGTGGCGATGGACGAAACAGTGGACCAGACAATCGATTATCATTCAAGGATATCTTGCAGAACAGCATTTTTAGTCCAGACAAAGTCATCATAAACTCCAAACCAAGGTTGTCCGAAAGTCACTGTTGCCGCACAATCACTGGCAGCCTTAGCAAACAAAATGTCTTATCCCGGCCTCATCTGAATGACACGGAGATAATTATCGAGGTGGGCCTCATCAGAATTCATTAGAAGCCCCTTTCTCCATGAGACAATGTGACTATTATGTCAAAATCCCTGTCAGCTATTTTTATCATATCTGCCACAGATCGAGCTTCAGTGAATTCATAGCGAGGTAATTACCTCACACTCAGGGAAAATAGGGTGGAGACCGACAGACGGAGGGAGGGGGAGGTTTGGCACAAACCAACACCCCAGGGTTGTCTGACTACAGGAGCAGTGCGCAGGAAGAGAGTTAAAATGTATGAGATCAAATCAGCGAGACAAGGAAATTTATGATTACTGTGTCACCCCGAAGAGAGCTGTTGTGGAAAGCTAAATGTCAGCAGCAGCTATGAGTTTGATTAACCGCATTCCCCGGAACAAAGCTGAAGGCAATCTGTGAGCTACTGCAATACAGAGTGTTACACCGGTGAAATAATTCATTCCCATCTTTGGTGAAAAAAAGTCAAACTTAATGCAAGCTTTTTTTATGGTGCAAGTAGGTGGGGATTTGTGTGCTGTTGGAGGTGCACACTTTCCTACCTGAATCACACCCAAAACAGTTCCCTCGTATTGTTAGAAATGCACCCGTCGGAGTCTCAGCTATAAGGTCTGACACTGTGCTCATACTTGGATACAACTGCACCAGATACCAGCAGCGTGACCATAACCTCTCACCATGGAGCCTAATAAGCCGCCCAGCTGCAACAATAACCTGATGAACAAACATGTTGAATCATCATTTATCAGCAGCTGCAGTATGAAGCTAAACACACGTCTAGTGAGTCTCCATCAGTACAAGTCAAAGTATACACACATGGTCTGTTAATGAGTTGCACAAGCATGGCGAGTTCATGGACTTATGGCTATATTAAGATTATTAAGGTTCAACATAAACCATAACATTGGGTAATAGAGTTCAAATCTGTCACATGCTTGAATTAAAAATGTATTCATTTTACATTGTTTACTTATCTCTATTGTTTGAACTAAGATGTAAACGGGGTGATATGTGATCTACAAGATGGTCTTCATCTAAGATGCTGAAATTGAATGTTCCTGTCTCCAGCCACACATGATTATTTCTCCCCATTTACCAGCTATGTTGTCATTCATAAGTCAAATGAACATCACTGTAAGAATCCTTTAACATTGTCAAGACTTTTCAAAAGACTTTGTGACAGTTTGGGTGAATTAGTCATGTGTGAACAAAGTCCTCACTTGGGGGCATAGAACAACCAAATACTCTGGAATAACCTGGGACTTATCTGATACTGGTGTATGTGTATGTATATATGTTTTATTATCATTATTTCATGCAGCTATTTTGCTGATTACCATTTAATTAATTTTGATAAATACTGGGAAAGGCATATATAAGCCATGTGCTTCAGCCTATTCCCTTTTTTTGGGTTAAAGAATTCTATCTATTTGCGGTAACTACTTTGCTTTGTATGCTTAACCAAATAAAAAATAAATTAAATGAAAAAATTAAATGATACCATGTTTTAGTGCCATTTTAAGCATTTTGAAGATAGTTTGATGATAGGCTTGCACAATTACAGAAATATCTATTAATGTGCACTGTCCCAGTAACTTCAAAATAAATATCAAATAACAATCATTGGGATGATATTGTGATCAGAATTATTATGGCCAGGATAATCATCATCGTCCCATGCATAGTAGGTTTGATTTGTACGTTTAAATTCCGTTCAAATCAACATTCTCATACAGGGGAAGGCGGTCAGCGATGCAAAGGTAACAGAAACAATCACAAAAGACAAAAAGTCAAAAGCCAGATCAGGGCAGCAAAACTTACAGGCCATAGGCAGTCTGGGACACAAAACCATCAATGGTCACAGACGGGAGGTCTACATGAGCAGAGGCAGACTGACAGATGCTCAGAATGGGTCATTGTTTTGATCAAAATGATAACAAAAATAATTTTGTCTTTGATTATTCTTGAAAGGTTATTTTATGCATGCAACCACAAGTATTTGGGATCGGCCAACGGTACCTTTAAATAAACACAATCACAACCCCCTTATATGTAGCCAGGTGAAAGGTCACGTGAAGGTGGAAACCAGAGTATGAGCTAAAAACCACAGGATACAACTTAAACACTGGCCAAGCTCAAATATATTTGGATCATCGGCTAAGCCAGACAACGGTTTGTATGTGGCCCTTGTTAAGACATTGTTCAGGATAGTCCACTTCTAAAGTTTGAGACCGTTTTGATGAAGATGCAACAGTTTACAGTCTGAGTGGTCAAATCTCACCATAAACTGGGACAGTCTGAAAAAGTCTCCAATACACAGTCAGACTGAGTCGCAACCTGTTGCCTCGGAGACGAGGGCAGTGGGGTGGAGAAAGAAGAAGTTGGTCTGGTCATGTGCAACGTGCAGGAACTGTGCACTGTGCTACTAGTTGCTCCTGCAGCAGTGGAACTTGTTCCCTCATGCCTGTCGTGAAATAGACTTGTCCTACACATCTGTTGGTGTTGACCCTCTCCTGCACACCAGTGGAATGTGAAAGAAGTTTCCACACATTGAAGGGGATTGAGAATCGCCTGAGGAGCAGAACATCACAGGACAATTTGGAGGCCTTCATGCTGATGAGAAAAGCGCATGATGGTGAGACTATGAGTAGGTATTAGACTGTGTAGTGCTCTATTCTGGTGAGACTATTGTTATATACACTGTGGCCGTGCCTTGCTCTTTGCATGTTTTGGTGGAGTGGTTGTATAACTACTGTGCTTTTATGCCAAGCCTTTGTATTTGTGCTGAATGTGCCTTTAGTGGAGTGTATCATGTTGTAGCACCTGGCGCTCTACAGTCACTCTTTAATGTCTTCATTCTATTCAGTCTGTGTGGTTTTATGCCTTTGAAGTCAACATTTAGGTGGATTAGTGTTGTTGTGTTTGGAAATGTGCATCCATGTTTTCCTTGTTTCCTTAGGAGAGAGGGAACAAGGACATGTGTTTTTAGAGAAACGATCTGTCTGTTGAATCAGCTGTCAGTCAGGTGGAACAGCTGTGGACATTTGATGGCGTTTGTGTGTACGCGTTTGCACTGTACTAAAACCAACAGTTCCCTGTCGTCCGTTACCTGTAACACCTGCACATGAATAACAAACTGCTCTCTATATTCACACTGTGTACTGGCTCCATTTCTACTGGCAGAATGCCTTTATATTATTCATTCAGAATCCGCATCTGTATTTATTGATATTCTGATTGTGAATTCAATATTTAATAACCACAAATACGAGCATACACTGGAAATGATTTATTTTCTGGGAACATTTAAATGATATAAGTCGTATTAAAGTCAACCCTCAGGAATGATCAGCCTCATGTGACTGAAGAGAAATGATGATAAATGATGTAAAACGTGTTTCTTGCTGACAGACTGACTCGACTCTCTGACTTTAATTAGATCCACAATAAACGTTTATAGGGGGAAATAACAGATCATGACAAGATAAATAAATAAAAGGTTATTTGTGGTTGTCAATTAACACAGATGTTTCACTAGATGGTGAATCAGACAGCAAATCAAACATACAACGTGTAGAAGCTCCCTTTGGTTTAATCAGTTATCTGTCTTCACTGCGGTAAGAAACTGATGTTGAGATGCATCAGATCAGTCCCATCAATCAATAACTGATATCCAATGAGGGGGGTAAAGTGTAGGCTGCTCTCATGTGTCCTCAGTAATCCTCAGTAACCTTTGGGACGGCCTTCAAGATGGCGGACCAGAACAACTTCCGCTTCAAGACAGGAAATCTCAAATAAGAGACTTGGGACGTTCCCATTGGCTTTCCTGCTTAAGCCCCGGTTTATGGTCCAGCCGTCTTTGCGTTGTTCCTTGTTGATTACCTGCCTGTTTCTTTTTCAAGACCAGTTTTTCTCCAATTTCGTTTTTTGCTATTTTTCCTTTGCACTAACCTCAGCCTACGTTTTATAACCTGTCAGTGGTATCAACTGTTTTGTTATTAAAGCTTGCATTTTGTTCAAATTCAACCCACTTTCCAGTTCTGCATTCAGGTCCTCTTTTGAACTCCATTCATTGTGGCTTTCATATTTTTTTTAGGATCTTGTGCCACTGCAGAGTGAAGTATGGAACAAAAGCGACGGACATTTACGTCAGCGAGGTAGCAGCCGGGATTTCAATCGGCTCATTTTAAGAACAGGCAAGAGAAAGAACTGGTTCTGCGGGCCTGTTTCATCCTCTCCCTCAGCAGTCAGGTGCGACAGCCTTTTAATGAACCTGAGTGACATGTTTGAGACGGAGCTGCTGATGCTAACGTTCGCTTCCCAACACATCACGGATACAACAAACTGCTTTACAGGAGCATTTTGATGGGATTTCACACTCGGATTAACTGATTGCTGTGGTGCATCGATATCACACGTATGTATACAATCATGGTCCCATGAACCTCCTGTGATCTTGGTATGTTTATACAGGTGACACAGATATTCGGAGGAGATGCATTGCACAAGCAAATGTTCAATCTATAGAATTACAGTGTGAAAATAGTCTTGATGTACTCTCACGTCAATATTGTGCGTAGAATTTGCCGTATGTCCCCGTCCGCCCGGTGTAATCCCTTCACTCCCATGACAGATATGTGCGTCCATTTAATCAACTGGTTGCAGAATAATCTCATCATAAACAGCCTCAGCTGCTCGTCCCTCCGGAGTGAACGATGCGCTCCAATCTCTCTTGCCAAATCAAAGCATCTCTTTTTGGCCCAGCGCCAGGTAAAATTGTAGCCAGCCAGCCGCCACCCGGGCCGGCAAAAGCCCACCCGGTGTTAATTCAGTGCAGAGACCAGCCTGGCAGACGCACTGTTGGGGAGATTGATGATGTTGCTGTGTTTAATTACTTTTATTTGTGTTTTTGGCACAGGAATGTCTCTGAACTTTTCTTTTTTTTCCCCTCCCTCGCCTTGTCAAAGAAAAGTAATCATGTTGATGAGGATTTACAGACCCGAGTTTCATCTTGTCTCCCTCCCTTAACTGCTTATCATTTGTGTATTAAGCAACATGACACTGAAAGGAATCCCTCAGAGGATCGTGTACAGCCAGACGGACGACCCGAATGACCTCAGGGTGCAGATCGGGGACACACTTTCATTTAGCATCTCCTTGGCTTAACAATATCTATTAGTGTGTTGGGTTCTTATGAAAATGGTAAAAGTGTGAAAATCTAAACTGCAAGGCCGCTAAACATGGTAATAAAAGATAGCAGATGAATTGGATTGAATGTGAGTTTGAAGCCAGAACAGAAACCCACTGTGAGGCATGAGCTCATGTTTTTATCACAATGTGAATTGGATAATAAAGGACATTGGGCCTGGATATATTTTTTAAACAACTTTGGGGGAAAACTCTAGACATAATAATTAGGGCCGGGACTCGATTAAAAAAATTCATCTAATTAATTAGAGGCTTTGTAATTAATTAATCGAAATTAATCGCATTTTAATCGCATATAAATTTGACCTGAGAACAGTGAGAAGTAATTTTTTTCACATGGATTTTTAGTATACCATTGAATAATGACAAAATATTGTGATTACACAATGGCTTGTAAATACTGGTGCAATATTCCTGATTTCGGAAACAATGGTCTCCTGTGTGATTGTCCTGTTTTTGTTTGGGCCTCGTGTCCCAGCTGCCCTACATGGAGGTTCACTCTCTCGATACTACAGCAGTTCCTCTGGGCGTCTGATAGTGATGCGGGTGGTTTACATTGGAGTCAAACATTCCAAGATGATGATGGTCAAAGTGCAGAATTCGGGGCTTCAAACAGTAGTCCCCAAACCAACAGGTGACATGACTACTTCCACTTCTGATATACAGTCGATGCTGCAATCATGTGTAATAATATATGAAATTGAACAAATCCTTAGTGTGTTATTAATACATCATTGTCCATATTCACATATGCTCCCTTGTATTCCCATCCAATAAGCATGCTTCAAAGAACACAATGTACGTTTTGAAAAATTCCTGGTATCCTGCTTATAACAACATTATTGTATTTTATGTTATTAACCATTTATTATTTGTTAGTGTTTATAATTAATTGAATATGGGTCATTAAAAATCCTCAGCTTAGGAGAAAATAAAAGCAACAACATGATGAAACGTGCTTCCTGGCAGCAGTGATGAGCTGTGTAACATGTATCTCATTTCCAGGAGAGCTTTGGCATGATGTGCGGTTCAGTTCTTCCCTGATGATTGACACATGGTAGTAGCAATCAGCCACAGCAACTGAGTTTCACAAAGGTGATGCCCGAGAAGTTAGACGGCTGCCTCAACTATCATCTTCAATCATCATAATCTGAAATTCTTTCCATTCTGAATCTGAGTGAAGTGGTAGCGGAGTCCTTCAAATATTCAGCTCCCCCTCTGTGACTGTGATGCAGTAAGACGTTGGGCTACTCAGGGTGAACGATGCAATATTTCACAGAATCAATGCTCGGCTCTGCAGGTTACGGCACTCTCATCAGTTCTGAAGACAACAAGCAGAAACAAAGGGATCAAGCGCTGACATACAGAGAGATAAATATGATATCGCCTGTTTCTTTGGCGTTTATTTTTAGAGCGGAGGAGTCGACAGATTGCTTACTTCACACGAGAGTATCGCCGCCCCAGGGGTAGCTCGCCTTTTCTCTCTCGCAGAGCTGCCATTTTAAAGTAGAAGCACTCACTGTCAGATTTGACTGCAGTGTGCCACTGCTAATCCAGCTGGATGGCACTGGACGATGAGAATGCCCCAAACCAGACTGGGGCATGGATAATGCATCCCAAGATCAAGAATCTGCTCGTTAAAGTTGCAGTCTGTAAGATTTGAGATGCGTTGCTTTAGCGGCCTCTCTGGCAGTAGAAGGAACTGCAGGTGAGCCTCTGGGACTCATCTCCCTCACCAACAGTGTCGACTGTCTCTCATCTGCGTGATGCCTTCAAATGCTCCACACTGGAAGGAGGTCCATGGTTTTCCCTCGTTAGCGGTCACTTTGCTTCTTGATGACTTTCCTTCTCCCCTTCCATTAGTTTGTTGTTTCTTTTTCTTGGACTGGAAGTTGAATGGTCTTCTTTCTCTGGCTGTTGATCCTCCATTGTGAGTCAGCAGTAATGAAATGTACCTGGTCAAACACTTTAGACTAGAGGGAGCCTGACTCAGCAGTGGGAAGTTACAGATTTCCCATTCCAAGTAAACGCAGCATACTTCTGTGAGTAGCTCCACCTGCAGACCAACCGCTGCTGACTGACGGAAAAAAATCAAACTCATTTAGAGTTTAGTGGGAATGTGACCACAGACGGAGATCCTATTTCTGGACAAATCAGCAACAAGCACTTTCGTTAGTGGTCACATGATCAACCACCATTGTTTTAACTCTTTGATAGAAACTTAAATAGTTTAGGAACTTAAATAGACAATTAAATAGATGGAAATGTTATGGACTGCCACTTTAAGTAACACTGTCAGAGTGAAAACATACAGGAGAATAAGTTGCTGGTATTTATGGTGAGAAATTATTGTTGTATTGTTTACTGTCTTCACCAAGTGGATGATGTTGTTTAACAATAGAATAATGTAGCCTGACAATGTACAATTTAAAGGACTACTTTTAAGGATTTAGTGGCATTTAGCAGTGACGACTGCAACCGACTTAATTTACATCACAGTCTAAAATAATTTTTTTTTTATGTATTTGTAGAGTGCTGAGGGACACGAATTGTCCATTTTTTGTTGTGTCGGTTGGCACAACTTCTTTTTCTGTCAGTCGGGACGACATATCGTTTTAGATCTACTTTACTCGCTATTACATTAAAGAACGGCTGTGCATGTAAAGTTTGAATTGATTCCAAAACTGAAGCCAGAGGGTAACCTATTATGATGACTTGTCCACTTCATACAGTTATGGTAATGATGCAAACGTCCTCCCTGGAGCCAGTGTTTGGTTTATCTATTCTGGCCTACTGTAGAAAGATCTCGGTGCAGCATCCGCTCCCTATGTAGACATGAAGGGCTCATTCTAACCAATTCAAAACACAACTACTCTTACTTTCAGGTGATGATACACCAATGAGAACACCCAAAGCTAAAATCTGAACCTTAAAATATTTGTTTCTTTATAATATTATGACATATTTTTACGCTTTTTATGTTTGGGATATATTTACCATGAAATAATCCTTAATTTCTTCAACAGCAGTGACTCATCTGCTCATTTTGCTTTCTAAATCCCTTTAATAAATCTGAGTGCGTGCTCTAATGTGACTCATCACAGGCTTGAGAGTGTGTTCACCAGCACACTCTCTCAGGACACAAAACTTCAACCTGACGAATCCATGTAGGAAAAAAACCCCTCCATGTGCTTAATTTCTCAGTAAAGCGGATGGATGTCTACATCTTCCACTGAGACGGTGACAGACACTCACAACAAACAACCACCCACACAAACCTTCATGGCTGCAGGCGGATTTGTTTTTTGTGTACACACCCAAAACACCCCCAAATTTTAAAAGTAGAAAGGTGACGAATAATCTGCCCATGGAACATCATTGAGGGGGGAAGTGATGTGTTCATCCAGCTGCACTCATTATTGTTGGCTAATTATCTGGCAGGACGAAGCCCTTCTCCCCTGCAGTAAGCGTGGAGTGTGTCTCAGGTGACGATGTCGCACCGTGACCTATTTCTCCGTCTTCTTCGTGAACATCATCCGGGACTCCGCCACCAGTAATGAAATGCAGCAGAAGAGACATTTTGCAACAGATTTATACCTTGCGGGCAAAGATACTGCCACCCAATATCAACGCTTTACTATTTTGTGCCGAGAACCAACCCTCCCCTCCCCACCCCCCCTTTTTTTATCTACCTAGCTAGCTGAAGAGCTGAAGAGCTTGGAGCTTGATTGTAAAGAAGTGCAGGCTTGTTGTGGGAGTGTGCTTTCCATCCCTCTGTTGGTGATTGCTTGGCACAACTTAAAAGAAGTGAGAAAATACAAGTTGAAGTGTAATTCCAGTTGATGACTTCTGGCTCTTCACACTGTGTTCTTTTTTAAAAGAGCAGCGCCGTCTCGTCTTTAGCTCTCCTCAGTGGGAGAAGTCATCATTATCTCAACTTGTTTGTGTGCTAAAATACAAAGGCGGCTTGTTCTTCAAACAGGCCTGTGGTCCGGCTAACATACGCTGGGACGATTCCTTGTATCTCCGCTGCAGGAAGCCCAGCATATCTCCAGCTGCTGTATTCAATAAAAGAGGAAGCTTGCTTCATTGTGAGCCTGGCAAATCAACAGAGTGCATTTGATCTATAGGGGAGGTGTGCAAAAAAATAGTCATGGCGGATGATCACATAATAGACATCATCAGCATGTGCGGCATCACCGTGTGCCTGCAGCTACGAAAACAGATAAACACAGTGATCATCGTGTCCAGACACACAAATAAGAAAAATAAACATCAGCAGGGACAACAGCGTTGCTCAGCCCCGACACAATCCTCACATAGAGACGGGTTTTTGCACCGATTTTACCCACATTTCTACGAGATCATTTTCAAATATGTCATCTTTAAATATATCTTTTAACAGAAACAATGGTTTCAGTCATCAGTTGTGGATGTTTAGCTGATTTCATGGACCATTCCACCTGCTGCATGCTGGTCCGTTTGGCCTGTGTCCACCTCACACCAGCAGAGAAACACCAGAGGCTTACAGAGGAGGGACCCCGCTCTCAGGATGGACTAGTGCAATAGATGTCCAGAATAATCAACGGAAATGACCACATAGTCAATCCATATGACAGAAATGACAGCTTTAATGAGAGCAGTAATAGTAGAAATAAGAGCAATAACTAGGAGAAGATGATTACCACTAAAGATATTAGCAGCAGTAGGTATAATACAATGAAATGGCAGCATATTAAATGACAGATATATAGTATTATGAGGTATCGTTCTACCTTTACTTTCACCTCAGCCGTCTCCCTTCACCACGCTGTCCGATGAGTTTACTCCCATTGCCTGTTTGGGCGACATTGTCTCCAATACTAATCTCACTACTTGTAAATTTGATATTCTTCCATCCAAGTTGTTCAAAGACTGTTTTGTGTGATTTCGCCCCTCGGCTTCTCAGCATCGTGAATGAAGCTTCCTATTCAGCCTCTCCTTAAGAAACCTGGTTTAGGTTCATTTATTATAAAGAAAAGAAATGTAATGTAAAACACTACTGATATGTATTGTCCCTCTTCCATCTTGGTCTGTATGGGTTCTTTATACACCTATCACCAGGCGTCCTTGTGTTTTTATGAGATTGCGTTGAGTGAGTGAGCTGGTCTACAGGGAGAGAAGGAAGATGCAACGGTGTAATGTTTGAGCCACAGCTACTTACTTAATACTTATTTAATATGGGGGTGCCGTTTGCTCATCAATTTTATTTCATTTAGCGTGGAACCAGAGTTTCCTCCCTTCATTGTTTGGTGTGTGTAATTTGTTTCTATACAATTAAAGTCGTAAATTTTTGAAAAAATAACTCGCAAATTTACAAGACTACAAAGTCATAAATTAGCGAGGACAAAATAACATTTACATTTAGGGCATTTAGCAGACGCTTTTGTCCAAAGCGACTTCCAAAAGAAACCACAACATGTCATTGCCGATAAAGTAAGAGGGAAAAAATAGAAACAAGAGTTAGGTCCTCATCAAGTTCTTTTGATGTGCTCTTTTATACACACTTTATACAATTGGCACTTGGTCTTGGATGTCCGTTCGTACCAAGATGCTCGGCTATGGAGTACAACATGGCCGGTTAATCAAGCCAGATCACCTGCAGCTCCCGAGAGCTGGTCCCCACCTCTCTCTCCTCTTATGCTGCACCACGCCGACCTCCACAACTTCACCATCGGATTTAGCAACAAGGAAATACTGGTTTTAGCTCTGACTCACCATATATTCTCACAAGCATCTGGACTCTGGACGGAGACATTGCCGTGAATTTGTCCTATTCAGGAGAAAACAACACACTGATTCAGATGAGGTGATAATAGGCCCTGGAAGAAAAGGCTGTGAAAAGGCTGTGATTGCAACAGGCAATGTTGGTGTAATGGTGTGGACTTGTGAATGTGAAGCTGTACAATATCTAGAAAAAAAACAGCAGTGGACTTTCTGTCAATGAGAAAAGGTAAAGGTTACTGCCTCAACACAAATGCCTGCATTATCAGTAGGAGGTTGATGGCAGTTTCTGTTCAATACCAGAGACTCAACAATTACTTTGGCAGCTGCTGAGATTTCAGTCTTTCAAAGACTACTTTGAGGTCACGCTGATGTGGCATTTTCAATTGCTCATCAATGCAACGTGCTGTTATCCGTTTCAGACTAGAAAGTTCAGCTACACCAAGTAATAAGTAGTACAGTTTCATTCTCAAACTTCATAAAGCAACTAATATTTGTTTGGTGGTTTCAATGTTGTGATGTAACTGTGCTCTTTACAAATGTCTTGTGAGCAGAGTTTGGCAATAATCCATAACTATGTATTGCTTTACAGTAATTGGATTACTTATTCTGTAATGAGCAGTGTAATGGTGTGTTCACACCAAACGTGAAGCAAATTTTGTTTGACCGCGGAATCAGTTGTGTTGTGTTCACATCACTGGAGAGGAGGCGGGGCTTACCTCCACATAGACACCAACAAGGTTTCATCAATCATGGCTGAAATAACCACTATTAATACTTTGTACATGTTGTGTCCCAGATCCCCTAGGAAACCAACCCATGTCCTGTCTGAGTTCATAATATCATCTTGACGCCGGCTGGTTTCCATAGCTGGATGAACCTTAAAAATGTAAATTAAAAATTTTTATTTTAGCTGTAATTTAATTGCAATAATTGGATAAAAGGGATGCTGAAGGGCGCACAGGTGGCGGAGTGGTTAGAGCGCATGCCATGTACGAACCTACGTACATACGCAGCCGACCCTGGTTCGAATCCAGGCCGGAGGTTCTTTGCTGCATGTCACACTCCCTCTCTCTCCTATGTTTCTGATCTGTCCACTGCTAATAAAAGGCGTCTATGCCACTTAAAAATTGACAATTGAAAAACTGGATTCTCCACATAGTCTGGTCTGGTCTCTGGACTAAAGTGGACTACTATCTAGACCTCTGGGGGACCACAGACCGTCTCTGGTTTCTCCACATAGTCTGGTCTGGTCTCTGGACTAATGTGAGCTACTATCGTAGACCTCTGGGGGACCACAGACAGTCTCTGGTTTCTCCACACAGTCTGGTCCGGTCTCTGGACTAATGTGAGCTACTATCATAGACCTCTGGGAGACCACAGACACAGGAGACATTTGTTTCATCCATTTCTGATTAAGCATCATCAGGACGACAGTAACAACAGGAAGAGAAGTGCAACACTGAGGCTTCCACGATGCAGCGTCACATGCATTTGTCACCCTGGTATATACCAGAATACACTCATTAACATCGGAGAAGGACATTTAGGAGTTGGATAAACCCCACCGGACCTGCTGGACCAAACGCCACTGAAAGTGGACTCAACTGACCCAAGAGGGATAGTAGGACAGAGGACAGGACTCTGGTGTGATGAGAGGTGGTGGACTCATCATGAACATCAATGATGCTTGATGCTCAAACAATGTCAGAGTTCATGGACAATGTTCCCCTCATGTTGTATTTTTAATCTTATATGGTTGCCATGTTATTTGCCCAGAGAATGAATGCATGTGTGACAGGAATGAATGCCTGTCATCTTTTTTTGTGTGTGCAGCAAATGGGTTATGACTGCATTTTGTTGTGCATCCCTGTTTTGAAAAATCCTGGAATTATCAGAGAAATTGTGTAATTACATTGCAGTTGCTATTCCCGTTACTTTAACAATTTTCAGCCGAATTGTTGGTGCCATGCCATTGTTCTGCTGGCCCATCATTGTATAACCCTTCATCTATTCATTCATACTTTGAAATTTAAAGTTCATTCAAACTTTCAAAAATGTCATATCGTTCATACAGTACATTATGGGTGTGATCCAACTTTGAAATGGCATTAAAACCTTTTAAAATATTCAACTTCCTCTGAAGCTTTTTACATTAATGTGTATGGGATGGGACATTCTGATTGGAGAGGAGCTCTACAACCTTCTGAAATAATATCTTAAACCTGCTTACATCCCCACAATTTTCACTCTTCACGTATCATTTTTGGTCAAAAGGTCCTAAAATGTGTGCTTATTCATATAATGTCACCAAATAAACCATTATGTGTATTATTCACCTTGTTAATCTGACATATAATACGAGCCCATTCCACTTTTCTAATTCCTCCATAGTCCTTCAACTACTACAGATTAAAGCCAGCAGTACAGTCCAATGGCAGCTTTAAAACATCATCCAGCATTCACACAGGAATGTCTTCAAATATTACCTCAATCTCTTGTTAGCTTTGTGCTTCTGTTTGTTAAAGGGACTGTGCTTATTTTGGGAACAATGGTTTCCTTGAAACAATGGCCATTTGTTTTATCGGACAAAGAAATTGGGACATTTTTCAGACTGTTGAGGTTTCAAAATGAATGGGCCGTCAGAAAAATGTGCGGTCTCCAAACTGGTGGGCCATCTTGCCAGTAGTTTGATGGAGGGTTGGTATCAGTTTTGTTTGTGGGAGTATGGTGTATACCTCTTAGCTTGGTACAGCTGCCAAGGAAAATGGAACAAGGCCATAATACGTGTTATTAATTAGACCCTGCAATGACGTGTAAAATGGCTGTTGTGAAAATAAACTATTACACCAGTTTTAGTTTTATTGCATTGGCTACCTTTCCACATCATACAGAATATATGTATATTAACAGGAAACAAAAGATGGAGCCGTTTATTTACTTTTTTATTTTTTTCAAAAAGGAAGCCTCAAAAGGTAACTGTATCTTAACAAGGGACTCAGGACAAATCAAGACTCTGGCTTCCGCAAGAGACTCAAGACTCACACTCACTGGACTCTGCATAGCCTTCCCCCTCGTGAGCTTAGGCTGAAAACGACAAAGAAAACCAAGCTCTAAACTCCAAATCCCAAAACTAACTAAACCCTATAGAAAAGAAAAGAAACAAAAAGACAAATGCTGACCCTAACCCCCTACCCAAATCAAAAACAGGAGAAAACTGAAGTAAAGAAAAAGGCAGCTCACCCCTACTGCTTCCCTAAACTCACACACGCATGCTCTGGTTTTACCCAGAGCACACACTCACAGACACTTTAGCACTCTCAGGCTAACAAACACTCTAACTTATCCGACGTACGGTCACTGATACAATTTCACTGTCTCCAATCTACGGTGTTGCTTTCACCATAGCCCACAGCTTCCTCTAGCATCATCGCTCTTGTATTCCCGCTTCTTTTACAGCTGATCCCTCGCTGGTACCCGGGATGCAGAGCCAATGAGGTGCAGGAGCCACAGGATCTTTGGGAAGAGACAGGAGCGCTCACTCTGCACAAAGAAAAACACACTCATACTAAATTACGGCGAGAGCTGTAACACTTGTGAAACTTGTTCTATTGACATCCTCACTGTACCGGCAGCGATATATTGTTGTTTCACTTTCTTTTGACAAATGTACTTCTTGTAAGTTGCTTTGGACAAAAGTCATGTATGCTAAATGACCTAAATATAAATGTAAAAGGGACAAATCTTTTTTTCCAAAATGAAAGCCCCATAGAATCATGTTCCAACTGGAAAGTTCAGATGATGATTGTTTTTCAAAATGAAAGCCCTTCACTCTCAGTGTATGTTGTTGTTTTTTTATATACAGTTTGGCCCGAAGAACAGAAAGAGAAAAGTAAAGTAACGTCTGAGTCACCTGAGGCGACAAATCAAGGCTGAAAACATTGTTTACTGCAGCTTTCTCATTAACTTAAAATATTGCAATCTTCAGCTGTTTCATTTGCTTGTTTTATTGTTTTCAAATTGCACTTTAACTGTTATTATATTTTAATGTCTTTACCATCGATGTATGTCTGTGCCTCTGTAAATCACTCTGAATTGCCTCCTGTATGAATGGTGCTATACAAATTATCTTGCCTTCAGTTTACTTCTATGTAAGGTTATATTCAGGAATCAGCTGGTTTTGTTCAAAGTTGGAAGGTGAGAGTTAACCTGAGGGTGTTTGTCAGCTACATAAATAATAAATACAGATGATTTAACATTTTCATCTGGAATTGTTCAAAAAAGGCCAAACTAACTATTTCTATATCTTTCTGTGGAGTACATGTGAAAGTAATTACCTTTTTGATTAGTAAATATATGTAAAATCTTCAGAGAACATAATTAAAATACTATTACTGTAATAACCGACCAGAGCATTAGCCATTATCGAGGATAATGAGACAGGAGGATCTATAAAACTAGAATGAACTGAATCCACTGAATCCCACTTGGAGCTATTAAACACTCCATGCTATGCAAATATTGTTAAACAAACTTGAGTGTGGCTGAAACTTCTCAAAATATCATCCCGATCTATTAGTCATTCTGAGGAAATGTCAGCTCATTGAGAGTGTGTTTACCCAGTTGGGTTTTCCATTACAAGCTGATTAATTAAAAGCATGTTTCTAAATCCTGCAGACAATGTTGTGATCGGTCAACAGGACTGTTTAAGAGAGTTTGAGGGAAGAGGTCTTAAATTGTCAACGTGTCCTTGTCCCAGCCAATGAAGGGATTAAGCAGTGGGATCAGGGAGTGTGTCTGTGCATGAATCAAAGCGTTGTTCAAATACAGGCGTACTGTTCTGGTTTCAAATGAGAATACTTTGATAGTATAATGCACAGCCCTCTTCTGTAGTTTCCCAAGGACCTTAGGACCTTAAAAGCTAGCCGTCACGAAGCAACAGCTGGTGCAAGTGGAATATCTTGTTTCGTTTGAAAATATTTAACTTTGCAGATGATGAAGAAATAAAATATTCTGCTACATCTCAATTAGAGTTTGCTTTGATTTGAAGTACGACACCAGAAAGGTACAACATGGCTGGACCTGCATGACTGATTTCCCACAGCGCGATCAATAAAGATTCATCTCGCACATTATTCTATGCCTCATCATCTCACACATGTCAAGCATGCTCTTACTCCTACAGAGTGAAATGACTCTCTTGCATTTAAACGGAGCACACTTGTGAGGGTCACCAATAAATTGCTCAGTGAAGTATATAGAAATATTTGATCATTAAGGTATAGAGAGTCGGTTTGGTTGTGAGTGCTGTTTCCATAGAGCTGCATTATACATGTTTAAACCCTTTAGTGCGAGTTATCTCACACCCTTGTCCCGATGTCTCTGGAATACTGTACTCCTACTCACATGCAATTCAGGCTGAGAGCACCTCTTGTGTGAATATCGGACCAAATAGTTAAAATATAGCTGCTAGATGGTGTTGCAATCATACAAGAATGTCTTATTGCTTCAGCCCTGAAATATGAGCTATCGGCCAGAAAAGGATCCCTTAATCGAAAGCGTCACCGCAGTCAGTGACCAATCTGCTTCAAATGTTTTCTCATGATTCCTCTTGACAATTTGTTATTGTCGTGCCGCGCTGCCTGATTTGTTATTGATGTGCGGTGATTAAAACGTCCGGTCTCAGTCTCATCTTCCATTCTCAGGCCGGTTGACACCTGACCGCTCGGCTCCATCATCCATACAAAATGCACTGCGGCTTTTCAATCAATTAACCGCCGCTTTTAAGGGCATTTACGTGTAATTTCATGTAAATTGTGTTCAATCCCGATTGATGGACCCCGTTCACCTGGCCCGTGCAAATCTACATGAATTAGATTTAAATTCCGTGGCCTTCTTTGACTTCTTTTTCCTCAGTGAATGAGTCAATTACCAGCTGAATGACCTCCCATCGTGGTTCCACATGCATATTTTATTCACCTTTTATTGACGAAACCGCACATTCAGCAGAATCACCATTAAACTAGAGTGTTAGTACTTCTACTGTATTGATCCAGGGCAATGTAACCTCATTTAATGGCTTTGTTAGGCATCTTCAAAAGTGTGAATCAGCAGAAAAACAAATGTGTTGGGGGTGGGAAAGTAATTGTTCAGAGACGGCAGTCTGCCTGCTGCTCTGCCATCATTCTCACTCATTTATGAATCCTCAGAGGTGTAAAGGTTAAGAACTGTCATCAGATTTGCCATTGATTTCAATTAGTGCTGCCTGCTACTAAACAACCTTTGTCTGTCTGCGATCACTGACTTGTATTGATCCCCAGGCTTGTTCCATTGCATTTGATTGCCACTGGCCCACTGTCAGTTCTGCAACCCGATTACCAGTCCTTCTCCAACATTCTCTGCATACAGCCCGGCTCCAACACCACATCTGCTCAGATTCCTCTGGAAGGAACATTTACCCGGCAAAAGGCTGCTAATAAGGTTCGGCTATGCACACTTTCATAGGTCTCAGAAAGGTCAGACGTCGATGCTACTTCACAGGAATAAAAATGGGCTAGGTGTTCTTTCACTGCCAGTGTAAAACTGATTTCAAATAGCACAACCAGTGTATTAGGGCTACAACTAACTGTTATTTTCACATTTGACTAAAGAGTTGATTTATTTTAACATTTATTGATTTTAATAAATGAACTGTCAAAAAAATTGTAAGAAAAAAACATTTTCCAAGATGCCTTTAACGCAATAGTGCAACATTTTAGGGAATGTGCTTATTGGCTTTCTTGATCAAAGTTAGAAGAGAAATGTGTTACCATTCTTATGGCAGTAACAACAACGAGCTAAGCTAGCAGGCAGTTAGATTAGCTTAGCCCTTTTGTGTTTTTCCCTATAAAATTGTAATTTTTTACAGTATAATCAAGTTCTACACATCCCCAGAATCAGCACAACCTCACCTAACTGTGTGTATCACTCAATAAATACTTCTAAACACTATAATAGGGGATTTTAGCCCATACATTTAAAGACATTTAAAAACAAATTTTTGATCTTGAATGTCACTTCTTTTACAACTTTACACATTAGTTTTGTTGTCAGATATAAATGGCTCACATGGGCAAACAGAGTACCGTTGTTTAGCCCCGTTTCTCTAGTTTAAGAAGAAAAAAACACGTTTCTAGCTCAAACCATTAAGGAGTAATGACGCTCTAAAGACAACGCGTATACGCTACAATGGGTCTCAGAGGGTTTACAGCTTCACACCAGAAGCCAGATGGAGCCAGATCCAGTAAGGTTTCCACTCAGTTGCTTGTGTTCATCAGATCCACCCGTCGCTCCTCCGCAGTCCAAATATGGCCACTTCTGTTCACTGGTTGCAAAAATTCCAAAAGTCGAGGCTTCAAATCTGTAGTCCACAAACCAATGGGAGATGTCACTATGAGTGTCTCTACTTCTTATATATAGTCTATGAAAAAAAGAAACTCATCATCAAGAGGAAATAAACAATCATTGAAAGAAAATGGATGGGATGATTTGATCTGAAGTATAATAGATGCAGATATAATTCATTGCCGAGCAGCAGCCTCCTAAATTAGACCACAAGATTACTATTTGGATCACAGCCCTGCCTAAAAATCATAGCTCTCAAAACATCACCATCCATTCTGGGTTCAATGAAACACAAAGAGGCAATTAATAACTTCAAATGCCCATTAATTGTGACTCTGGGAAACCAAGGAGTTCTTAAAAGTCTCAAATTAGTTTATTGATTCCTTTTTGAATGGTGCATATGAGTAATTTTCCTTGAGATGGATTTATAAGGCACAGTGTTGCTCTTTATCCGTGAGCAACCTTTCTCAAGTCTCCTAGTGTACTATTCGGCTACTTGAACGACTGTCACATTAGCAATCATGTAAGGAGATCATGAATCATTCAATCCACCTTGATTGAATTCAAGAAATGTCAAGTACGGTATTACTTGACATCTAGTATTTCCAGGACTTAAATTGTTGCAAAGACTAGAAATGCCTCATCCATTCAGGGGCACTACTTTGTTGAAGGCTAGGTTAGCGGTTTATGGATCCATGTGGGTCTCTAAAGCGTATGCTGTCCAGTCATTGCAAATCATTGTACCTGGGTGTAACTCAGATGGATATGAGTTTTCTGGAGAATCCAGAGATCTCACCATCAATCACGTTGACTACTCCTTCAGCAGAAAGCACTTCCAGCAAAACAAAAAATATTTTTCAGTATTTTAATGCTTTGAAAGTCAAAGCCTTCTCATTCCCATGGGAATGTGTGTATTTTCAGAGCAATGGGATTTTGAAACAATGGTTATTGGTTTTATCAGACAGACTGTTTCGCTCCAATGGGACATTTTTCAGACTCTTGGGGTTTCAAAATAAAGTGCAGTCTCCAAAACGGTGTGCCATCTTACCAGGAAGTTGATGGAGGGTTTGGCTTGGGTGAGTTTGGTAAACCACTGGTCAAATACCCCCTGGCTTTGTGCGGCTGCCAAGGAAAATGGAACACGGTCCAAACGCACTGAAAGCATCCAATGCTGGCAATTTGAAGCACATTCTCATTTTAAATGGCCAAACATACACCAATAGCAGCTTCAACTCCTCTACTCTACTCTAGCTAAAGCTGGATTTTAACATGGAGGAAAATATTTTATTACAGATATAATAATAAATAATAATAACAATAATAATTTGGCTTTCACTGGTTAAAATGACAAAGACTGTTTATGAGGAAAGATAATATTTACTCTATACACAACATAACTAAGTGTTTTCGTCCCAATAGACCAATGGAGTCCTGCGTCTGCCATGTAGCTGATCGTGTGACACCAATTTGTCATTATCTGGTTAAACTTTCATCTATATCATATCAATAATTCAATATCATCAACCTTATCATTTAAAACCTGGACCTTCGTTATACAGATGAAGTTGAAAGATTAAGTGCTATCTGTAGTATCTAAACATGATGCCTGAACAGTGACCTTTTCCCAAAATCCTGCTGATTCTGTAGTGTTGACATTTTAAACCCGATGCCTGCAGTGCACCAGGAGCATCGATGAATGGGTCTCAAATTACTTAAAGGGATAGTTTGGATTATTCTAAGTGGTGTTGTACATCTCCATAGTCAGTGCATTTCCTCCAGACAGGAGAACCAGTGCGGCAGGAAAGCAATGTACTGCTGTGGACGGGATTTAACACGTAAAACAATCAATATCCGATTAAGTGAAGTGAGGGAAGTGACCATATTTGGACTTCGTAGGAGAAATGTGTGACAAGCAGCAGAGCTGTAACCTTACTGCATCTGGATCCATCTGGCTTGTGGTGTGACACCGTTAACAAAGTTAGCTTCATAATTCAAGGTAACAACGGTAGCGATGCCACGGCTGCAACCTGTCAATCACAACGTAGCCCCGCCCTAAAGAATACCTTGCATTACTGTCCATTCAACTCTAAATGGACCATAATGTACTAAATGAACATCATGCTGGATTGAAGAAGACTTGAAACTAGACATTGAGACCATAAACTCATGTTTACTGTGTTTACAGAGATAATAAATCAAGTGAGAAGTAGGGTCATTTTCTCACAGACTTCCGTGGAATCAGACCCCTCACACGATAACATTACACCCAATCCTGTCTCCAAAAAAAATGACCTTTGCATACATTAAAACTGAATACTCAATTTTTTCCGGAACCGTCCTGTCGTCTCAGTTGAATGGTTTCTAACATTTAAAAAAAAAAAAGTAAGTCTCTAGTTTGTTAGTTTTAGTAATAAACATCACAGTTTTCCTTAAAATAACTAAGAAATTGAAGCAAAACAAAAAGACAACACAACTTGATTTTAACGGGACACTGACTGTCTGCTGGTGAAAGTCCTGATTCACAAAGCAGTTTCATTGTGTGGGAGCATTATTTTTCAGGGACCAGCTTGACTTGCATGGTAGCTCCTGAAACAAAGCCTCTATGTTATATGGTTTTGACACTGGCAAAGCAATTTAAAGGCAGAGAGATGTTTTTGCAAACTTTCCTCCTGCAAAACAGAACTATTAATGTCACGAACAAGTGTCTGAGCTATTGTCCGTGTGCAAGCAGAGGGAGATCAATGGAGAGTCACTAATTGGCTGGAATCTTTTGATGTGTACCACTGACATTTAGCTGCGGCGTGTCTGCTCTGCTTCATTTATCAGCCCTGCAATGATTGATGTACGTCTGTCGCGTGTTTAGATGAGTTGTCAGCAGCAGATGCAAAGAATAGAATGAAATAAATATTAAAATAAAAAAATAGGCTTCCGGCTTCAGTGCTTTTCTGAGTGCTCGTTTGAAGTAATTATTCATTAAAAAAAAATTCTGGGTGAGCCAGCAGAGGAATCAATTACTGTACGTTTTAGCCTCTGCTTTTGTTCACGAATAGAAATACTACTAATGAGCTGCATGGATTCCATCTGACTCCAGTCTAGGCCGGGGCTTAGCTTGCACTCTCACTTTCTCTTTTCCTCGCTGTCTCTCTCCTGCACCGGCACACATACGCAGAACAGTTCAAAGCTGCCAGGAGTCGAAGGCATTTAGCAGCCAGCTCCAATGCAGAGAAACCCAGTAATTAAAAGTGGGGAGGCTAATCAGGGTGCTTGACTATGGAGATGTCATACCATACCAGCACCTTTTTACAAATGATAAAATGCTGAAGGAGGGTCCCACTTATCTACATTCTCATTATTAAAACCAATCATCAATACGAGGCTTTGCTTTGTCGCTCGGCATTGTGGGGAATGCTCCCCGTGGGCGCCGCAGCCGAACTGACAGAAAGTGTCCGCAGCCTTAGAGGACATCTTCAGTATGACTGTCCACTTGGTTTCCGCCAAATCAATATCCTGGATATCCTCATGCAATACAAAAAAAGATGAATGTTTCCATCCATATTAAAGGCTTCTGAAAATATGCCTTTGGGGGGAAATAGTTCACCTCTTCAACTCGGCTGGGGGAAAGTGGTTAGTATTCTCTCTGATAGATTATAGGCTCTATCATCTACCCCATGAAAGGCTGGCACGCAGCATGGTCAGGATGCTACAGTATCAGACGGAGGCTTTCTGCCGTCTGGAGCGGGACTTCCAATCTGAATATGCTCTTACAAAAGCGGAAAAAAAGAGTCTGTGAATTGACTAATGAGGAGATTGGTAATGCAATTATTGCTGCATAATGAATATGGAACATTTGGGCTTATTATTATGCATCAGGTTCAGCAGGGCAGGCTTGTTATTCCATTAGCTGTTCATTATACACGTCCTATGACATCACCGTGCCATTAAAATTATTACCTGACATAACATATGCTGACCGCCATTATTTACCTCAGTACGATGAAAAGCATGGCATATTACAGACTCAGACATCCCATTTAATTACAGTGATCATCTATGACAGATGGACAGAAACACTGTGTATATATTGTTTGGTGTTAGCTCAGCATTCATCCGCTTTACTATTGCTATAGACTGTATGTGAAGTGAACAGATTCATCATGCTCACCCATTGGTTTGTGGACGAAGGTTTTGAAGCCTCCAGTTTGGCAACTTAAGTTGGATTATTTTGCAACCAGTGAATGAGAGTGACTATAAGGACTGCGGAGGAACATGAGCGGCCGAGCAGCACCCTTCCTGGATCAGGATCCATCTGGATTCTGGTGTGATGCTGTTAACAAAGTAAGCTTCATAATTCAATGTCAACTTTACATCTAAGTGCTGGTAAAATTAGTCATCTTATTAGCTAACTGCATTGGTAGAATGGTAGCGAACGTAGCGAGGTCATGGTAGCGAAGCTACCAGCAACCTGTCAATCACAAGTTAGCCACACCCTTAAGCATACCCTGCTTCATCAACTATTTTAATAAACATCATGCCGGATTGAAGAAGACTTGACTAGAGATTGAAACTGAGATAATAAATCAAGAGAGAAGGAGGCTCATTTTCTCATAGACTTCCTTGCAATCAGATGAATCGCACCCTGATGGCCATTAGAAATAATGCAGGTTTAAGCCATTTAAGCATTTCAGACCTGCAGGTTGCCACTCAGCATGACCCTGGAACTAACTCACCTAAAAGTATTAATGTTCTCAATATCAATGCTTTCCCTGCTATGGCAAGCCAAATGTGCTGTAAAAACGTCCATGAAGGAATCTTATGTTTACACAGGTAACTGTCCCAAATGGTGGAACGAGCTTTGACATCCGGACAGTAGAAAGTCTACACATCTACCGCCGCAAGCTAAAGCACATCTCTTCAGACTGCATCTTGGCGAAGAAAATGTAACTTTATGATCTTACATCCTGCACTTACATGTAGGACTCAGTAGCTTGGCTTATTTGAGTCCAAGGTACTTACATGATTCTTGCTTTTCTGAGGTACCCTCAGGGTTGAATGCACTTATTGGAAGTCGCTTTGGATAAAAAAGATCATCTAAATGAAATGTAATGCAATGTAACTATTCACAAGCGAACAGTGCAGTAACTCTGCCAGATAAAATAACAATTAACTGCTGGGGTTGGTCAACAATACTGAATATTTTACCAACATCCTGAAGAGGTTTATTTAGCAACAATGACCTGCTCGCCTATTATATGGCTACTTAATAAAGACTTTGATCATTTGAGAGAAACTATTCATTTAATGATCATTTTTATTTTATTGCTTTTTCTAAAAAAGATTTCTGTTCTCACTGTGTCCGGCACAATGGCCTGTTGTTCATAGCAGTGGTCTGCTTAAAGAAATGGCATCATAGCATAATTGACTAATTAACTATTAACTAACTAATATCAATTAGGTGGGTAAAAGGAGACTTGTTAACAACTGTACATTCAAATCACAATACCTGATTAGTTAATATTTGCAAAAATGTATACCCTCACCAAAAACAGTCCCCTTAAAATACATTTTACATGCATGCTGCTCTATGAAGGGGGATTTTAAGGGATATTTTTTTTTAATTTTTTTTTAAGTGAGATTGTATGTGCCACTTTCCATATTCAGTTTACCTACTGTGGATGGTTGCCATGGCGCCAGGCAGGAGTATGCGAGCAAAGCGACGTGTGCTGTTGCAGTCTGATCTCCTAAAAGTGACGTTCCCACACAACAAAACTGCATTGTGAATTATGTAAAGGGAATCTTATTTGTCATGGATTACTTTTGCTCTTGTCGTATTACAAATTAGTTCAGCTGAATCAAAAACAAAAACAAAAAAACAACCAGGACACTGATGTTTTTTTCTCATTTGATGCCCAATATGATGCTTTTAGCTTTGTTGTTGTTTGTTAACCATGTGTCTCAAACGGGAAAATCGTAATTTCGTAGGAGACAGGGTTGGATGTAATGTTATTGTGACTTTGATGAATCTGAACCAACTTAACACTAACACTAACTTCATAATAGCAAAGTCACACAAATCTGATCGAGATTGTGGTAAACCAGAAACTATTTACTATTACTATTTTAGTCAAAGAGGTCTGGTGGCTTTCAAGAGAGCATCAATTAGCATCAGTCTAAATATAGCGTCCACTTAAAGCGAGGTGGATTGCTTTAGTTGTCTCCTCCTACTCCTGCTGACTGTCTGTCTGTTTCTACTGTGGGAAATACACTGACGATGGCGACCTCATCCAGCCCCACTTCAAATAATCCGAACTAGCCCTTTAATGCCATGAGGGCGATGTGCACTGACAAGCTAAGAACGCTCTCTGCTGAGCCTCCAGCACAGACACACGTACGCTCCACGGAGGGAATAGTCTAGTAATCCTGGGTCACACATGGGTGACCACAGCTGGGTGCCCCACCCCGGCCCGCTGTCGCTTTGTTCCACTGTTTTATTAATGGACCTCCAACATGTTGTATAAACTGGACATTACACAGCTGAGGGAGTCTTCACAAACAGAATAGGCTGCCCTTTATATTGCCATGAACAAAAAAACGTTTTTTCAGTGTTCAGTGGCCATAAAGGTGTGAGACTCCCCTTATAGATAATGAAGTGTTTAACTCAGCTGTTTCTGTTCAGAGACAAAGATGTGTCTCATATATGTGTCACAAGCTGCAGTAGGCCTGTGATTTTACATAGTGAACAAGAGGAAAGTTTGATTCGCACTCCCCCGAGTCTATCAAGAGTTGTTTACGCCTGGTTGCCTTTAATACATCAGCGGCGCGGAGCTGGAGTGGGGAGATTTCTGCAGGTGTAGGGGAGGTGTCGATTTATGGCTTTATGTCATGCCCACCACATTAAGTTCTTCTCTAGGCCTGAGATTAACCAAGTCCTAATATAACGGCTCAGATATGACTGCATCTGTATGTAATCAATATCTCATCCTTTTGTGAAATTGAATTTTGGGAGCACAGAGGTGTTACTGCGGCGTTATCTCAACGCAGAATTATTTTACAGACTTTACAAACCCCATGTACGTACCTGATGTACGACATGCTGAGAATGCTGATGGGGATCATAGTTATAACATGAAACTACATTATCGCTTTCAGTTCAACTTCCTTATATGGCTGAGTTTATAAAGGCATTACAAGGATTTGCATCGGATACCCATAGACTGATGAAACTCTCTCTCTCTCTCATCATGTATGTGTGTGCACATGTGTGCAGATGGGCGTCGGCTGCAAAACAATGTGGGGGACAACATGTCTGGGATGTTTTAACAAAGTAGATGTAATTTCCTGTATTCAGACACATTTTAACGTGGTTTGATACTTTTATGTGGTTATAGCATGAGAATGAAATATGGGTATATTTTGTTAAGTGGTCGGCTGTCAGATCACATATTTGAAAAAATGAAAAGCTACAAGTGCATAAATGGACTCCATGGCAAATTCAGAGGATTTACGCTTTGTTTATGCTTGCATGCAAATGCAATTTGCGTTAAATTAATTTCCGTTATCAAATCAATAAGTTAAGTGGAGGACAACTGTCGTCCATTGTAGAGTACATTCTACAATAAACTACATCCCCTTTATTCCTTACTGATTATATTCTTTCCCGTTTATAATAACGAGTCCTAACAACGTGAGCTGAGCTTCTATTTTTCTATTTTCTGAAGTGACAGAAATCAACATCCTGGTAAATAACTACAATACATGTTGAGGACCAGTAACAAGGGAGCAGCTGCACTGAAATGAACTGATTCACAACTGAAACTGCAAATAGCACCGAGTGGACGGACAGATGTGCTGACTTTAGACACGGCAAAAGTGGGAGGGGCCAAAGTCATGGTTTTAAAAAGTGAGTGTGTGTGAGAGGCTAGGGATGGGACTGGAAAGGGGAGGGTGGGAGGGAGTAGGGTGATCCCGACTCTCCACCCGTCCTCCATGTCCACCCATACACATCACCCTTCACTCAAGAACACAGATTTGGAGTGGTATAGTCACTGCAGCCTGTTTGAGGAATTGGTAATTGCTACATGAGTGACCTGAACATATCATCACTGACCGTTAACGGATTGAATAATGTAGTTAAGAGCTTCAGCTGAAGAGAGATAAAGGAGACATATTCTTCCAAGAAACCCATTTGAAATCTCGGGAAAAAGAAAAAATCAGGTCTATTATTATATATATATTATTATATAGTTCATTTAATTCAGCTCAGATAGGAATGGCTGTAACAATGAAACCCCATGTAGGCTTTGAAAATGAAAATTGTAGCATAGATAAAGAAGGTAGGTACGTGTTGGTAGTTGGTAAAAATGAGAGCACAGATTTTACATTACTTAATGTCTATTATCCACCAGACCTGTAGTACTAGGAGGAGGTTTAAATTTGATATTGAATCCAAAACGAGACTCCTCCAATGCTAAGATACACAGAGCAGAAAAAAAAACAAAGCTACAAACTTAAACTACAAACGGTACAAACAAAAGAACGCTAAAACACAAACTTTACTGAGCTTGGCAAGGCTATGGATCATGGAGATCATGGAGACAATGAGACGAGAGATGAAAGACGAAAACGCACTGGTACAAGACAAGGGGAGACGCAGACTTAAATACACAGAGGGATAATGGGCAACAGGTGGAGACAATCAGGAATCAGGGATGACATCAGACCAGGAAACACATGAGAGGCAAGTGACCTGAAATGAGAGGGGAGTTACTTTCAAAATAAAACAGGAAATGACAAGACAAAAACCAAGACAAGACAAACCTCACCGGCGTGACAGTTTACAAGAGATTAGACAATTTATTTATATTTAAGCTGTTCTATTGGCCCTAAGAACATGTCAGAACATGTCCCATTAAAAGTAAGTAAATGGAAAACTATTTGGAGATTAAACAACTCTCTCTTACAGATTTTACAGAAAAAAATTCAAAACATACTAAAGGAAATAAACAAGACCAATGATATCGATCCTATTACACTATGGGAAGGAGCAAAGCAGTTATGAAGGGCCATATCATTTCATATTCATCTGCAAAAGCAAACCCCCTTGAATTAGAAAATTAATTTAAAAATACGTTTTATAAGCTTTAAAAACAAATTAAGAAAGCACATATCGCCAAATTAACAACAGCAGAAAATATGCAATGATAAACAACAAATTGCAGAGAATTTGCCGACTACAATGAAAACCAAATAAAGACATATCTGAATGGTCTTAAATGAAGACGCCACAGGAAGACAATGTTAAAATGACAAAAACTATTACTGCAAAGGAAATTAATAAACAAATACAGGGACTGATAGTAGGGAAATCTCCAACAGACAATGGATTTACAAATTAATTTCATAAAAAAACTTCACAATATCACTACATTACTATTAAGAGCATATAATTGTACAATAGATTCAAGACGATGGGCACAAACATGGAAATCCTCCAACCCTTCTACATAAATAAGGGAAGATGCTCCAAAATGTCCCTCCTACAGGTCCGGATATCATTGCTAAACACAGATCATAAAATAATATCAGCAATATTATATAATAGATTACAGGCCATCATCACAGATATAATTGACACCCATCAGTCTGGAGTCTGGCTCTTGGCAGATAACATTAGGCAGAAAATAAATGTAATTGTGCTCAAAAACAAAAGGTGGATCTTCTGCTGATGAGAACGACATTAGACGCCGAAAAAGCCTTTGATTTAATTAGTTGGCGTTTTATGTTTGAGATCCTCAGCAGTTTTGGTGTAGATAAGAAGGTTTATAGATACATGCAATGTACAGCAATCCAACCTCCAAAGTAATAACAAATGGCCTATAATCAAGATAATTTGCAATCAAAAGAGGAACTAGACAAGGAGACCCTCTATTATTTGCTATATATATTAAAATGTTGGCAGTAGCAGTGCAACAAAATATAGACATAAAAGAAATTAGCACTTTATGCAGATGACATAATAGCTTTCATCACTCTAGGAATTGGTAACCATATTTAATGAAAACAATTGAAGAATATAGAAAAGTAAATTCAAGCAAATGTGAATCTTTAACAATGGGAAATGAAGTTTGACTTAAATGGCGGCTGCACGGTGGTGTAGTGGGTAGCACTCTCGCCTCACAGCAAGAGGGTCCCGGGTTCGATCCCCGGGTCGGCCCGGGTTCCTTCTGTGTGGAGTTTGCATGTTCTCCCTGTGTAAGCGTGGGTTCTCTCCGGGTTCTCCGGCTTCCTCCCACAGTCCAAAGACATGCATGGGGATAGGTTCATTGGTGACTCTAAATTGCCCGTAGGTGTGAATGTGAGTGTGAATGGTTGTCTGTCTCTAAGTGTCGGCCCTGTGATAGACTGGCGTCCTGTCCAGGGTGAACCCTGCCTTCGCCCAATGACAGCTGGGATCGGCTCCAGCCCCCCCGCGACCCTGAATACAGGATAAGCGGTAGAAAATGGATGGATGGATGGATGGACTTAAATGGCACACAAAGAAAAATTAAAATAGTCACGCATTAACATTAGTAATAATGTTGCCAGTTCTCAGCACTTGGGACTGGTACCGAAATGCCGCCCGCTTACCGTTTTTCTATTGCGCACCGCCATAGTCTAATTTAGGCCGCCATAGTCTCAATGTTCGCCCAAAATTATTTGATCAAGGCAAATGGACTTAACTAGCGGCTCTAATGATAGGCCTAAACAGGAGGGCAGCAGCGCTTATTATAAGGGGAAATCCTCTCGGCTGGTTTGGCTCATCAACATTCTGTTTTTCCCCGTCGCCATGGCAAGGCGTCCCCCGCGCCTACCCCCCTCAGCTGGCCAGTTTAACAGTGCGTGCGCGTATGTCAAAACCAAAAGGCCAAGGAAGGCTGAGGAATAGTCACCCACTTATATTAATAATAATAATAGTCATAATAAACTAATAGTATAGGCTCAGCACTGTGTTTTAGTCATTTTTGTTTACGTCTTTTCTTGAATGCTTAAACTCCTCAACCCCACTTAGTATGTCAACATTTGTATTAGTACCAGCAGTTTGTAAGAAATTGGTCAGTAATTGATATGTCATATTTTGGTTCTCAAAATTCACCAAATTGATGCATTAAAATGAAAACTATTGCGATATATATATATATGTAGGTTTCTTCATGTCTACCTTCAGATGAAGAGCCATCCCAGGACACATCGCTAAGTCCTGATATCTCTCCACCATCAGACTCGCCATTATTCATTTGATGAAATAACCCTAATGCCTGTTTGGCATCCATAAATCTATTTCTCTTATCCATTGTAAGTTGTAAGCTTGGAGACAATACATGGGGCAGAGCCAATGTATTTCACATACTATAAAGAATCAGAAGCGTGTATGCAAATCTCTAAAATTCAGAGCAATGAACATGACCCTGACTTCACAGCTGATACAACTGATTCATGTTTAGACCAGCAAGGAATTAGTCACTCAATCCCAATTACTTACAGAATTCACAATTAACTTGTATGAAATTATGGCATCCCAATATGAGTTTGACCACAAACACATCTTTAAATACTTACAAGTGAGAAGCTAGCTCAAGAAATATTTAGGGGAGTATAAACTAGAGAATGACCTAATGCAGTAGTTGATCCAAAATAGAAAACAAATCAAAAGAAAAAAATATTGCAAAAGCTTGGCAAGTTTGTTTAACTCAATAATCTACCCTCGGATCCTAAGAAACGTATTTGTCAGGCGTCAATGAGAGAAATTATCTCAAAGTGAATACATTTCCCTCCAAACATAAATAAAAATGCAGTTTTTTGTACTGGAATGTAATTGTTAGGAGACCAGACTGGCACACAGCAGTGAGGCCTGCATCAGATGTTGTAGGCCAGTAGCTTCAATCCTTAAAGGACATAGACAAGGACATGGAGCCATTCGCATGGAATGGCTCTA
Source organism: Eutrigla gurnardus (assembly GCF_963514095.1). Classification (NCBI taxonomy): domain Eukaryota; kingdom Metazoa; phylum Chordata; class Actinopteri; order Perciformes; family Triglidae; genus Eutrigla; species Eutrigla gurnardus. The sequence goes on along the minus strand of NC_139917.1, from coordinate 3,656,460 downwards.
TGTCCAAACCCAGTTCTCTGGACACGGGTGTCCCTCAAGGCTCAGTATTAGGACCGCTTCTGTTCTCACTATACACCAGTTCACTAGGTTCTGTTATTACATCGCATGGATTCTCCTACCATTGCTACGCAGATGACACCCAGCTGTTCCTCTCTTTTCCCCCAACCTCTGACACTCACATTGCAACTCGCATCTCGGACTGTCTGGCTAACATCTCTGTCTGGACAACTGCACATCACCTCAAGCTTAACCTGAATAAAACCGAACTCCTCTTCATCCCAGGGAAAGACTGCCCTTGCATGGACCTGTCGGTCACTGTCGAGGGCATCACAGTATTACCTTCCTCAACTGCAAGGAACCTGGGTGTAATCCTCGATGACCAACTATCCTCCCCCCCCAACATCACTGCTGTGGCCCGATCCTGCAGATTTTCCCTCTACAATATCCGCAGGATTCGGACCTTCCTCACAAAGGATGCAACGTAACTCCTGGTCCAAGCACTGGTCATCTCCCGCCTTGACTAATGCAACTCTCTCCTGGCCGGACTCCCGGCCTCTGCGATTAAACCATTGCAGCATATCCAGAACGCTGCAGCACGCCTTATCTTCAATCTACCCAAATTCTCCCATGTGACCCCCCTCCTCTGTGACCTGGCTCCCTGTTGCAGCACGCATCCAATTCAAGACGATGGCACTGGCCTTCAGGGCCATCAATGGAACGGCACCCATCTACCTTCAAACACTGGTCAAACCTCATGCCCCGAAGCGAGCACTTCGCTCCTCTACTTCAGCTGGCCGGCTAGTACCACCATCGCTGAAATCAAACAAATGTCGCTCAGCAAAGTCCAGACTCTTCTCTGTTCTGGCGCCTCAGTGATGGAACGAACTCCCGACTAATGTCAGGACAGCAGAGTCATTTCCCATCTTCCGAAAAAGGCTCAAGACTCACCTGTTCAGAATTCACCTCGACTCAGCATAGCATGACCCACTAACACCCCCCCCCCCCCCCCCCCAAAAAAACTCTCTGATCATAGCACTGTTGCTCTTAAGGTACTACTTTACTCAGATGAGGACCTAACACTTGTTCTATTTTTAGCTCTTACTTTATCGGCAATGATAAGTTGTGGTTTCTTTGTTTCCTTCTTTTGACAAATGTACTTATTGTAAGTCGCTTTGGACAAAAGCGTCTGCTAAATGACCTAAATGTAAATGTAAATGTTAAAAGGATAGTTCAGAATTTTGGACATAAGACCTATTTTCCAACTCAGCCGGTGTGTTCGAGACGTCTGGAGACGTTTTCAAGAAATATCATTCAGTTCTTCTAGTTGCCGAGTTCGCTTATGCTATGGCTAGCGCAAGTCAACGGTTCTTAGCTAGACAGGCATTAAAAACAGTCTTGCCCACTCCACAGTGCACCCGAGGCAAATCCATTGTAACGGCAGACTATCGATGTACATATGTGTTGGTAGAATGTTTGAAATAAAACCAACCTTGCATTTTTAAGGATATATGTCTCAGCAGCAGCAGCGTGTCATACTTCCTAGTAGGCTATGGCAGCGGCGGACTGATATCACCTAGCACTTATAAGTTACCGGTTCTATAATAGTTTGTTTACCTGCTGTCATTGCTACAGACGCAGAGTAGCCTGCAGTGCTAGTTTCTTCAATCTCACAGAAATGGACACTTTTGGAGAATATACTGAAACTTTTGAAGACTCTGATGAGGAGTTTTTTTCCACCCAAACCCAACCGTACCTGTACGAGCCTGAATATACAGAGGAAGAATTGCGCGAGAGGGATGCTCAAAGGGCAGAACGTGAACGAGCGTCTGTGGAGACCGAGATAGCCCCCGCTGGAGCTGAGAACCGGGACCGAACAAACGGAGACTGGTGGTGCCAGGAGGGAATTGTGGGTTCGCGTGGCCGTGGGCTGCCCGGTGTTTGCGTGAGGTCAATGTGCTTTTCACCCAGGTCTGAGGGCATGAGTCCCGACAATTCGTCCCAGTTCGATTGCCTATTTACGGGCAGTACTTCGGGCGGCGCGTCTTAGAGTTTTGAGTCCGACGGAGAGTCCGCATGTGTGGATTCGCGGAGCCGCCCGCTGCCCGATGTTCGTCTGCAGTCCAAGGGCTTTTTACCCAGCTCTGAGGGCACGAGGCCCGACTATTCGTCGGTGTTCATGTGTCTATTTACTGGAGGGAATCCCCGCAACGCGTCCGAGGGTTTACAGTTCTCCGGACGGAGCAGTGGTCCGGGTTCGCGGTGCGTAATTGTGGCTTCGCGTGGCCGTGGGCTGCCCGATGTTTGAGTGAGCTGGGGGCCGACAGTTTGGCCCGGTTCGATTGCCTATTTACGGGCAGTATTTTGGGCGGCGCGTCTTAGAGTTTTGAGTCCGATGGAGCAAAGTAGCTGCTGCTGCTGAGAAACTAGTTCCTCAAAAAATGGATGATTCATGCGATGCGAGGTTAGTTTTGTTTCAAATATTATTCTATCAACACAGATATGTACATCGACAGTATAGTGTTTTAATTGATTTGCCTCGGGTGCACTGTGGAGTCGGCAAGACTGTTTTTAATGCCTGTCTAGCTAAGAACCGTTGACTTGCGCTAGCCATAGCATAAGCGAACTCGGCAACTAGAAGAACTGAATGAAATTTCTTGAAAACGTCTCCAGACGTCTCGAACACACCGGCTCACTTGGAAAATAGGTCTTATGTCCAAAATTCCGAACTATCCCTTTAAATGTATTCAGGGGCACCTCCGTAAGTCAGTGACGGCGCGAGGGGGGGGGCAAGCAGGGTCTCAAGACCCTCCTGTCAAAGGCTGCGCCCCCCCATTTGCTCCCCCTCCCCTCGAAATATTTATGGATTAAAAACTATAACAAATATAGAACAAATTAAGACACTGAGACATTAACAATCAATCATCTGAAGAAATATTGTTTATAACATTCCTATGGTGATTGGGTTGTTTTTTTCCTTATGTCGTGCGATTTGATTGGCTGGTTTGCACGCAGACGGCAGGCTGAATTTGACGTTCACGTTAGCGGTGGTTGATGCATAGCGGCTAGTTAGCGATTGTGTCAACAGAGCGAAATGGACCGATTTGTGATAGCCAAAAAGCGAATAAGAGTGGACGATGGTGGTGGTGATTTACGGACGCAGGACAGAGTGATGGACTTGCAGGATGAGGATGAAAGCGAGGATGACGAAGGGGCAGTAGTAGGTGAGGAGAACAGAGAAAGGAGGAGGAGGGGAGAGGAGAAGAGAGAAAGACAGCATTGGAGAGCAAGTGAAGCAGAGTTTAGAGGACAAGAAGGGAGGAAGAGGAGAGGAAGACAGGAGTGGAGAGTGAGGAGGAGGAGTTTAGAGGAGAGGACTGGAGAGTGAATGAGGAGCAGTTTAGAGGAGAGGAAGACAGGAGTTGAGAGTGAGTGAGGAGGAGTTTAGAGGAGAGAAAGACAGGAGTAGAGAGTGAGTGAGGAGGAGTTTAGAGGAGAGGAAGACAGGAGTGGAGAGTGAGTGAGGAGGAGTTTAGAGGAGAGGAAGACAGGAGTGGAGAGTGAGTGAGGAGGAGAAGAAGGGAGGAAGAGGAGAGGAAGACAGGAGTTGAGAGTGAATGAGGAGGAGTTTGGAGGAGAGGAAGACAGGAGTGGAGAGTGAGGAGGAGGAGGAGTTTAGAGGAGAGGAAGAGGAGGAAGACAGGAGTGGAGAGTGAAGGAGAGGAGAACAGAAGGAGAGAGAAAACATATTTAGTGAGTTAAGAGACAGTTGTAAGAGTATACTGTATACAACTATACACTGTGCTACAATTCTCAGTTACACTCTTGTAAATCCACAGATGTTCTCTGTGGTGGATTTCTATTGTTTTTTGTGCTTGTTGTTTGGCACTTCATTTCATTAAAAGTATTTAAATATGCTTGTGTTTGTTTTATGATAAACGTTTAGTATCATGCATTCGACAATATGTAGTGTATCAGCACGGCCACGGGAACAGTACATCTATATCTATTATAGTATTATTTGTTGGTGTCAGAATTCACTAGCACCTCCTATAAACAATCAGACCCCCTCATTGCCCCCCCAATAATAATTTTCTGGTGCCGCCGCTGCCGTAAGTCCAGAATCACCAGAGGTATTCTTAAAGAATATCTATACAGAACGGTAGATATCAGATTTGGTTCATTGTTCTGATAGCATAACGATGGAAAAACTATTTTTATATGAGGATTTTATTAGTCAGTAATCACTTTGCATTTCAGGTTCACATAGGAACATATGCTGCAGAGTTGACCACCGCCACTGTTTGTCCATAAAAACACATATGGATCCAAATTAATTTAGAACTGCGTTGATGGATTATTAACACAAAACGTCTCACTCCAATAAATCAAATAATGCAGCTTGTTCAGAGCTTCAAACTATGACGCTCTACGTTCCCCTCCAGCATCACTTTTGCATAGTGTCTTTTCAAAATGTTTAAGTTAAGCTCAGGCAATAAAACCACTTTTTTAAAATATTGTGGTGAACATAAATTTTACTGATGACTCACGTGAGTAATATGACTATCAACACTGATGTTTAAGGTTACTAACGACTGAAGAGACAAAATGGTTACATTTGGTTTTGGACGGGACCCTAACAGCAGTGTTCTGAGTGAAAGTCTGTGTTCTGTGATTATTTGACCCGTCTTCCTCCCCTTCCTCCCTGTGTGGACTTTCTCCATCTTTATTCTTTTCTTCTTTTTTTTTTACAGTAACAATGGATGAAAAGACTGGTTGTGTGTGAAATCACTCACTCATTTATTACTCTATTCACTATCCAGGGGCTCAGTGTAGAGGACTAAATAATGAGCTCATGTAGAAAATGAAAAAATTACTTTTGGACACCACTCGGGTCATTTTCTCTGCACTTTCCACTGTGTTTTCTTCTTACTGGCGTACCATCTATAATACATACCAACATGAATGCATTGGTAATAAATACATATTGTAAGCTAATTTGTTGTTATTTGAGTTTGGTAAGCATTGATGCCATGTATATGTTTGGGGCTTTTATTGTGAAAGGTATGCACGGAAGGAGGTCTTTAAGCTGTGGTTGTCAATGTGGAGGCAATTAGCGTCAAAATAATACATCAATTCAAAGCACTTTGTGACCATCTGTGTTATGATGCTCTGCTCACATTAAATAGATGGTTTGGCTTTGTCGCCTGCTCTCTCTAATGTCCTTCAGTGCAATGCATGATGGTACATTACGCTTGGTTAGTGACCAACGCTTGTGCACTACTTTGCAAGATGAATTGTGGGTCCACCATACAGGGAATTCTCACTAAAGATTCGGAGAGCACATGAACTATATAGTAGACGATACAGCATGAATTGAATGACTTTGGACACAGCATCAGTGGGGTCACTAGACGTGATGAACCCACAGAGAACTATCACCTTCTTGTCTTTCAGCTCACTGTTTTGGTTTTTCCGTGCTGAGACTGGTTTTGGTTCTTTCTCACCGCTTGCATCATCAGCGTGCACTGATGCACTACTCTACCCTGTAGCCTATCTGCCCAGCACAAACATCTGTGAGCAGCTAGTAAACACAGTGGAGCATTTAGAAGCTAAAGAGACAGATATATTCCTCAGGTGTTGGTGAGAAGATGAAAAATAGCTCAAAGGAGGATAAATATTGGACTTCCATTCATCAGGTGGACATACACACAACTCCAAATGAATGCTAATGTTGTTCCATGTCTGCTGAATGTGTAAATACAGACTGTCCTCCTCGAGAAAACGACCACATAGGTCGTGTGTCAAGCACCGAATTACGACCATATGTTACGTTTCAAAATAGCGCGCCCTCTAGCGGTCAAGTAAATATCGACACTCCGGTGTCTCAGACGATCGCCCCCCGTCAATCATCGGCAGAGACCCCCCCCACACGTTGACCTAACCCTAACCTTAACCACTACTATCGTTGCGGAAGAATCTCCGCAATACGCTCCCAGAGGTTGTATATTTGAGGACGTGACACACGACCTATTTGGTCGTATGAGTTGGAGGGCTTGTTGTGTAAATAGGTTATTCTCTGCTGACTTGTTCACCATATCAACGTAATAAGGAGTCAAGTTGTTCCTCTGCCTCCATGTTAAGCCAATTAACATTACATTCATGTTTTAATGTAAGTAAATGTATACATGAATTGTCATGTTCTATAATGTAACATGTTTTCACAGCACAGTTTTTCCCAGCAGATATTACTATTTATTATTTATTTATTTGTTTATTTAAAAGGGACAGTGCACATCAATTGACATTTTCAGTTTACACTCAAAATGTAAATATGCCAGAGTTAGCAAAAAAGCTAATTTTCATATGTAGTCCCTTGGCAGGTCAACACTATATATGTTTGCTGTCAGTTTTACATTGAAATTAGTCTACCAGTTGTAAAGACCACAAAAAAAAAAAAAATCCTGCAAATCTCTGACAACAACAATATTTTGAGCTGGATTTACATATAACTGGTCGCCGAATACACAGAAGGCGTAACAAATGAATCATTTTGCTGACATTTGCTGTTTCGGCCCTGCAGATAGCTGACTGATCTGATAAGTGTTTCTCCCGGTTTTCTCCAACAGGGCTTTGGGCAGAGTGTAACTCAGCTGTCCTCTGAGGTAACAGAGTAACACACGGATCGAGGTGTTGCACTCACACAGTGGTCGGTGCTTTTTGGTGTGTATTTGTTCTGCACAATTTTTTTCAGCCGTGCGAGTTCACGTTGTTCTGCTATAGAAAGGAGTGGGCCTATACACAATGGTTTGGTCTTTGCATTTGATGAATAAAACATTTTTTTAAATGACTTATTTTTTAAACAAAAAACTTTTTTTGAACAAGCAAAGTGAATAATATAGCCTTTAGACAGTAACATTAATTTATAATTTGCAATAAAAATGCAGACCAAAAATGTTCTACGTTGTCTACAGTTCCCGGTCATGGCTGTATTTCCGGTCTGGGGCACAAAGATCTGTGTTCACTCTCGTTATAAGTTGGATATCCGCAGTTTACTTCTCTACTCACCTGATGGCAGCAGAGAGCAAATGGTTCATCCATCAAACTGCATAAAAACTGTGAAGCACCAAAAGAAAATAGGGAAATGGACAAGTTTACATACAAAAAAAGTAAAGGTGTACAATTTCTACAAAAGCGTACCATACTGGTGATCCATCCATTCATTGTCTACCGCTTATCCTATATTCAGGGTCACGGGGGGGCTGGAGCTGATCGCAGTTGACATTGGGCGAAGGCAGGGTGGGAGGAAGCCGGAGAACCCGGAGAGAACCCACGCTTACATGGGGAGAACATGCGAACTCCACACAGAAGGAACCCGGCCTAACCCTGGAATCGAACCTGGGACCCTCTCGCTGTGAGGCGACAGTGCTACCCACTACACCACCATGCAGCCCCCCTACTGGTGATAATAAGTAAAATCATTTTAGAACCCCCCCAGAAGAAAAATTCACCAGCTACCACTGCCTTTTGATGAAGACCACTTTATGATATAGGTTGTCAGTCCACACCATCACATGCCTCGGCCCAACCAGGGGTCTGAAGAACACTGCCTGTAGCTTAAGGAGGTTCATATATGGCCCCCCATCAAAGACCGCACACCCTGAACCACATGATAGCCAACCAAGGCTCGCAGCCTACATGCTTTAAGCACAACCCCCAGCTCTTCTTCCAACTCGGTTAGTTGCATGGTCCAATGGGCCGTGTGATACATAGCCCATTCTCTTGCCCATGACGATAACATCTGTTGAGATAAAAAAGACAGTAATGCCATGGCTGTGCAGTGGCTGCTGCACGGCATCCAGACATCTGCGGATGATTTGAGGGGCCAGGGAACAACCGAAAGGCAGCCTCCTGTACCCGTAAGCCCCCTGGAAGTCAATCATTTTGGCAAATCGTAATTCGCTGAACAGAAAAAGGATAGCAGACTGTATGCTGTAGAAACCTACAAGCATTTAGATAGGCAGTTCTGATTGGCTGGCTAGGCATATGCAAATAGTCGGCAAATGCATACTCATGACCGTAGGAGAGTATTACCTATAGAGTTCAGTAGAGGGAGGAATTTGTGTGGGTTGGAACCATAATCATGATTTTGATTTAATTTCCCCTCTCCAATTACATACAAGCACAAGTATTACAGAGCCTCCATCCTTTTGTTACTATACGTATGGCTCAAAACTTCATCCCCATGTAAACTCCTACATATACAGCATAACAAGAAAATTCAGACATGCGTTCATAGATCAACAGAAAATCGTTTCCACTCTGATAGATGATGACCCCGATCTTCTCCACCCTCTTCCACTTTGTCTATGTCCTCCTAATCCCACTTATAAGAATCCATTACCTCCTCTCGTGCAACATCCCACATTCCTTTCAAGGCCCCTGACACTGACAAGTGATGATGAATCAACGACACATCTCCCTGTAACCTTCCAAATACAAGCAGCTTGGTGTATCCCACCTCCTCATCTGTGTGAAACATGAACACAAGTGCAGGACAGGGTATCCATTCTGTACGCATCGACAGCTCAAGCGTCCAATTTAAAGGGGAGGTCTGGGAGTTGAGTCTGCAGCAAAGGGGCCATAATTGGCATCCTTCTTGTCTTATTAAAGGGGAAAGCACTGAGATGGATCCCGTAAGCCAGACCTTGGCCTTTATTAGAATCGTGTGTAAACAGAACACACACAGCCACAGCTAAAGGCATAACTCATCACAGTGTTTTTGTTCTCAGGCAGCGAATTAAAGTAATTAACCATTACAAATGAAACTTCCAATGACTGCAACATTACTCAGGTGAAAACTATTTTGTTCAAATCGATAGTTGAGGGTTTGTATGTGTAATTGTGAGGCGTAAACGGACATTCAAAAGAGAAATTCTTTTAGTGCCTTAGTCAAATTTGCACAAACCTCTGCCTTTGGTAAATCTATCCTTTTCTTTCGTTCTCAGCCTTGAAAGCTCTTAATGCAGTGGTGTTTTGTGATGCCCCCGGACAAAGACAGGGTTGATAGATTCACAGCTCCTCTCCACCGCCTCTTCTGGTTCAGTAAAGCGCATTGGTTTAACAAGTCTGTGCCATTCGATGCCCAAGGTCTTAATCCCCCAGGGGAGGAAACAAAGACATGTTTTAAAAAAAAGTGTTCTCGCTTCTTCTGACTGCTTGGTGATTCTCTTGACTTCCCTGAATTCTTCAGAGCCACGCTGGCAATGTACAGAACTATTCAAGATCTAGCAACCTCCACTGAGCTTGTAGCAGTCTCACGGCCGCTGCAGCCCCACCTCTATTAGCACCCCCCTGACCCCCTTCATGAGCCCTATTAAGAATACGCTGACATGTGAACTAATTTGACAATTAGCAATTTGCTGTTTAGTAAGTGTGCTACAATGTTGGTGAGTTAATATCTCTTTTGCCAGCTGAGTAAGAGGGTGGAGAACCTGAAAAGGCTCAGGAGAGGGTTTGATGAAGATGGCACATGCACAATTATCATGTTACCCCCGTGGTTTTCCTTAACAGCTTCTTTTTCAAATGCTGGCTCAATTAGTCAGGCTCTAAACACTTATGTACTGTATACATCGCCCACTCTGCAGCGTCGACAAGCTTTCTGCATCGCCAGTGGTTTCACTTTACTTGTACAAAAGTACAGTATTCATATGCCATTTTCCCATTTCTTCCTTACAATTGAGATGATTGTCAGAACCCTCAACCAGTGTTTGCATAACTGTAACAGTCTGGCCTGTGAAGACCTGTTGTAAAAGGCATATAATTACTGTATATGGCAGAGTGACTGTATGTGTTCATTGTGAGCCAGAGGAATAGAGCATGTTCTTTGGAGGAGAAATCCATCTTAAGTAAGCATCTAATAGCTGAGTGTGTTTGCTTTGTGTCTGGATGCTTGTTCTCTTCAGAGAAACACAGTTTCTGACACTGAGAACAAAAGAAAAAAAATCGAACTACTCTTCAAAGCAGTTTATTGCAGTATTGTGCTGATGAAAAATTCATGTATGTCATGTAGCGACAGAGTGATGCATTAATGCGTAAGTGTAAAGTCAGTGTTCTTGACATTCATGAATTCCACAGTAGCAACCATTGCATTGAGTCTTCCAGGTAAGGCCACTGATGTCATTATGAAGTTGTATTGAGGTTCAAAGAAGGGTGAAACTGCATTCAATATCAGCGTATTAAGTTTGTGCCAGACACTTGTGCAGACCAAGGGTACTGAGCATACACAGGGATAGTATTGGCATTTTCCATACAGAACAATAGACTGTATTGTAAGAACTGGACTTACTCATCGAGATGTCACACATTGGTTTGTAGACTCCAATTTTGGCCGTCATAATGGAGTACGCCGGTCATCAGCTGTAGTCCAGTGAGGCACGCACGTATGCACAAACTAAGCCGGCTACGTCAACAAAGCAAGATGAAGCTCTGATAACAATACACGGAGTGAAGGTGTCTTCATTCTCTGCTCAGGGAGACATAACTTCATTATATCTTTAAATAGAAAATAGTTGTTCCTGATATATTAATGCTCTGAATGTCATATATTGCTACTTTACAACTTAAGTCCTCAAAATCAATTTTTCTTGTTCATTACAGCGTATTTGTGATTAAAGAAACCCTCGCTGTTAATCATGAACATGATTTGTCAACCAACAAGCATGTGCCAAATGCCGCAGTACACATTTGGGATTTGAAGTTTGCCCACCAGCTGTTTCTATGTTGGCAAGCTTCATCAGTGCTGCATATCACTTTTGGATGTTAAAATTGTCATTATCCAAGACACTTTATCTCCATGCATCTTTCCAAACTAGTGGAAAGGAAAAGATAGAGATAGAGTTAGAGAGGAAGAGGGAGGGAGACAGATGACTGTTGGAGGAAGTGGGGATGCAATGCCGAGGCCCCAGATTTTGATCTTGAGGACGCGTGTCAGAAGCAGTGGCATAAATGATGTATCACGACAGACTCATCAATAAAACCCAAAGAGGGCCTAATGGAGGTATAAAACTGGACAGATAAGAAGTTTCGCTTGGAGCTTTCATAAATCAGCCACTCAGAATGACCTATATAAAAGCCAACAGCGCTGACAGGCAACATAAATAGCAAATGGACACTGTAGGTAGTATCACTGTTATTGTATTTATCATGAAGCTCTCGGACACCCCTAAGCACATGTATTAAATATCATGGTGAAATGCACGGGGTTTTACTGCACAGGGATATCATTCATAAATGATTTATAGTCTCACTGATGCATCTTAATAATACAGTAACACACCCTACAGACAGTGGCTTCTTACTATGAGGAGCTCTGTCTCGTTATCACCAATTGTTTTCACTGATATCAAAATCTGCGAGGTCAAACTGGCAATCATATCTGCTGTTAAATCATATGCACGACACAAACTGTATGCTGTTTCCACCTGATTCAGTGCTGAATGTGTGCATCTGAGGGTAAGTGACATCCATGTGTCTAAGCTATATGTCAGCAGAGGCCATTTTGGAACAATTTAACATGAGCTGTATCGGAAGTCCGAATCCAGCGGCTGCAACAAGGCTGTCCTGCGGCCAAAAAACGCAGCCTTCCTTTCAAGATTCATTGCGTGTCGTGACAATTGGATTTTAATCAACATGGCAACGGGAGTGATGCAGGCTGATTAGCTTACTGAATCTAGTTTCTGGTGTGAAGCTATTAACAAAGTCAGCTTCATGAATTCAAGGTGAACTTTACAGGTAACTGTTAAAGTCATCTTAGAAGCTAACTGCATTGGTAGCGACCCTGCAGTAACAACCTGTCAATCACAAGATAGCCACGCCCTAAAGCATATTCTGCTTTTTTGTCTCTTTAACTCTATTGACTCTGGACTAGAGATGTCCCGATCGATCGGGAGGCCGATCGATCGGGCCCGATCGCGTCATTTTCAAAATATCGAAATCGGCAAAAAAATATTGCGACATATTTCTTTATCAAATATAATATATATATATATATGTGGTTGCACCGAGGAAAACTTGTCGCACGACAGTGACGTGGGCCTAAAACACGTGACGTTCGTGTAACTTTAATTTAAGAGGAGGGGATGAAGCGTGGCTAATAGCAGAAAGCTAACAACAAGAAGCAGTGCGCGCAGACGAACGGGGACGATGTCCGAAGTTTGGAAACATTTTAAACTTGAAGGCGAAGGTAGCCCAACAGCCAGATGTGATGTCTGCAAGGCGGACATTCCGCGTGGAGGAACGAACAGGTCGTCATTCAACACAACAAACCTTATTCGCCACCTGAAGAGCAAACATAAAGAGACATACAGTCAGTACGTCGCAGCAACAGAGGCAATGGCTGCACTGAGACAACCGACGCTTGAAGAGACTTTTAAAAAGAAGGAAAAGCTGTCGGCGAACAGTGAAAGGGCCAAAACCATAACAGCCGCGATAGCTGAATTCATCGCGTTGGATGACCAGCCGCTCTCTGTGATAGCGAACGTGGGGTTTCGCCGGCTCATGGAGATCTTGGAGCCACGTTATGTGTTGCCTTCTCGTCACCATTTTACAAAGAAAGCTCTGCCTGCTGCTCAGAAAAGGCTACGCGACCACATGCAAGACAAGTTAAAAGACGTACCTGCCTTTGGATTACCACAGATATATGGAGTTCTTCTGTGTGTCCAATGTCACTCCTTAGCTTCACCGCACAGTGGATCGACCCCATTTTTAATTTACAACGTGTGACCTTGCACACTCAGGATTTCAGAGGGTCTCACACGGCAGAACGTATTGGAGAGGCGATCGAGGGGATGCTTAACAGTTGGGGGATAGATAAGTCAAGGGTCCATGTGATTGTGCGGGACAACGCGCGGAATATGAAGAAAGCCATGGCTGATATGGAGGTAAAGAGTGTGGGCTGTCTCGCACACACTCCAGCTTGCAGTGCACGAGGGTCTACTGTCTCAGCGCAGCGTCGTGGACACTCTGGCCACCGCGAGAAAGATTATTGGCCATTTCAAACATTCCCCGTTGGCCTACTCCCGTCTGGAAGATATCCAGCGTGAGCTGAAGATGGACGTCAAGCGTCTACAGCAGGATGTGCAAGTGAGATGGAACAGCAGCCTCTATATGTTGCAGAGCATCCTGGAGCAAAAGCGGGCACTGTTGGTTTATGCAGGTTCCTATAACCTCCCAGCCACACTGACAGCCGCCCAGTGGACCCTGATGGAGAAGACAGCTGAGGTGTTGGTTCCATTTGAAGAACTCACAAAAGATGTGAGCATGGCCACTGCATCTGCAGCTGATGTCATCCCGGCAATAACAGGTTATTTTGTATTTATTATAATTATTAGTTGCACTCGCTGAACATTTTTATTTTAATATAATTAATTATTTTACTTAAACCATCCATTCATTTCATTCATTCAAACAGCCCTCAGACGTCTGCTGTCTCAGGAGAACACCACTGACCAGGGGGTCAAAACAATGAAGAGCACGCTCCTGAACGCAGTGGAGACCCGCTTTGCTGGTATAGAGGAGGAGCCACTGTACAGCATCGCCACTCTGGTGGATCCAAGATACAAAGACAGGCAAGTACTGTAAACGACTGTACTACTGAATGCAATAATTCATTATTCAAGAAGACAATTCCTATTAGGTTAAATGTAGGTCTGTTGTGGTGTTAATGGTTATATTTTTGTTATAGATGTAAGGAAATTTGTCTGACTGTTGTGCTCAGCTCATTAGTTGACTAGTTGTGGTAATTGTTACATTTATCTATTTTTAGATACTTCACCCAGTCTGACAACCTGAGCATTGCCAAGGATAAGCTCATCCAGGAGGTAACGAAGATGGAGGAGAGAGCAGCCACTGCTAGTGAAGAACCAGAGGCAGCAGTAGCAGAGCCTACGAGCAAGAAGAAACGCCAAGAAGGAAGCAGCAGCCTGGGCAGCATCTTGGACCAGATCTTGGAGGAGAATCCACTAGAGGCCCGGTCTGTGAGTACATCAGCTGAAGTCCAGGTACAGACCTATCTCTTGGAGCAAACCAGCAATAGGAAAAGCAATCCTTTGCAATACTGGAAACAGAATGCTTCAAGGTTCCCCCCACTGGCTGATGTTGCAGACTCTTTAGTGCTGTTTCCAATGTCCTTGATGAAAAAAGGAACCGGCTCTCAGCTGACAGAGTAGAGATGCTGATTTTCCTAAAGAAAAATCTCCACTTTATTTTGCCTGAATATGAGGTTGAGAGTGAGAGTGAGAATGGAGACGAATAGTAACTAAGAAGAGTTAGAAACCGTCCCTTGATTTAAAAAAGTGCCTTGCGATTTTATATCCCATGTTTACTTCTCATGTTTGAACTGTGAAATTTATATTTGTTCATGTTGCATTAAGCTGCTGCACTAAGGCTAAGCCAAAATTTTTTATTCTTATTGTTTGTGATTGTGAGTTTTTGACTGAATGTCATTCAACTTTTAAACCTAGTAAGAAGGTAAACTACCTCTTTTGAAGATTTATTTTTGTTATTGCACTATTCTGCACTGTGTTTTAGTTTGCATGTTTATTGTTTATATATTTTATGGCACAGTGCTGATAAGCTTTATTGTTTTGATCCAAAGCAGTGAAAAGATGCCCATGTTGGACAATAAAAAAGAAAGTTGGGAAAATTTAATTGAGTATTATTCTTTTTTTTTCTTAATGCATTGCCAAAATGTATATGATCGGGAAATATTATCGGGAATGATCGGAATTGTATCGGGAGAAAAAAACAGTGATCGGATCGGGAAATATCGGGATCGGCAGATACTCAAACTCAAACGATCGGGAGCAAAAAAACGTGATCGGGATAACCCTACTCTGGACCATAACTTACTAAATGAACATCATCACACAGTTGGTTTAGAGACTTTCATTGATTCTGACAATCTGTTATGTTACAAAGTCTATCGCACACTGCCACACATTACGATTGTAGTTGGCAGTGAGTCATAGGGTAGCCACTTTAAAGGAAACAGGATGAGGTTTTTCATCCTTTTGATGTGATATTTTGTGGTTAGGGCTGATAATTTGCTTCCGCAAAGAGACAAAGCAAAGAATTAGCAAAAAATAGCCAAAAGAGACAATGATAGAGCTGTGGCCAAAACACAAGCATGCCAACGTCGGTCGGTCAGTCAGATGGAGTCAGTCAACAGATGGAGAGAATTGCAAATAATTGATCCTTTTTCTCCTAGACAGGTACATAGTAAGTCTATTATTTAAGAAAGGCAGGTTTTTAGCATTTGGTGGCAAAAACAACCTTGTTTTGTTGCCGGCCTCAGGGAACCTGTGCATGCAGCGAATGCACTCTCTGGGCCCTAGTTTCGTAGACCAGCGCAGGGCGGCGCAGGGTGGCGCAGCCGGCGCAGTGCAAGTTTCGACCCGCGCAGCCTTGTGCACCGTCAGTTTGGCAGTTTGGTAGATCGCCTGCGCCAAGATGGGTGTGGCGGCGCAGCAGGGGGAGGCGTCACAGATTCAGCTTGGCGTAGCGGAAGTTTCGTGGCAAAAAGCCTCGCCGAGACTGCGCTGAAAGCTCGCCAGCTCCGACCTGGTCTACTTTCGGCGCAAGGCGCAAGGCGTAAATAAAGTCCATTCATTCAATGCGAATCACAGCTGGCGGATCGGAAGTTTGGCGGACCGGCGCGCAGTGCGCACACGTCACCGAGACCTCACAGGCAGGTTTCCACAGTTCCAGGCACATTTAAATGCAATAAATAATCACAACAAACACTATTTAATGCAACTCATTGAATCAACACGTGAATTTATATCTATATAGATTGTCCCGTCACATCTGACGTCAGATCAAAGGCGGATGGCACGCGTAACGGAAACTCAGCCTCTCGGACCAAAACATCTCCCTCTCTCTCTCCTGTTTTTTATCATATGGGCATTGTTATTATTATCATACGCGCGCACAGCGCGTGATGAGCGTGGTGGGAGCGGCGGCGCTGCTTCTGTCATCGGGTTGTCAAGTGACGGGTCTTGCACTGAACCTCCCCTAACGCATTAAAGGAGAGGACAGGAGCTCATTTGATTGGTGAAGATCTGAATCGGCTGTGTTAATCCCAGTCCACGCCTCGTCTCCTCCTCGTCTCCCACTCACGCCTTCTTCTCCTCCCTCTTTCCCACTTGCGCGGGTGGGAGTGACGGGAGGTGTGCCTGCGCGAGCCTGCACGGTGCACGAAACTTGCAAAGTCCAGGCGGACACACCCCGTCGGCGCGGCGCAGGTGCGCTGAAAGCTGACTGCGCCTGGTCTACGAAACTAGGGCCCTCTGTATGTAGAAACAAAGAGGTAGAAAACGTCACCTTGTGTTCAGCTAGGATTCATTCCGCTTCCTCAACATCGAAAATACCTGACAACCAACTGCTCATTGTAGCATCATGTAAGTTACAGTATCTTCAAGTGTAGAAGGTATATCACAATATGCACTGGAGCACAGTGAAATAACAATGTGAATATTTTTTCTTCAGTTGCACTCGAAAATCAACACAAAAGGAAAGTTAATTGTTGTGACTTTAATTGCATCTGTGTATACAAGATCTTCAGACCCTTCTAACAAAACATCTTAATAAAAGGCAATTCAATGCTGCTCTGTCCCTGTGTCCCAGTATCTCCCAGTAACGCTCACCTGCCTGCTGGCAGTGGCAAAGGCAGGTTGGAAGAGGTAAGATACCTCACAGGCATTCATTTATCAGCATAAAGATGGTAACTACAGCATTTTGTGTAGGTGTGCATAGCATACATGAATATCTAGGAGGTTTGCCTTCCATTAGTTAGTGGCACCACAATTAAATGAATATTGCACAAAACATGGGGAAACGAATGTGATAGAGAGCAACCCACCAGGATGCAGAGCATGGCTTCCTACACCCAGGAATTAGGAGCAATGGAGGAAGGGGAGGGGGGATATGTAATTAGAAAGTAAGACAGAGAGGATGAGGTAAGGGAAGAAGGGAGTGGTGGTGGTGGTGGTGTGGGGGGCACTAAGGGAGAAAGACAGAAACACAAAAAAGAGGGAAAATAAAGGAGGAGGGAGGCCAACAGAGATGGAGAGACAGTTCGAGCTAAAAATCATTTAGCGCTAAGCTAAATGCCAACTAAGAATAGACTTTGAATCAATCAAGCCGGCTATCTGGCTGCAGAATTAATACGTCCCCTAGAAAGCACTGCCTTTGCCCTAAAGGCTTGAATGAGGGCATTCGTTTTTCTGGAACCACACCGAAATGTTAACACTTTCAAAATGAGAAGATCAGTTATTTTACATGCAGCGTCTGATAAGAGAGTGATAATCAAGTATACTTAAATAACACGCCAACGGAACTGTTTGATACCATTTACCCCCCCAAAAGGATGCATCAGCAGGAAAGTACACTTAAAGCCAACTTGTATCTTCATAAGCAGAGTACCTGCTTTGATGCTCCTTCTCTGCTACAGGTATAGCGTGGCTTCTCCGGAGGGTTTGACAGCTCGGTTCGGTCCCTGTACATCTCATCAGTGTTTGAGTCTGATTTCTTGTAAGGGAACACAGCAACTGTGTGACAACCACGGCCCCTATAGGCATCCGTTCTCACTATCAAAGACTCCATTTGAACAACAGAAGGGAATACAGGATCTGTCTGTTTCCCCTCATGCGTAGCTGCATTCGGAGTTAGCCCTCGTTTCTTAGCTCCTGATTATGTGCAAAGTAATGGCAGCGGAGCTTAAAAGGCTGTCATCCCGCATTCAACTTCTGTGAGAACTGCTTTCACTTGCTTCAATCGTCAGGGTCTAAGGTAAAAAACATTTTCACTTTTCATGCTTTTAAGGAGGTGACGAATTGTTGCCTAATTAGCTAAGAGATTTTCTCACTCAATAAAACATTCATCATACAGCTCTTATTATTGTCAGTGCGGCTTTTTAAAGATAATGGCTTCAAAGACAACGTTCTTTTCCGCCTGCTTCAAAGATTCATGCAGAAATGTGGCAAGAGTTTACACAGATTGCTGAAGCTGTTGCCACCGTGTGCTTTGAAAAGACCTTTTTTTTTTGCAATTGATAATATAATGCATGTCACATGAAAGTCGGTCCTGCAAAAATCCTGTGTCTCCATTTATCAGCCTTAATCATTTCCTGCAGATTTCTGAAGACCACATTTAGTGAATGCATCTATCTTTTCCTCGTTGAGGCGGCGGACAAAGACGGATGGCCTCACCTACGAGATTTAAGGACTTCCAGAGCCAGACAAAGCACCGCTGACAGCCCTTAATTCTTCCTCTCAAGCACACATTCCTCCGACCTGTGGACTCTGTATTCGTTGTGTGTCAGCTGATTTGTGGCAATTGTGATTATTCACTGATTTGTGTCAGAAAATACACGAGTAAATCAGCTCAAATCAGGGCTCGAAGAAATAACCAGGCATTTTGGGAAATACTCTTGTTCACTTTGTTGCTGAGAGTTGAATAATGAGAGGATATATTGCACTGGCAGCAGGAAGCTGCTTAGTTTACCTTCAAGACTGGAAACAGATAGTCTGGCTAGGTTAAAAAAACCCTGCCAACCAGCACCTCTAAAGCTCATTTATTAACATCTTAAATCTTTTTTTGTTTCAGCCATACAAAAATGGGAATGTAATAATGACAAGTTGTGGTTTTACGGGGTTTTATATGCTGGAACTATAAGCCTGGGCCCTCATTAATCAACAGTGTGTATAGACAGTTTCATCAAACATGCGCACCCCAGTTGTACGCAAAACAGTGTTGGTAAATCCCACATGTTCTAAACCACTATTCATGTGCACATTTAGGGTCATTTTCATTTGCCTTTTTTACCCTCACCGCCATAACGGAGAGCAAAAAAAAACTTTTCTGCAACAGAAATTGAGGTGATGTAGTTCAGTTCACTTAGTGCAGGTGTATTATTAGTTATTATTGGGTCATTCCATGTGAAAACAGCCAAAATCGGGGTATCATGTACATGACACCTCTCAGATTTTGCTGAAAAGCGGTGAAAATATGCCTTATGTTACCAAACGAGGGAATCTGAAGTTTCAGGTCAATATCTCAAACGGTTTGCCCGTGGCGTCCATTTGAATTTCAAGTGCCACACCCCTTTTTGACACATTGGAATTTCGCATTTCATTTGTTGGCATTTTTGGAGGCCCATAACTTCTGTTCTAATAGCGATAGAAAATTGATGAAAATTGCTCTGTTAGTTTATTGTAATGTGTACTACACAATTCTACAGGCAGAATCAACATTCCTTGCTGTTTGGGTGAGAGGTGGGTCACCAAAGTCCAATTTTTTTTTGACGGCCAAAATTATTTTTCACTTTTTGAGTGCTCCTAGCACCACGATGAATGATCATATTTATTCTAAACAGGATTATTTGTTGTATGTGGGACCTTTGCTCTTGCCAAAATGAATTTGAAGGGTATTGTACCACTGGTGGGGGTTTTATGGGGGTCCAAAAACCCTCCCGGGCAGAGGTGACTCTTTTGGAACCCCATATTTGGACCCCCAAATGACCAAGTGGGCACTTGATGATCCTAATGGGATTTATACCAGATAAAGATACATATTTGTTCTTTCTTTTAATGAAATAAAACCTTTGACTATGAAGCTCCTTGATATGAATTTTATTCGTCAAAATGCACCATTTTGGACTTTTTTTTCCAGAAGTCTGGAATGTAGATCAGGGAGAATTTAGTGATGATAAAGCATGAAAATAGTGGAAATAACTTACTATTATGCTCAGTGATGGCAAACAATTAAATATTTAGACTGCTGGCCAAATAGACGCCACAGGCAAACCATTTGAGATATTGACCTGAAACTTCAGATTCCTTTGTTTGGTAACATAAGGCATATTTTCACCGCTTTTCAGCAAAATCGGAGAGGTGTCATGTACATGGGTGGCTGAGTTGTCACGGAATGACCCTATTAGAACATTGATGGAATTAAACCCCTTTCTGTTGACATGATTAAATTTGTTCTGAACAGTGTTTTTATTACTATGTGGGTCTATCACTCCTATTAAATTTGGAAATCCAGCAATGGTGTGAAGTCCTTGTTTGATCTCAGCTTGTTGTGGCTTCGTGGAAGTAGATGTAGTTCGGGACTACGGAAATGATGGACTCCAAGACTGCAGGCATAATGTTGCTCATTGAGGTCTGGGTAATGCCGGTGGCAAGAAAATGCAGGGTGGCCCGGACTTGGATGTGCACAGGAATGGCTACCGCTCATTTAGTTTCTCGCCCCAACATCGGTCCTAAATCACGGCATAAATCGAGCAATATCTGTTTGGGGAAGCCAAGAATCCTCTCTGTTCTCTCACAAAACAGATCAGCGCTCTGAAAACATGTTGCGGAGCCATCGCTTACTAAATCTTCCAGTAATGCAAGATGAGCCATGTTCCATTAATACCTGTCACAGGTGTCTTTTCTAGATGTTGACACCAGTTAGGCTAAATGTCTGTTCCTAACTACATAAACATACTGAGTGAGTAATTATTAATCAAAGATATGGAACATGTGTAGACAGGGCCAGACTGGGAGACTTTTTCAGGCCAGGAGTCAGTCATGTAACCAGGCCACCCTGGCCTTGCCCACACGCGCACGTTCACGCCCACAACTACATGCATTGGCACGCATGTACACGCACATGCACGCACGCACGAACACACACACACACACACACACTGCATTCCAAATAGAAGTTCAAATATGGGACCTATGTACAAACTAAGTTAGGAATATACAGTAACTTTTGTGTTTGGGGCCGGGCTGGTAAAATACAGTAACACAACAATCCTCAGCAAAATCCACTAACACACTTACTAGAAGAGAATAAAGGTTTAACGCAGTGCCAAGGTTACTTAAACATCATATCATGTGGAATGTCAACTGCCTCTTTGGCATAATTTTTATGTGTAGCCTACAATATAACCTAATAAACAAAGACAACACAGTCCAAATCAAACAATTAATCAGCTATGAGGGGACAGCCTTTGAATACATGCTCACAGAACATGCACACACTGATAGACGCGATGTATAATACAGTCCGAGAGTATAGTTCCTAATAAGCAATCACATAATATTGACTCATATTCTAATATAGGGCTGGGATACATAACAGCAAGTCAGCAACAGACAGCAAAATTCAACACCACTAGTGCTTAATAGAATGGCAGCTATTACCGTATTACAAATGAGAGCCATTTATGTCAAATGGCAGTGCCTGTTGGTGTTATGTCTGCAACTTGCATGTTGTTGCTCTAGAAATGATTCTGTACCTTCTGCCAACTGCTCTGCACTGGCTTCTCCTGAAGTACCAGCAGGACTTGTGTCATCACCATCACCACCTTTGAATAGCAAACATATGCTTACAGTGTTTTTCCATACACTATAGTTCATACAGTAAGATAGTGTAGCCTATGTCTCACTTAATGTGCCCTTGTATTCATATACATAATAATGGAATGATAACAGTAAATAAAAAAGTGGCTTGTTTAATTTCATGGCCAGGACCTATAGCCTACTGTGTAAAAGTGTACAGCCTCAAGGACCCAGGTCCCTGGACCTCAAGAACCAGTGTTTTTTTGTTGTTACTTACTTGCAGAGGTATCTTGGCTGGGGGGGGGGGGGGGGGCGGGGGCCTGAATAAATTTGTCAGTTTACGGCATTTGGCCGCATCCTCCTCCAGCGCCTTTCTTTTTTTCTCTCTCTCCCTCTCGGCACCACCTTTTCTTTTCTTTTTACCCGGGGGGTTGGGGTCCATGGTTTACAGTACTAGTCGAAGCCTCGACTCTCCCTCTCTGCTCGGCGCTCGCTACACACACACCGCGACTGCAGCATCAGTGTCACACACACCCCTTCCTCCGCACGCTGTCTGTGTGGTTGATACGGACTGTTGGGGCGGGTGTTAATCAAAACAAACCAATCGCCTTGTCCTCCTCACATGCTAATGGCCTGAGTGGCCTCTGATTGGCCAGGCCTGCATCTCTGACTTAGAAAAAAAAAAGTCAGATAGCCGCGGCGCCGGCTGACCGGCAGACTTAAAAAAAAAAAAAAGAGAGAGAGAGACGCAGGCCAGCAGGCCAATCATAGGCCGGCGTTTCGGGAAACCTCACGGTTCTCCCGATGGCCAGTCCGGGCCTGTTTGTAGATGTTGAGATTGTTTAACGCATGCTGTGACACTCAATGATTTCTGTTTGCAGTTCCCCTAGTCTACCACTAGGTGCTATGTGTAAGCATGGTCAGAGCTGCGCTTATATTTACACACAAGTTGATAAATTCCACACTTTGTGTAGGAATGATCGTACGCACCCATTATGCACACAACTGTAAGTACATATCATCAATAAATCATCCGGTTTTAGAAAAAAAAGCGCGCCTCTACGTAAAATCGACAGAGACCGGGTCATGCTGTCCAATCAGCACGCAGGGCTGTGTTCTTGCACACAGAGCCCCTCTTCCCTCGGGTTGTACCACTATCACAGGAGGAAGAGGAGGGAAGTAGCAACAAGCTTTCAATTCCTCAGTTAAAAACCGAAACGAGGAGGTCCAACACAACCAAGGAAAAGAAAACACCGGTGTAAAAGAAGGAAAAAAAGAAAGATTGCGACGGTGCCCGTGATAAAACCAGTCAACATCAGACCCGCGTTTCAAAGGTGGCGTGATCTAAGGGATTTCAAAGGGCACAAAGTCGAGGGGAAGGAGCTCGGTGGTTGTGAGAGAGGAGCGTGAGAGTTGTAAACATTCAAAATCTGTGCCGTCGATCCGCCGGACTTGCCGACTGGGACTTTAACACATTGGGCCCTAGTTTCGTACATCAGGCGCAGTCTGGGCTCAGCTCACCTGCGCCACACCGACGGGGTGTGTCCACCTGGACTTTGCAAATTTCGTGCACCGCGCAGTCTAGCACAGGCACTCCTCCCGTCACTCCTACCCCCGCAAGTGGGAAAGAGGGAGGAGAGAAGGCGTGAGTGGGAGACGAGGAGGAGAGAAGGCATGGAGTGGGATTAAGACAGCCGATTCAGATCTTCACCAATCAAATGAGCTCCTCTCCTCACCTTTAATGCGCCGAGGCGAGGTGCAGTGCAAGTTTCGTCACATGACAACCCAATGACAGATGACAGCAGCAGCGCCAGACGGCCAAACTTTTCCCAGGATGAAACTGATGTTTTGGTCCGAGAGGTCCAAGTTTCAGCTGTGTTAATTCAGTCAGGCTGAGTTTCCGTTACGCGTGCCATCCGCCTTTGATCTGACGTCAGATGTGACGGGACAATCTATATAGATATAAATTCACGTGTTGATTCAATTAGTTGCATTAAATAGTGTTTGTTGTGATTATTTATTGTATTTAAATGTGCCTGGAACTGTGGATACTGTGTGAAACTTCCACAGCGCCATGCTGAATCTGTGCCGCCTCCCCCTGCTGCGCCGCCACACCCATCTCGGCTCAGGCGATCCACCAAACCGCCAAACTGACCGTGCGCAAGGCTGCGCTGGTTGAAACTTGCATTGCGCCGGCTCCACCACCCTGCACGACCTGCGCTGCGCCACGAAACTAGGGCCCATTGAGCAGGACTAGAATATGCTCATGATTTTAAAAGTTAATACAATTCAAAGTCCGAACATATAGGCTTTTAGGCAGAAATCTTGTGCAGCCCAGGCCCTTGGGTTCCAACTGCATTTGGTGTTGGTAGTAGTAGTAGTAGCATTAGCAGTAGTGGTGGTATTAACAGAAGGAATAGTATCAACGGTAGTAGTCCATGGCAGCAGGCACAGCCACGCCAAGATGGATCCCAACCATAGACCAAAAAGCAGGAGTAGTTGAGCAGTCACACAGCAGTAGGTGGAGCTACCATATGGTGTTTCCAGCATCAGGCCAGTTAGAAGTCTGCATCGGTCAGGATCTCAACGGCCTCTGCAGGAGCAAAGCCATACTCCCAGGAGTATGTTTATTAGAGATGCTTATTTTAGTCAATTTCTTTAATCAATAGTCAGCCACCTTAAACATACTAGTGTTAAGAGTCAAACAAGACCACAGCGTCGATGCAGCCTGGATCAGGTTCTACCATCACTGCATGAAAAGTGGGATTTTCGTCAGTTAGCGGCCCTGTAAATTGCCGTGGAAGTTCAGGTTTACGACTGCAAACGGCAATTTGCAGGAAACACCGAAAACTGATGTAAATTGCCGGGAATTGACGTGGGCCTTGTTTGGCAGTTGTCCCCCCATGACCCCCCTCCCCGTAATCCTAGGGGAGGCTTTAACATGTAAATGAAAATGCTGTGAGCTATACAAATGCAAATCAGGGTAGCAGGCGGAGTTTTCCCCCAGGTGACATTTTTCTGAAAGGTGTTAACTTCATTTCATCTTCATTCAAAGATATAACTTCATTTCATCTTCATTCAAAGATACACAAAACAATTTGCTTCAACAATTACTTTTAATCAGGCTTTGCCACAAAGGTAAAATGTACATTCATGCAAACAACATCACAGTCTCCTAGAGCTCAACCACTGTGCATAGTGGCATGACTACAGTGACCCTTTCTTAGGTCTTGCTTAAATGCACAGTGGATGTGTTAACCACACATCTCCCAGCAATGCGCTCAACAGGCAGAAATGATGCTGGGTATGACGTGTCTGTTCCCTGCAAGCTCCAAACTTCTATTGGCTTTCCATAAAAATGTCTGTCCGGATGGGGATGAAGCCAGGAAACTTGCGCAATAACATGTTTAAATGCAGTACCTTTTGACACAACATTAACAACTATAAACTGCTTTATAATGGCTGGTCGTAGTTCTGCTAGAGGGTCAAGGATGGGTTCATAGATCATAGAGGCTGTGTTCGAAATGCCATACTAACGTCCTACTCGTACTTAATTGTGACGTAAATTTGAGTACGTAGTGCGTTCACATACAATAGTATGTGAATTTGTGTACGCGAGAAATGCCCGGATGTATACTGCATTGGCAAGAATTTCTGAGTATACAGCGGACCTTGCTAAATCTACTCAACTTCCCAAAATGCATTGCGGCTCGTCTGACTTCACAAGTTTTGGATAATGGCGGACGACGGCGGTGATTCTGGCGACAGCCCGACACAAACCGCGTACACATGTAAGTATACTGTAACATGACTTTTATGTTTCCAGCTGACTTTTAAATAATGAACGTTACTTTATTGTTGTTGGCATTGTACGTTAACGTTACGAATCGAAGGTCCTGCCAGCCGGCTAGCCTACTGACGGTAATTTACCACAGAGGTTAGCGAGCGCAAGCGAAGCGGCAAATGTGCCGTTTTTACCCACGTTAACTAATAATATAGTGCTTATGTTAAACCGTGGTTATATATTTACTAACGGTAAATAATAACGCCATGCACCGTTGTCCGTTAAAGGGACGGATGCAGACACCGGGCGC
The DNA here is from genome assembly GCF_963514095.1 of Eutrigla gurnardus. Lineage (NCBI taxonomy): Eukaryota > Metazoa > Chordata > Actinopteri > Perciformes > Triglidae > Eutrigla > Eutrigla gurnardus. The sequence goes on along the minus strand of NC_139917.1, from coordinate 3,630,977 downwards.
CTCATTCAGTGGAGGGAACGATGAGGAGACGTTCACCGGCAGGAGGGATGCTGCTCTGAGAGGCTTCACTTAAGAAAATGTGGTTTAAATGTTATAATTCTTATATCCAGGACTGCTGGAGACTCTCAGGATGATTGCGGTAAGAATATGTTCGGTGACTGCTAGCTAAGCTAAAATTAGCAAAGCAAGCCCAAGCTAAAAGTAGCTTAAAAGCTAATAGTCCAAGCTAAAAGTAGCATAGTAGCCTTGTAAAAGAACAAGAGAGAGGAACCAGTGTAACGTTAAGTTGCTTTGTTAAGTGTATGTTGTTGGTCTTTTACAGGAAGCAGTACGCTGTCTTCACAACTCGGAGACGAATTGTAGGCGCTACGAACCGGAGCAAGGGTACGATTTAAAGAATATGCTTTCATTCTGCTGTATAAGGAAATAGATGCGTTAACAGTAGATACCGATCTTAACTGTTCATTTTGTTTTCACAGACGAACCTCGCCTCATAACAAAGCTGTGACCTCTTACTTGCTCTGAGCTTTGTCCGCAAGTCTGGATTTCTATGACGCTGATAGTGACGCCATTGTGTGTAAGTAACTTTTACTGTTTTCTTCTTCCTTGTTTTAATTTTACTGGGACTTAAGTTTTCTTATTCATACCACTCATTTAATTGTTTTCCAGCTGCCTGTAAGACATTCTATGAAACGGTACGCAGGAGCTTCAGACACACACAGCCTGATCTCACATCGCAGGCGGAAGCTGTGAAGAGGTCAGCTCGGAGTCGTTCCAGGAGAAAGAGGGTAAGACTTATTAGATTTATTAGATCCGTTTTTGGTCAATGTGACCAAACCTACCTAAACCTATTTTTCAGGTGCATTAATAGATGTGTTGTGTCCATGCGCATCGCGCAGTACTGATTGTCTTTATTGATTGTTTTACAGCTGCTGGAAGCGAGACGGAGTGTGCTTGCTGGCGATGAGGTGGACCGCCACCACAGACATGATGTCTGATGAGGAGGACGGCGTCGTTGGTGGGGTGTCTGGATGGATTGTGCGACCTCCATCCTCTCGTAGCCAGGAGCTCACCGAGCTCTGTGCGACTCTACAGTCGCGATTAGAGAAGACTCCCAAGTACAGGGCCACGCACAGCAGGCGGCTGTAAAATTGACCAAATTCGGACAGAATGTCGCCAGTTCATTTGTTTGTCGTGTGGGCAAATTTGTACAGTTGTGTTGTCAATAAAGCTCTTTCTTTGAATACTTCCTCCTGGCAATTTTTCCTTTCCTCAATAAATTCATTCATATTTATATTTATAAATATATAAATAAATAAAAATAAATATATGTGTGTATATATATGTATAAATATACATATATATATATATATAAACATATATGTATATATATATATGTGTATATATATAGATCTGCTAACCAATCACTAGTGATTATTCTTGTTTAAAAGACCCAGTGTGACCAATAGTAACACATCTGCCAACTGAGGTGGGGTTTACATTTATAATGACTCATCAGGTTGACCAATAGTGACAGATCTGCCAACGTGGGTTGGCTTTACATTTATAATGACCAGATCTGCCAACCAATCACGAGCGATTATACTTGTTTAAAACTAGTGGTTTCATCCAATCCAGAGTGAGGATATTCAAGCCATCTCTGGCCAGGCGCGGTTTCGCTGCTATTCATATGCTAATTAGAGCCTTCGCTGTGGTTCGTTTTCGACAATTTTCGGCACAGACGAACGCGGCTTTCGCAGCCTGTAAATTGTCGTTAACTCCCGAAAATTAGGGAGATTTCCGGGCGTTTACAGGGACGAAAATCCGACTTTTCATGCAGTGCATGGTCCAGGGAGACCTGCTAGGGGGACTTCCGGTGTAGCGACTGATGGAGTAGGACGCGCCTCTCTGAGCTCCTGCAGCAACCTTCACAAATTCTATCTTAGGCACACTTTTGTATCTTTTTCCCATCTTTTTTCAGTGTGTTTCCCCCACCACCATAATCTCAACTCAACGCCGACTTCTTTTCGATCAAAATGCCTCCAAAAGCCAAACCAGCTACACAACCACCGCGGCCTACCCGCCCGCTGCAACCCCGCCTCGTAGTGGCTCCCCCTCCTGCTCGAACGCAGCCGCGGGCGGCGGCGGCGGTACCCCCCCTCGCCCCGACTTTAAGGCCGAGCTGCTCTCATCACTCCGCGTCGAGGTGAAGGCTATTTTCAAAACCAAGCTTCAAGCGGCCTTGACCGAGAATTTGTCAAACATCAAGACTGAGCTACGGGCAGTGAAGTCGGAGTTATCTGACAGTATTACAAACATCCAGTCTGAGGTGTGCTCTCTGAAGGGCACCGTTGGAGAAATGGAAACATCGCTTTCCTCCTGCACTGACGACATCACTACCTTACAAGCTAAAGTGGAGCATCTGTCAACAGAGCTGACAAGATTGGACAATAAATGCGAAGATTTGGAGGCGAGATCTCGGCGCAATAACATACGGTTGGTGGGAATTCCTGAGGATTTTTCCACCTCTTCTACTGCTACAGCTATTTCCTCTCTGCTCAAGGAGGCTCTGAAGCTCGAGAAGGAGCCTCTCGTGGGCCGCGCTCATCGCAATCTCCAGCCGAAGCCGAAACTTGGTGAGCGCCCCCGCCCCATAGTCACTCGTTTACACTATCATACGGACTGTGTAGACATACTGCGCCGAGTCAGGGCTCAGCAACGAATCAAGATTGGAGACATGAGCTTCTCTATCTTCCCCGACCACACTCAGAGGACGGCTCGTGCCCGAGCCGCCTTTAATGATGTCCGGCACCAGCTCCGTGAGATACCGGGGATACGTTTTGGACGTTTTCCCAATGTACTTACTGTTAATTACCACCCTATTGTTATTTCTGACCATGCCCCTCTTTCTTTAGATATTGAGTTTTCCTCACAACCCCGGTACCCAACACCTTGGAGGTTCAATACATTACTTCTTTCAGATGATAAGTTTAATAAATTCATTGCAGCTAAAATTGATGATTTTATTGCTATAAATAAAAATGACACGGACCCAGTCTCATGCTCATTGCTCTGGGAATCGTTAAAAGCATACCTACGGGGACAAATAATCTCGTACTCTGCCCATTTGAACAAGTCCCGTAAAACCAAATTGCAAGAACTCTCTATTAATATCACTAAATTAGACCAACAACTTGCTACCTGCCCCTCTCCCAGTTTACTTAAACAACGTGTTGAGCTACAGACTGAATTTGATTTTATCACCACTAATGATGCAGAGCGACTTTTCTTACGATCACGTGCCACATATTATGAACATGGTGATAAGGCAAGCCGGCTTCTAGCTCATCAGCTACGTCACCAGGCAGCCTCACGTATGATTCCCCAGGTAAAAGATTCTTCAGGCATATTGCATAGAGATCCCACCACCATTAATTCTGTTTTTCATTCATTCTATTCCTCTTTATATAAGTCTGAATCCACCCGACACTACTGAAATGAACTCGTTCCTAGATAACCTCAATTTCCCTGTGATAAACCCAGATTCTGCTAAATAACTTGACTCGCCGTTAACGGTAGAAGAAATTATTCTTGCTATGAGAAACATGCAAAATAACAAAGCTCCTGGCCCGGATGGATTCCCAGTTGAGTTTTTTTTTAAGATTTCAGGAAAAACTGTCCCCATTACTGCATGCTGTATATGGGCCATTCTACCGAATTCGTGCAAATTGCTGTCCCACAATAAAAAAACTATTTAAAAAAACAATTAAGAATTCAGACCTTCAGTATTTACTAAGATTATGTTATGATCTAGTTAAACACAATACTGTAACTAGATAGTAATTAAGCTAAATATATGCAAAATCATCATTTATGCTACCTTCCTAGGTACTTTCTATTGGGAAGAAGTTGTCCCAATCTCTAAGGCCTAAATTTCAATCCATGAAAATAATACTTAAAAGAATGTTGTTATTTTTTCCAATGGTGTATTTTAAGATATATGTTTGGTTTATTTTAAACAGAATGTAAAATATTTAGATTCATTTTGAAGTTTTTTTTTAAATTACAAAACAAGCTTTAAAAAATGCTGTCCCACACTTTCATGTCACAACCGTAACACGAGTTGTTTTACCACATGGGTGGAGCCTGGTTTTAGCCACACCCCAGAATTTCTGACCAGGAAGGGACACTGCATCCCTGTCCCTCATGGCTGCATGGTGAGTGATTACCTCTCATCATTTTTAAGTAAATGTGTTCCAAAGTCTGAAAATCAGTATGTTACATTAATAACTGTCACAACCGTACACATATTATCTGCAAGGAAATACACTTTTGGGGGCTCAAATCAAAATATTATGTTTTGTTGTGTGTACAACTGTTCAAACATCTGTTGCTAGCCATTTACTTGTTAGCATGTTTGAGTTATCCTAGGAATTAGCTAAAAATGTCACAACCGTAACAGTCACAACCGTAACAAATTGTAGCGTTACGGTTGTGACATAATCATTATAGTAGTGACAACATGTATTGTTCCACATATTTAAGGCAATGTTTGATCGTTATTATTACATTATACCTTTAAAACATAATAATAATATTGTTATTATATTATATTTGATTTGTAAAGCACATTTCATTCTAAAGTGCTAAATAATGTATGATATGATAAAACATGAAGATAATGCTGATTTATATTTGACATTATACAGCTAAGCTGGGAAAAAGCAAGCAGCAATGCCTAAAGAACATAAAAAGAGTGGAGCAGAGAAGGTGAGAGAATACAGAAAAAGATTGAGGGAAGACCCAGAGAAGTACGAAGAATATTTAAAGAAGGAAAGAGAACGAAACAAGAAACGAAAGGATGAAGGAAAGGTCAAATCTATCAGTGATTTATCTGACATGGAGTAAAGGAAGGTCAGAAGATCATAGCGAAAAAGACAGCAACATCACAGGGTATTGGTGAAAAGTCAAAGAGAGATGGAGAGATTGTGCACGGCTTCCACGCCACCTCCCACACCCTCTGCCACGCCTTCTGCCACGCCTTCTCCCATGTCTTCTCCCACGCCTCCTCACCTTCCACGCACGTCTAGTGAGACTGTTACTCCAAGCACTTCTAGTGAGACTAATAAGAGACGTTCTGGAATGCGTGACCACAGAAAAATAAAGACCCTTGAAAGACCCTTTCTGGAGCTATACTTTATGTTTTTGTTCTTTAATGCACTTTCAAGCACAAAACACGTTCTGCTGTGTGTATATTTGTTTTAGATCTTTTAATGTCATGTTGCAGTAGATGCGCTGCTCTGTTGAAGTAATGTAAAATATATGGCTCTTTAATAGTAAATGACCTCATTTTATTGATTATAAACATTTGTGTTTGTAAAATTCACATTGTATGGCAGGTTATGAGTTAATATTAAGCAATAAGGAGGCACGGCATCAGCTTCCACAGTTATGCTGACGATACACAACTGTACATCGCTGTGTCTCCTGATGACACAGGGCCTTTAGATGCCCTTTTTAATTCCATTTTAGATATCCAGTCATGGATGGCAGCAAACTTTCTACAACTCAACCAGGACAAAACAGAGGTTTTAGTCATAGGTCCTGAAGGCCAGAGAGAGAAACTTTTACCAAAATTAAATAATTTTAAATCATCGAAATCTCTGAGAAACCTGGGCGTGATTTTAGACTCTGAGCTCAGTTTTATTCCACACATTAAAAATGTAACAAAGGTAGGTTTTTACCACCTGAAGAATATAGCCAGAGTCCGCCCGTTTCTCTCACAGGCCAGTACAGAGGTGCTGATGCATGCTTTTATTTCCAGTCGTCTAGACTATTGTAATGCCCTGCTCTCTGGTCTTCCTAAAAAGAGCATCCATACTCTCCAACTGCTACAAAACTCAGCCGCACGCGTGCTGACGAGGACCAGAGGGCGGGAGCACATTACACCAGTTTTAAAGTCGCTGCATTGGCTCCCTGTCCGTTTCAGGATCGATTTTAAGATTCTTTTACTTGTTTTTAAATGTCTTAATGGTCTTGGGCCCTCTTATTTATCTGACCTACTCCTATTATATCAACCCTCACGGACCCTGAGGTCCTCTGGCACCGGCCTTTTAACCTTTCCACAAGTCAGATTGAAAACACACGGGGAGGCGGCTTTTAGTTATTATGGTCCCCGACTGTGGAACAGCCTGCCGCAGAACCTCAGGGCCGCAGAGAATGTTGATGTTTTTAAAAAACGGCTCAAGACTCATCTTTTTAGTCTGGCTTTTAATTAGCCTTCTATTATTTTAAGTCTGCTATTTTATTCCCCAAGTTTTAATCTAATATTTTAAGTTTGCTTATTTTAGTAGTTTATACTGATTTTATTCTATCCTATTAGCTTTTTATCTAGTTTTTAGCTATTTATTTTATTACTGCTATCTTGTTCCATTTTACATTATTTTGTCTCTTTTACCGTCGACTGACGGGAACCAGAGTCCCTCATGGTGTGGATGGCCTTTCACTCACCGATGTCTCATTGCCGAGCCATGTCTCTACAGTTTTAGCCAATGCAGTGCGTGGGGGTGTGTGTGTGTGTGCGTGTGTGTGCGTGGTGTCCATACCTGAGTTGTGTGCATGTTAGTGTGAGTGTGCGAGTGTGTTCCGGGTGGGGGGGTCGGGTCTTTCTTTCTGTTGTTGTTGTTTTTATTGTTGTTGTTGCGTTGTTTTTATTTTCTAAATTTGTATTTTCTGTACGGCACTTTGTGTTGCATTCCCTGTATGAAAGGTGCCTTATAAATAAATAAAATTGAAAATTGAATAAGGTTGAGGGGATATAATACAACCTTGCAAACAAAATACTGTGGTCACGACTAAAACAGTGCAGTCACTACCGTAACAGTGCGGTCACTACCGTAACACTGAGTGTTTTGTAAAATAAAATAAGAATTGAGTCATTAAATAACATTTTATGATAACTATTGGTTAAATGTACATTCAATGTAATAACTAATTAACTCTGAGATCTCTATGATCAGAGTAATTCATTTTACAAAAAAGATTGCATTTAAATTTTGATGAGTATTAGAAAATAAACTTTGAAATTTGTTTAAAAAATAATTTTAATTGATTTAGTTGTAAAACCCTTCATAATAAATTACTAAAATTATTCTTTAGAGGGTGTATGGACACACAATATTAACAGATTAATATAATGGTTTTTATTGCAGTTTGTTGCTGTGTTACGGTAGTGACACATTTCAGGCGCGGAAAAACATTTCAAGAACAGGCAGGCATTAATATATGAAATTTGACTGTGCCTTTACTAGATATGTACCATAGAAATATGGTACAATATATGTATGGACAAAGTTTTTGGAAAAAAACAACTTTTGAAAATGAGTTTCCAACTCTGGACTTTGCACAAATTCGGTAGAATGGCCCATATAAGGAATCGCTACAACATGGTACTCTCCCTCCTACTTTAAGACAAGCCTCCATAAGTCTCCTCTTAAAATAAGATAAGGATCCGGTTCTCTGCAGCTCCTACAGACCTCTTTCTTTAATAAATGTGGATGCTAAGATCCTTGCGAAAGCTTTGGCCTATCGCCTAGAAAATATTGTACCAACTATTGTTTCACCTGAGCAGACTGGATTTGTTAAGGGGCGGCAGCTGTTCTTTAATGTCCGTACTCTCCTGAATATTATCTACTCTAAAACTAACACAGCAACACCTGAAGTAGTGATCTCGGTTGACGCCGAAAAAGCATTCGACAGGGTTGAATGGGACTATTTATTCACTATAATAAAGAAATTTGGGCTGGGAAATGTGTTCATTAAGTGGATACGTCTCCTCTATACATCTCCACAAGCTAGTATCTCCACCAATAACATTCAATCCAGTTTTTTCACTCTTGCCCGTGGCACCAGGCAGGGGTGTCCTTTATCTCCCCTACTGTGTGCACTAGCTATAGAGCCCTTGACAATCTTTCTGAGGTCCTCTTCCATTTTTACTGGAATTTCACGTTTCGGCACAGAATTTAAGTTGTCTCTTTATGCTGATGATTTATTGCTGTATGTCTCGGATCCTGTTCTTTCCATCCCAACAATTTTATCTACTTTTCAGAGATTTGGATCATTTTCAGTTTACAAAGTAAATATCTCTAAAACTGAATGCTACCCTGTCAATGCTTCAGCATCACAGCTCAAACAGTCTGATATTCCTTTTAAATTTAGCCTGTCTGGCTTTAAGTATCTAGGGATCAATGTAACTAGAACGCTAAACTCTCTTTTTTCTGCTAATTTCCTGTCTACCGATGCAGACTTCTAACTGGCCTGATGCTGGAAACACCATATGGTAGCTCCACCTACTGCTGTGTGACTGCTCAACTACTCCTGCTTTTTGGTCTATGGTCGGGATCCTGCTGTGGTCTTGTTTGACTCTTACAGCTAGTATGTTTAAGGTGGCTGACTATTGATCCTGCCTTTAATGTCTAAAATTAAATCTGACCTCCAAAGATGGGGAAGCTTACCTCTCTCATTAATCGGAAGAATTAATGCAGTCAAAATGAACATTTTGCCCAAATTTTTATTTTTGTTCCACTGTCTCCCACTTTTCCTCCCAAAGCAGTTCTTTAAAACAATTGATCAAACTATTTCTCACTTCACACCCAGGATCCGCAAATCCACACTTCAGAGATGTAAATTCAATGGTGGATTGTCACTTCCGAATTTTCAATTGTATTATTGGGCAGCACATATCCACAAGATTTAATTTTGGTTCAAATCAGTTGATCTGCCATGGTGTGATCTAGAGGCGCAGTCATGTGTATCATCCTCCCTAACTGCTTTACTTACCTCTTCTATTCCATCCAACCTCTCTGGCTTTACAAATAACCAAGTGGTTCGCTCCACACTTAAAATTTGGTATCAATTCAGAAGGCACTTCAAATTTAAGTCAGCATCTACCTTAGCTCCTTTATTGAGAAATCATTTATTTCAACCTGCATTTACAGATTCAACATTTTTTGCATGGCATAATAAGGGCCTGAAATGTTTTAAAGACCTTTACAAGGATGGTATTTCATCTCCCACCCTCTCATCTCTTTCGTTACTTTCAAGTTAGACACTGTGCTAATGCTTTGTTTCCAGTCTTTCCCTCTTCACCACCAAGTCTACAGTGGGAGGAGCTTCTAACCCACGACCCACTTCAGAAATCACTCATCTCTAAAGTTTATAATGAAACTCTGTCTTTTGATTGCTCACCAGTTACCAAAGTCAAGACTGTTTGGGAACAAGAACTGGGTCTACATCTGGGAGATGACTGGTGGGACACTGCTCTTAAGAAAATTTACACTAGCTCAGCCTGCGCTCGTCTCACACTTATACAGTTTAAAGTATTGTTTAGAGTCCATTATTCCAAAACTCGACTGTCACAAATCTATCCCAGTATCACCGACAATTGCGGCAAATGCCATGCTTCATCTTGCAACTTAACTCATATGTTTTACTCTTGTTCGTTACTTTCTCGTTTCTGGCAGAATTATTTTGATACCATGTCAAAAATATTTTCAATTACCATAAAAGTCTCTCCCCATGTCGCCATATTCGGGCTCCCAGAAGACCACAACCGGTTTACCTCTAACCAATTAGATATTTTAGCCTTTACTTCCTTACTGGCAAGACGCCAGCTTCTTCTTCACTGGAAGTCAACTAAAGCTCCATCTAGCACTCAATGGCTCAATGACACCATGTCTTTTCTAAAGCTGGAGAAGATCAGATATTCAGTGAAAGTGGCAACAAGTGGCTTCCCTTTTTAACATTCTTTCGCTCTCTTCAGGTTATGCCTCCTGATTGATGGACCCCAACCTCCTTTCTTTCCTTTTATCATTTATCATTATTATTATTATTTTTTTTTTTTCCTCTCCTGTCTTTTGGCTTCCCTTGTATTTTTGTTTACACCCTGTAGCTTAAACACTTATTCACTCATCACATACAATAATCCTCAGTTATTTGTTTATTATTCTTTTTTTATTATTATTATTATTTTTTCTTTTTATTTGTACATTGTTTGTCGCCCGATCATGTTCCTATTGGGCCACAAATACAAAATAAGAAAATATCCTTGGAGGCAGACTGTATGTCTTGCTCTTCATACATCATGATACACAGTATTTCTATTGTATCGATATGTTTACATTTTCAATTGTGATGCAGATGTGTTGCGATACTCAATGTAATTATAACATTGGTTTCTGTTCTAATTGTGCCTTACCTCCTAATAAAAATATGAAAAGCACAGGGACTTGGCTGCGTTCTTTTCCAGTTTGGTCCCGAAAGGCTGAGAATACGGCTCTCGAATGAGTTATAATTTAGTTTTGGTTTCGCAATGATTGATAGGCTTGAATCAAAAATGGCTGCAACTCCTTGGGCCCTAGTTTCGTAGACCAGGCGCTCAGCTCACCTGCGCCACGCCGACGGGGTGTGTCCGCCTGGACTTTGCAAGTTTCGTGCACCGCGCAGGCTCGCGCAGGCACACCTCCCGTCACTCCCACCCGCGCAAGTGGGAAAGAGGGAGGAGAAGAAGGCGTGAGTGGGAGACGAGGAGGAGACGAGGCGTGGACTGGGATTAATACAGCCGATTCAGATCTTCACCAATCAAATTAGCTCCTCTCCTCTCCTTTACTGCGTTAGGGGAGGTTCAGTGCAAGATCCGTCACTTGACAACCCGATGACAGAAGCAACGCCGCCGCTCCCACCACGCGCATCAGCTGTGCATGCGTATCATAATAATAACAATGCCGATATTATAAAAAACAGGAGAGAGAGAGGGAGATGTTTTGGTCCGAGAGGCTGAGTTTCCGTTACGCGTGCCATCCACCTTTGATCTGACGTCAGATGTGACGGGACAATCTATATAGATATAAATTCATGTGTTGATTCAATTAGTTGCATTAAATAGTGTTTGTTGTGATAATTTATTGCATTTAAATGTGCCTGGAACTGTGGAAACCTGCCTGTGAGGTCTCGGTGACGTGTGCGCACTGTGCGCCGTCAGCCAAACTTCCACTCCGCCAGCTGTGATTCGCATTGAATGAATGGACTTTATTTACGCCTTGCGCCGAAAGTAGACCAGGTTGGAGCTGGCGAGCTTTCAGCACAGTCTCGGCGAGGCTTTTTGCCACGAAACTTCCGCTACGCCAAGCTGAATCTGTGACGCCTCCCCCTGCTGCGCCGCCACACCCATCTTGGCGCAGGCGATCCACCAAACTGCCAAACTGACCGTGCGCAAAGCTGCGCGGGTCGAAACTTGCATTACGCTGGCTCCGCCACCCTGCGCCGCCCTGCGCTGCGCCACTAAACTAGGGCCCCTTCTCTGCGTCTGCTGCCTCGAGATATGAGTATATGGCTGGGAGGACTAGCTTCATTTAAGCAAACATAGTCTTCATCACACAGCCAGATTTCAGTCAGACAGAATAAATCAATGATCTGACTGCAGCATATCATCCACTGTGCTAGAAAGTTGATTGACTGCAACCTGCCTTCCTTCAGGAAAATCATGTTCGACCCCTCCCACCCCAGACATAAATACTCCCTTCCGGCAAGAGGTTGAGGTCTGTCAAGAAGACCAAAACCTCACGCCACAAAAACAGTTTCTTCCCGTCTGCAACTGCCCTCGTCAACATCGGCCCCGGACCCCCACTGACACTGACACCCACACTACCCCTGCCCCCTTCCCCCACCAATGCCCACCCCCACAGTCATCTGCCTATGATGACAACAATTTTTCCACAACTACTTGCATCAGTGCATATGTGTATATAGTGTGTCTTTTTATTTTATTTTTGGAAATTATCTTATTTTATTTTTTACTTTGACTTGTGTTCTTGACGGCACTACTTGCTTTATTGTTTATTGTTTATTTTTTGTAAATATCATGTGCACTGAAGACCAAGACAAATTCCTCATATGTGAAAGTGCATTTGGCAATAAACCTTTTCTGATTCTGATAAATGAGGACCCTGGAGCGAATGCTGCACCAAGAAACCACTCCAGCACAAACTTCCTCTGTAAAAGAACACCCTTTTCACATTTTGTATTAATTAACTCATGCTTAAAGGCAGGTCTTACATTGTTAAATACATAAATTGTTTAAAAGCTGCAGTGTTTAGGGTTTGGCGGCATCTAGCGATGGGGTTGCAGAATTTCCTGTGTTATAATAATAATTCAAACTGCGAGCAGTAATGCACAGGCCCTTGCACAAACGCAAGTCGGGAGTGCTAGACTGCCTGATTGTGTTGCAGCCGCCCCGTCGCCGGAATTTTCATCTGCTGATAACAATTCAGACATTTAAAGTCATCATGCTCGACTGCTGTACAAAGGTTCATGATGTTGGAATTCTAGTAAACCGCTGAATAATCACAAGAACAAAACACTTTCTCTTTCATGGTGTAAGAAGCATCGCCAAGGTAACGGTGTTAAACACAGCTTCACCATCTTGTTCAGGGTAGGACTTACATCAAACGTGAAGTTTGAAACAAATCAGACAATGTAGGCTACAATGAAGTTGAAACATCGTTTTTTGTGGTGAAGGATGGAAATTCATGTGAAAGTGTGTGTGTCTGTGTGTAGTTTTAGGTGAAATATTCATTTAATGTAATTTCCTGTGAGATGGGCATTAAAATGTACTACATTTTGTCTGAAGAAAGGAAGGAAGCTACTTTGTATCTCGTTGGTAAGTCAGAAACTAATTGTAGATTTGGGTTTAGGCATTCTGTGAGTAGAGCTAGTTGTAACATTTAGTCTTGTCTAGATAGCTTGTTGTTTAAATTCTTGTGAAGCTGTTCACACTGAGTGGGCAATTACTTAGTTTCAGCCAGCTCAGCTGTAGTGAATAGACTTGATTGGAGGGAGGGGCTAACCCTGCATATAAGGAGCAGCCAGTGAAACTTCTATTCAACTACATTTTGCCTGAAGAAAGGAAGGAAGCTGCTTTGTATCTTGTTGGTAAGTCAGAAACTAATTGTAGATTTGGGTTTAGGCATTCTGTGAGTAGAGCTAGTTGTAACATTTAGTCTTGTCTAGATAGCTTTTTGTTGAAATTCTTGTGAAGCTGTTCATACTGAGTGGGCAATTACCTAGTTTCAGCCAACTCCGCTGTAGTCAATAGATTGATTGGAGGGAGGGGCTAAACCTGCATGAGGTAAACCAAAGCACTTAAGAGCTTGTCACTACAGTGTCAGCTGTAGCGTCAGGACAGCCGAACAAAGGCTGTCGAACAAAGACAAGGGAGTCAATCTGTGGGAGTCCATTGAGGTAGGCATACCATCTCAACCACCACCCATCGCAGCCATGTGTTCTATCCCAGTCAGGACATCAAACCGGAGAAGATTTCGCCAGAGGCTGTAACCCATCCAATCTCTGCTACCCACCATTCTCCACCGGTACAGAACTTGAAGTACTAGGGGGGCTGTGGAACTGCCAGTCTGCAGTCAAGAAAGCAGACACCATTTCAGCGTATGCCTCCCTGCAGACTCTCCACTTCGTGACCCTTACGGAGACCTGAATCAACACTGAAAACACTGCCACTCCAGCTGCCCTCTCAACTGACTACTCGTTTTCACACTCCCCAAGAAGAACAGGTCGAGGAGGAAGAACTGGGCTCCTCATCTCACCCAGGTGGTCCTACCAGGTCCTTCCCCTGAACCACCTACCCCGATCTGCGATTGAATTCCATGCCGTCACCCTTCCTTTCAAGCTCAATATCATAGTGATCTATCGCCCACCCGGTCCTCTCCGTGACTTTTTAGATGATCTGATTCCCTCAGAACAACCTCCTTGACCCTAATCAATCAGAATTCAGGACTCCACTCCACTGTTGCCCAGGCCCGGACTGGCCATCGGGAGAACCGGGAGGTTTCCCGAAGCGCCGGCCTATGATTGGCCTGCTGGCCTGCGTCTCTCTCTCTCTCTTTTTTTTTTTTTTTTTTTTAAGTCTGCCGGTCAGCCGGCGCCGCGGCTATCTGACTTTTTTTTTTCTAAGTCAGAGATGCAGGCCTGGCCAATCAGAGGCCACTCAGGCCAGTAGCATGTGAGGAGGACAAGGCGATTGGTTTGTTTTGATTAACACCCGCCCCAACAGTCCGTATCAACCACACAGACAGCGTGCGGAGGAAGGGGTGTGTGTGACACTGATGCTGCAGTCGCGGTGTGTGTGTAGCGAGCGCCGAGCAGAGAGGGAGAGTCGAGGCTTCGACTAGTACTGTAAACCATGGACCCCAACCCCCTGGGTAAAAAAAAAAGAAAAGGCGGTGCCGAGGGAGAGAGAGGGAAAAAAAGAACGGCGCTGGAGGAGGATGCAGCCAAATGCCGTAAACTGACAAATTTATTCAGGCCCCCCCCCCCCCAGCCAAGATACCTCTGCAAGTAAGTTATGTAAAAAAACAACAACAACAACAACAACAAAACACTGGTTCTTGAGGTCCAGGGACCTGGGTCCTTGAGGCTGTACACTTTTACACAGTAGGCACAGTAGGCACAGTAGGAGAACGCAACACACGGTATCCGAGACTCCGCTGATGAGGAGCACATTTTCCACCAAAGATTGATCTCAGCAAGAGGAGCCGACATCAAAAGCTTTTTCTTAATATTTAAGGAAGGAGTTATATATTTAAAGATTTCAAAGTCCTATACACGTGACCTAAACTGCGTCTGACAGCGTGGGAAAATCCCTGACAGCTGACAACCAGCTAGCCAGCTAGCTTACCGGACACCCAACCACCTCACCGGGTCCAGTCTTTGGACCTGTGCCGGTAAGTCTCGCCTCCTCTCACCGTCTAACAGTCTGCTATATGTGCCTCTTCAACGCCGTGGACTCCATCTGGAGTCCTCGTGTGTAAGTGTCCACCTCCTCCCTCACCGAAGCTAATGTTACACCAGCGATCCAGCTAGCTGCTAGCCAAACAAACTCCATAGGCTACTACAAACAACGTTGCTGCCGGAGCTGTTTTTTCTCTTTCCACAGCCTCCATCTGCTCCAACCATGTCACCACGCATCTCACCATCCACCACCAACCCCTGCGATGATTGCCAGAAAGCAGATAAACACATCACTCACCTCAAGGAAGACATCAGGCGACTCTCAGATGAAATCCGTAAAAAAGACTCTCTCCTCGCCGACTTCATTGATACCGCTGCCACACAATCCAAAATTATCTCCTCCATGAACTCAGCCATCGCCGACACCATCCTCTGGGACCCTTCTTCATCACTCTGCCACCGGCCCTCATCCTGCTCAACCCCCAGCTCACAGGCCCCCTGGTCAGTGGTAGGGGGCAAAGCAGGGAAGAGTCGGCGTCCTCGCACTGCCTCGCCTCCGTCCCTCAACCTCACTAACCGCTTTGCCATGCTAACACCTGATGTCCCTGCTGATGTCCCCATGGCCGATGCTGCTGCAGTAGCTGGTTCTCCTCAGCAGGGGCAGCACTTCCTGCCACCCAGGTGCGCTCGTTCAGGACATCAATGACGTCATCCCGCAGCTGCTCTCTCAACGTCCGTCTGTCTCCACTGTGGTTGCTCACGTTGGTACGTGCGACCTTAAACTGCAGCAATCAGAGAAGCTTAAGGCCGACTACATCTCCCTCATGAACACCATTCTAGACTCCAACAAACAGTGTGTAGTTTCTGGCCCCTTTGCTCCCCCCTGTTTCGGTGATGTAAAATTTAGCCGACTCAGACAACTCCACATCTGGCTCAAGGGATACTGCCGTAGCCGTAGCATCCCATATGTGGACAACTTCACCTCTTTTCTAAATAGAACTGACCTCTTCAAAAATGACCGGCTCCACCCAAACTTCATCGGATCTCGCCTCCTATCCCTGAACGTTGAACTCACCCTGCGCTCCTGCATGGCTTACCCTGGTTGACGGTCAGTAACTCCACACTCCAAACATTATAGCAGCCCAGTGACAATTACTTATATCCCTGTTATCACAAACTTTAGGCCTAAGAAATGCACTTCTGATCCCACCAGTTCAGCTAACCTCAGTAATCTTATCCATATCCCTCCAGTTATCAGCCCCTCACACAGCAATGCACCTCAAAAAATAAAAATGGCTCTATTAAATGTCAGGTCTCTTACAAATAAATCATTTTTGATAAATGAACTCATTAGCACCCACAGTCTAGATTTAACTTTACTAACCGAAACCTGGCTGGATAAAAACGGAGCCGCCACACTCATTGAGACTGCACCTCCAAACTTCAATTTCTTCCATACCACTAGGACTGATAGGAGAGGTGGTGGAATTGCTGCTGTCTTCTCTGACACTTATAACTGTAAGGAAGTCCGTCTTGGTGAATTCATATCATTTGAATACCTTGCTTTGTCAGTACATTGTAAATCTACAGTCTTAATAATAACTGTTTACCGTCCACCAAAACCCAAAACTGGATTCCTGGAAGAATTTTCTCAGCTATTATCTCAGGTTTCCACTGACTATGACTGTCTTATTATATCTGGTGACTTTAATATTCACATTGACATAAAAACTGATCCAGATGCCTTAAGCTTTATCAGTCTGCTGGAGGCATTTGACCTCTCTCAACATGTCCGTGGACCCACCCACAATAAAGGACATACTCTTGACCTTGTCATCTCAAAAGGACTTAACATTACAACGCCTCTTGTTGTGGATGTAGCCTTTTCTGATCACTGTTGCCTTTACTTTGATGTCTCTGCTTTCCCTGTACAACGTAACGGTTCTCGATTACTTAAAAGACGTATAATTAATGATAATACTATTGAAAGATTTCAAAAAATTGTAAATGAGATGTCATTGTCCATGATATCTTCAACTGGGGACATTGTGGACAACTTCAACTCAAAAATACAGAGTGTATTTGATAAAATTGCACCACTCAAAACTAAATATGTAAAAAAACAAAAGGCTCCCTGGAGAAATGAAGTGGACATCAGATACTTAAAGAGAAAGTGTCGTCAGGCAGAGCGACAGTGGAGAAAAACAAGACTTCAGGTTCACAATGACATTTATAAGGATGAATATAACAAAGCAATTAAACAAGCTAGACAATCATTCTTTTCTAAAATCATCAATGAAAATATTAATAACAGCAAAGTGCTATTCTCCACTGTGGACAGACTTATTAACCCACCATCCACCATTCCCTCAGAAATGTTGTCCCCAGAAAAATGTGATCAATTTGCTTCTTTCTTTAATAACAAAATCATTACTATTAGACAAAACATTAGTGCTCTAAAATCTACAACTGAACTTGCCCTTCCTTTCTCCAGAAACTCCACCCGTGTCATGTCTCACTTTAACTGTTTAAATCTGACAGAGCTTGACAATATTGTTGGTCAGCTCAGATCCTCCACCTGCTGTCTGGATCCTGTCCCAACTGCTTTTTTCAAAAATGTTTTTAACTGCCTAGCACCAGAGGTTCTACATATCATTAACTGGTCTCTCCAGTCAGGTATATTTCCCACATCACTAAAAACAGCTGTTATCAAACCACTCCTGAAGAAGAACAATCTGGATCAAAATGTCATTGCAAATTACAGACCTATCTCCAATCTACCGTTCCTCAGCAAAATACTTGAAAAAGCAGTCTACATTCAGCTCAAGAACTATCTTGCATCAAATAGCCTTTTAGATACTTATCAGTCTGGTTTTCGTCCCCACCATAGCTCAGAAACGACACTTATCAAAGTTTTAAATGATCTACATATGAACACAGACTCCAAAAAAATCTCCATTCTTGTTCTACTTGATCTTAGTTCTGCGTTTGACACTATCGACCACAAAATCTTACTGGAAAGGCTTGAAAGGTGGGTTGGCTTGTCTGGTCCAGTTCTAAACTGGTTCAGAACCTACCTTCATGATAGGCAGTTTTATGTCTCCATTGGTGAATTTACCTCCAACACAACAAAGATTACATGTGGGGTACCACAAGGGTCAATTCTTGGACCACTGCTATTTAATCTCTACATGCTTCTACTCTCACATGTCATACGCAAACATAATCTTAGTTACCATAATTATGCAGATGACTCGCAACTTTATATTTCACTACACCCAGATGACCTATCAACCATAATATCCCTCACTCAGTGTATCAAAGATATCAATCATTGGATGTCAGAAATTTTTTTACAACTAAACAAAGACAAAACAGAAATACTCATTTTTGGTGCACAGGCTCAGAGACAGAAAATTGCAGCACATCTCAATACTCTCTCTCTAAACAGCAAAACTGAAGCAAGGAATCTGGGTGTAATCATTGATAGCGATCTAAATTTCAGAAATCACATCAATCACATTACCAGATCATCTTTCTATCATCTCAAAAATATCTCCAAATTGAGGGGCTTTCTGTCAAAATCAGACTCAGAAAAATTAATCCACGCTTTTATAACAAGTAGATTAGATTACTGTAATGGTTTATTCACTGGACTCTCAAAATCAAGTACTCAGAGGTTACAACTAATTCAAAATGCAGCTGCACGCATTCTCACTGGTACCAAGAAATATCAACACATCACACCCGTTCTTAAATCTTTGCACTGGTTACCTGTTAGTACAAGAATCGATTTCAAAATACTACTCCTGGTTTACAAAGCACTACATGGCCTTGCACCTCAATACATCACAGATATGCTCACCACTTACACCCCAGCAAGAACACTTCGGTCAACAGGCAGTGGCAACTTACTCATTCCTCGCACCAGATCCAAAGAAGGCGAGGCAGCTTTTAGTGTATATGCGCCACGAAAATGGAACACCTTGCCTGATACAGTTAGACATGCCACGTCAGTAGCCATCTTTAAAAACAGACTAAAAACATATCTTTTCTCAACAGCATTCTGCTGAACTGTGTGTGTATGTGTGTGTGTGCATGTGCCCATATGTGATTGTGTCAGTGGGTGCGCAATTCTAACTGATTTCTATATAACTATGTATACCTGTTGTGAAGCACATTGAGTCTGCCTTGTGCATGAAATGCGCTTTATAAATAAAGTTGAATTGAATTGAATTGAATAGGTCCTGGCCATGAAATTAAACAAGCCACTTTTTTATTTACTGTTATCATTCCATTATTATGTATATGAATACAAGGGCACATTAAGTGAGACATAGGCTACACTATCTTACTGTATGAACTATAGTGTATGGAAAAACACTGTAAGCATATGTTTGCTATTCAAAGGTGGTGATGGTGATGACACAAGTCCTGCTGGTACTTCAGGAGAAGCCAGTGCAGAGCAGTTGGCAGAAGGTACAGAATCATTTCTAGAGCAACAACATGCAAGTTGCAGACATAACACCAACAGGCACTGCCATTTTACATAAATGGCTCTCATTTGTAATACGGTAATAGCTGCCATTCTATTAAGCACTAGTGGTGTTGAATTTTGCTGTCTGTTGCTGACTTGCTGTTATGTATCCCAGCCCTATATTAGAATATGAGTCAATATTATGTGATTGCTTATTAGGAACTATACTCTCGGACTGTATTATACATTGCGTCTATCAGTGTGTGCATGTTCTGTGAACATGTATTCAAAGGCTGTCCCCTCATAGCTGATTAATTGTTTGATTTGGACTTTGTTGTCTTTGTTTATTAGGTTATATTGTAGGCTACACATAAAAATTATGCCAAAGAGGCAGTTGACATTCCACATGATATGATGTTTAAGTAACCTTGGCACTGCGTTAAACCTTTATTCTCTTCTAGTAAGTGTGTTAGTGGATTTTGCTGAGGATTGTTGTGTTACTGTATTTTACCAGCCCGGCCCCAAACACAAAAGTTACTGTATATTCCTAACTTAGTTTGTACATAGGTCCCATATTTGAACTTCTATTTGGAATGCTGTGTGTGTGTGTGTGTGTGTGTGTCAATGCATGTAGGTGTGAGCGTGTGGACAAGGCCAGGGTGGCCTGGTTACATGACTGACTCCTGGCCTGAAAAAGTCTCCCAGTCCGGCCCTGCTGTTGCCCCAAAACTCTGGAACAAGCTACCATTGCACATTAGACAAGGCTCCTCACTGTCCATTTTTAAAACCAGTCTTAAAACCCATTTTTACTCCCTGGCTTTCAACTCCACATGAGACTTTACTCTTGTTTTAGTGCTTTTATGGCCCTTCTTTGATTTGTTTTATTGTTTCTAATTGCTTTTAAAAACAATGAAACAACTGTTTTACTGTTTGTTTTATTTATTTTAGTGTTTTAATTGTTTTATGTCTCTGTACAGCACTTTGTTTTCAACTACAGTTGTTTTATACTATATAAATAAAGTTGAGTTGAGACTGAGACGGCCCTCCTCACAGTGACTGAGTCCCTGCGAGACGCAGAGCATCATCCCACTCCTCTGCTCTCATTCTCCTTGACCTATCTGCTGCATTCGACAGTCAACCACCAAATCCTCCTCTCCACCCTGGCTTTACTTGGCATCACTGACTCTGCTCTAAACTGGTTCTCATCAAACCTGACAAATCGCACCTTTCAGGTCACATCCCGGCCTCTGCGACTAAACCATTGCAGCATATCCAGAACGCTGCAGCAGGCCTCTTCTTCAATCTACCCAAATTCTCCCATGTGATCCCCCTCCTCCGTGACCTCCACTGGCTCCCTGTTGCAGCACGCATCCAATTCAAGACGATGGCACTGGCCTTCAAGGCCATCAATGGAACGGCACCCATCTACCTTCAAACACTGGTCAAACCACACGCCCCGACGCGAGCACTTCGCGCCTCTACTTCAGCTGGCTGGCTGTTACCACCATCGCCGTCATTTGCCATCTTCCGAAAAAGGCTCAAGACTCACCTGTTCAGACTTCACCTCGACTCTGCATAGCATGACCCACTAACCCCCCCCCCCCCTCCCCCACAAAAAACAAAACAAAAGCACTTCTATGTTCTTACCTATAGACCTTTGATCATAGCACTGTTGTTTTTAAAGTGATGGTTCGGAGTGAAATGCACCCCCTAGGAAGCATTTTTAGCGATGGTCAGCATTGGTCAAGATCGGGCGATCAGCCCGACTGGCTTAGTAATAGCGCGATGGTGCATAGTGTATATCTCGTAAATTTCCCCATGAATAATGGATGGAATGTTACCAAACGTCTGCAGTAGTACACATAGGGTCTGTACTCACAAAACGAGGCATTTTAAAGTTTGTAAGTACATCAGGAGTTTATTTAAAAGAACACTTGCCTGATAGCTCCTACTGCTAAAGCTACCGCTGTTGCGTAGACGGCACTTCCGTGTTTACCCAGCTTCTTCTTCTTCGTTGGTGTTTTACCTAGGGTGCATTTCACTCCGAACAGCTACTACTTTACTCAGACGAGGACCTAACACTTGTTTCTATTTTTTCGCTCTTACTTTTTTTTCTTTCTTTCTTTTGACAACTGTACTTATTGTAAGTCACTTTGGACAAAAGCGTCTGCCCCGAAATGTCAATGTTTACAATAATTAGAAGGTTGATATCAATGTTTAGTCACTAAGTTTTGCCAAAGAAGAGAACAGTGAGCATCTGTTGACACAGAGCAGTACTTGGAACAGTCCTACAGGTGCTGTGTCAGCATTTGATAATATACAATAATTTTACACAGGAAATGAATGTTTGAGTCTTGTAATGTTTAGACATAATCAATATTTAGCTGTGTGGTTTTGCACAAGACAACAGTTTGGATAGGTCTGTTAAGTATTTAAATAGGTATGAATCACCATTAATATACACATTTCACACTTCACAAAAATGTTGTGTTGTGTTGGTACGTATATATTTAAACAGAAATGGTTTATTTGTACATCAGTGGTTAAACCCTGCAGCTTACATTTTTTTAAATTACAGTTTAGTTTGCCTAATTAACTTTGTGTTTAGGACTTTTCAGTTTATTACTCAGTTTAATACATTTCTTAGAAAACAAATCACAAGTTCCATTTCTTGAAAAGATTAATGAAAAAATTATTTCTAACAGTTTTAACAAGGTTTATAGTAATATGCAAACCATTCCATTTCTAACGTATGTGTCACTGCTGACAGTATCGTGTGAGATTCATGTCACGTGATCTCATGCTGAATGCTGAAACTAAAGCAGAAAGCTGAACCTGCGGATACGAAGCGGCTGGAAAGAGCGGTCACTGCTGTCTTTTCAGCGAGAACTTGAGGTAAGACTTTAACTGCTTCGTATTCAGCGTTATTACAATTTTTTTTTTTAAATTGAGGGTTGTTTTTTAAAATCCACAGGGGGAGGACTACTCCGCCGTAAACACCGGAAATAGCGCACCTCCTATTTTATTTGAATCTGGTGATTAACTGCCAGTTGCACCAGAACAGACGAGGAGCAGCACCTACAATTTTATTCGGAGCAAATTTGGAAGGAAACTACTTCCAATTTCTCATTTTCATCATAAGGTCTAGGTAACGGTTTATTTCTGCAGCAATAATATCACGTTAATAACGTTATTATTTTGAATTTATTTAAAACCTAATCAGGGAAAAGGGTTTCTAGTTATTAGGTATTATTGGCTAAAAGCCTTACAGCATGAATCAAGTCATTGTAACCTGTTACAGTGTTAAATTTACAGTAGTGAGAAGAGTAAATGTGATATGATAATTATTAATTACAATTGAAGGGGATATTTGTGGTAATTACATACTAATATCGATCTGTCGTTGAATATCTAATTGAAAACCATTTGTAGACCTAGTAGCTGTTTCAGGTGCTGGATGTGTTTTGACACTTGTCTAAAATGCTCGTTCATATTCTATAGTTGATATGTACATTGTTTGTTTTGTATTTTCAGTATCGATGCTCTAACCCAGGAGTAAAACACCAGGACCTGTCACGCGAAAGCATGGTGTTAACTCACCAGGTGATGAAGGTCCTGTTTTAAAAGACCCATGTGGGACTGGCGCATGAACGGTCTTTAATTATTATATAAATAAAAAAGAAGAGTTGGCAACTTCTAAAAAGAAGCTTGTAGAATGTGAGGAGAAGCTGGCAAGCGCCCTCCAGCAGCTGAAGGTGCTGCAGGCTTCGGCATGCTTTGCTATAGATGGTTAGTATTTTTCTGTAGTGTGAATGTTGACATATATATATATAACTGTGATGGTATATTAGTGTCATGACATCAATGTGTTTATCTGGTTTTGTTGTGGCTGGATTGCAAGAAGGTGGTGGCGCGCACTTTGAAAGCAAATGTCACTGAGTGATTCACTGATGAAGTTACACTATTGGTCAGCTACTGTTTTTCCCATCGCATGATCATTTTTCAAAATTAATAGGATATTTATTCAAGCAGTTCTCAATTTTTGGTCTGAAAAGTAACTTAATTAATGTATGTACCCTCAGCGTACTGAAAGAACTATGAAGTATGGGACCAGTACAGAAAAGTGAAGAGTTAATTAAAATATTCAGGAATTGAAACAAGATATAAGTAACTGAATATTTAACAATTTGGTTTAAATTTCGCACAATTTCTGTGTGAATTGGGATGGTCACATAGGTCATGTTGATATTATTTGTATTGATTGCATTTTCAAAGAACTGAAATGGGGGGAAAAAAGGCAATGTGATATCTAACGGCTCTGTGTTTTTGTGCATATGTGTGCAGGTTCCTGTGATGGTGCTACGCAGACGGAGGAGGGGTAGCGTCACAAACATATATATATATATATATGGATATATATATATATATATATATATATATATATATATATATATATATATGGATATATATATATATATATATATATATTATAAATATTGTTCATTTAAATACAAAAAAAGTATATTGTTGGTTTTGTGACTGTGCGTGTGAATGGTTGTCTTTGTTTACATGTCAGACTTGTGATGTATGGATGGATATTGTTAGTTTAATTTAATAGAAGTTTTACATCTATTTTTCATGTGATTGTTTGTTGATTTTTGGCATAAGTTCTGTCTGTAGTTGTCATGTAAATGATTAAAGAACGGAATAAGTTATAGGCATGTTAATGCGTACAAGTCATGACTGTTGATCTGGTGTTTAACAGTGACAGAGGTCACATCTTCTCCATGCCTTCCTGACATCTCTCTGAGTCCCCTTAGTGTCTCTCCTTCCCCCATTTGGAGCCACACCCTCTTATGCTCATTGGCCAATATCTTCTGAATAAAACCATATTTTCAAAACCTTTTTAGACACTGACCCCAGCTAGGTCTAATAAGTAGGAAAACCAAATCGGATCGACGGTGTCAGAGAAATTCACAAAATTGGGTTTTTCATAAAATCCAAGTAGGCTGAACATTTTTCAAGGTGGACTTTTGTACTCCAAGATGATTTTTTGTAGAGGACACTCACCCGCACTGGTGTGCAAAATTTCATGTCAATCGGAGTTACGGTGTGGCAGGGCTGGCAAATACTGGTGCTAGGTGGCGCTAGCGAGCCACTTTTTTTGTGGCCAAACATGAAACCGCAAAATTCACAAATTTTACACGAGGCACACCAATTTTGATGAGTTTTTTTTATGCTGAGGCCTCCAAAAGGCACGTTGAACTTGTGAAAGAATCCTAAGAAATATTAGAAGTACAATGGGGCTTTTGCAGCCTGACGTCGGCGCTCTGGCCCTAAATAATAGGGATGGGGAAAAATGTATTTTTCGATGCAACGCGATGCGGACGTGGACGATTCTAAATCGATTCACAAATGTCAAAAATCAATTACATTTATTCCGTATTGTTTACGGAACGCAAAAGGCGGAACTCGGAAATGCAGCGCCCGGACAGTCTGTGGCGTTGCACATAACGGCTGAGAGAGAAATTCCTTTACCCAGAGCGGGATCAGTGAATCTCATAGAGCTGCATTCACAGCAGCAGTCACTATCAAAAACCATGTTGTGATTTACAGTTTTTCTCAATTGCTAAAACACTAAACCCTATTGTCTGAACCAAATGCTCCGTTGCCTGAACCCGCTGATTGAATCAGTCACTCTTTTGGCAAAACCATAAGCACTTTTCACCTGTTTAGATACAACTTGCCAGCACATTTTCATTGTGATGCACCTGTGTTGCATAATGGTGAGCACAGGTGGCAAAAGTCAAACACAAGTAAAGCACAGGTGTCACTGGTTGAACACAACAACTCAAAATTGATCACACTTGTGGCTAACGATGTGAGGGAACATATATCCAGAGAGCACTGGTTTGTGAGGCACTACAATGGATAGAAATCTGAGAGGAGGAGTTTGTGTGAGGTGGTTGAGGTGGTCAGCAGTAATATCTGATGAAATCAGAGCTACTGTGATTGACCATGTTCTTGTCCATGGTATGAGCATGAGGGAGGCCGGACAAAGGGTACAACCAAACATCAGTAGATTCACTGTGTCCACCATAATCTGAAGATTTAGAGAAGAGCACAGGTAAATTACCTTTTTTGACGTTATAGTATGTAAATGTTGACAGCAATTACTGTATGACTATACTATATACTGTACCACAGTATACTGTAAGTAAATATGTGTTTCAGTACATCACTGTGCCAATGTACTGTACTATTGTAATGGAGGGTTAGTCTAACAGTTTGTAGGCCTAGTATTCCATGTATATTTTATGTTTACGGCTTACTGTATACAGGTGCTAAATGCACAAGATTTCTGTTTGTTTTTGTACTGTACAAGTGCTACGTGTAAATGCACAGGATTTCTGTTTTTGGTACTTGTATTTTTTACTACAGTTTTTCTCAAATGCTAAAACACAAAAGCCAATCCTCTAAACCAAATGACCAGTTGTCTAAACACATTTACTAAATCTAGCAATCATTTGCCAATATCATAAACACATTTCACATGAAGACACAATTCACAAAACACAATCCTCCGTTCTCATAAATCTAAACACATTTTTCCTTGCTAAAACACAAGTTGCAAAAGAACTCTGCTCATATTCTCAAATGAAAGCTCATGTGATGTAAAATGGCTGCCACAGTCAGCAATATTTGAACACAATGAACACCTGGCGTCACTCATTACACACAACGACTCAAAATTGAAGACACTTGTTGCTAATGCTGTGACCACATGTATAAAAGCAAGTTCAGAGTGCACAGTTTGCTGAAGATTCCAAACAAATACAATGGATGAAGGCAGAGTCAGGGGAAGAGGAATTCGAGTGAGAGGAGGGAGAGGAGCTGGCCGTGGAAGAAGAGGAGCAGGCCAACGAGGAAGAGGAGTTCGAATCAGAGGAGGAAGAGGAGCAGGCCAACGAGGAAGAGGAGGAGGCCAACAAGGGAGAGGAGAAGGTCCAGGAGGGAGAGGAGAAGTTCCAGGAGGAAGAGGAGCAGGCCAACGAGGAAGAGGAGCAGGCCAACAAGGGAGAGGAGCAGGCCAACAAGGGAGAGGAGAAGGTACATTTACATTTACATTTACATTTGGCTGACGCTTTTATCCAAAGCGACTTACAATCGAGGATAAAACATTCAAACAACAGCACAATGTGAGGGAAACTAAGCTAAGTCAAGTGCTAAGTCAAGTGCAGCATTTAGGCTTGGAGAAAATCTCTTAAGAGTTTTCTTGAAGGTGGAGAGGGTATCTGTAGTACATTTACATTTATGCACATTTATGTCCAGGAGGGAGAGGAGAAGGTCCAGGACGAAGAGCAAGACGACCTCGCACCATCATTACGGACGAGATGCGAGCAACAGTCATTGACCATGTCATTGTCCATGGCATGACAATGGCTGAAGCAGGACTAAGAGTCCGTCCAAACCTGAGTAGGTTCACCGTGGCCACCATTATCAGGGCATTCAGACAACACAACAGGTATTGTACTCTATTGCTTTCTTTGTCACAATACAGTTTTACAAGCCTGTGAAAGTAGTCTATTGGTTTCAAATCAGTTGTTATTGTAAAACATGTCAATTGACAACACATGTTTTTTTCTTTAGAGTTGAAAGAATGCCGCATAGAGGTGGGAGGGTTGCCATATTTACAGCGGCACAAGAAACCCTCATTATGGATATGGTTCGTGAGAACAACCTCATCAGACTCCGGGAGATCAGAGACAAAGTCATTGCCGATAATGTCAACTTTGAGGGCATTGATGATGTTAGCTTGGCCACAATAGACAGAGTTCTCCGGCGCCAAAAGATGCGGATGAAACAGGTCTATAGGGTTCCCTTTGAGCGCAACTCTGCGCGACACAAAGACCTACGTTACGAGTATGTGCAAGTAAGTATACATCCATGCTCACAGTACAGTTCTATTTCGTCCCTACTGACCGCCAGAGGCGGTGCTTTAAGCACTGGATAACTCCGCCCGCGCTAGCGCATGTCGAGTACGAATAACAACAATGTCACCTGTGACTCCTGCATGAATCCCGGGAGGCTATATCTTCCGGTGTCAGCAGGCAATCGGCTCCTTCATTCTTCTCGCGACCGCGCGTCGAGGTGTACGTAAGTATAGCATGGCCGTTTAAACGGCCAGTAAAATTATTACTGGCATGCTGCTGGCTTTGTGCAGCCTCGTGCCTCCGTGGCAGGAGTAGCGGGCTGAGGCTCGTCCTCCGAGAGGCTGTCGCCAGCGTTTTGCACATTGTATGTTGTACCTGCTCTGGTGGCTTTGCTGGGTTGGTGGCGTTTCCGCCCCTCACCTTCCAGCATTGCACACAGCTGCTGAGGGCTGTGTTACTAGCAGGTTGATGCTGCTTTGAATGTTAATAACTGTTTTTTGTTTCTCTGTTTAGTGTTCACAGTATTATTGAAGGATTCAACTGGATTGAGGTAGGGTTTCACTCCCTCTTCAAGCTTAGTTGTATTTTGCTAAAACTAATAAATCTTGTTGGTGAAGGTTGCGTACCTGCCCCCTCTCCCAACTTGGTATTGTGTTTCCAAGTGTTGGCGTTCCCGTCCCGGCGGCGTCACACTTTGTGTTGTTTGTTGTTACTTGGCTACCTCTCCACCTGGTTCCGGATGGAGCATGCCTGTGACAGCTGTATGGCGTCCCTGGAGCCTGAGGATGGCCATGACCGGTGTGTGTCCTGTCTTGACGTGGATCACCTGCAGGAGGCCATCACCGACGAAGCCTGCATAAATTGTAGCATTATGCCGAGGTCAGTAAGGCTGGCCAGGCTGGCCCAAATGGATCCACTATCCTGCCTGCCTTCATTCCAGCCTGTGAGGGTGGATTCCTGTCGGGGTACTGCAAAGAGGCGGTCTGCCACACAGGACGGGGACGGTGTCCCCGCAGGAAAACGGCGGAGGAAGGCAGACGACCAGCTCTCCTCTAAGGTTGACCGTATGGCTGCTGATATGGAGGAAATGAAGGCACTTCTTCTTAGCCTGCAGCCTGCTGGGGGGATGACACATGCTGCTGTTGCGGCTGCCCAGGGGTCACCGCTGCCACCGGACGACGCTATCTCCATTGCAGCTTCATCTAGCCAGTTTAATGGTTCCCAGGTCGGGCTAACGACTCCGACTGCACCAGGCTCATCACATTCTTCAGCCTCGGATTCACGAAGAGGATCTGATGACTCCTCCATGGGGGCAATCATCCGGGCTGCCCTGGCACGCCTGCAGCTTGACGCTCCGAGTCAAGAAAAAGCTCCTAGCGCTTTCTACAGGCGCAACCCCCCACCGGCGAAGACTAGGGTGCCGCACTCTCCTGATCTTTTGAAGGAGCTGCATTCCCGCTGGGGAGACACGTCGGCCCTCACCAGGCCTGGGTCGGATGAGCGAGCCTTAGCTGCCATGGAGGGTGCTGAGGCAGTTGGTCTTCTCCGCATGCCAGCGGTGGAACCTGCAATTCCTGCCCTGATTGTTTCTCCAGAGGAGGCAATGAAGTCGGACCCCAGGTGCCCTTCTGCCCAGTGTAAGGTCACTGATGACTACGTCTGCAGAGCTTACAACACGGCAGCGCATATCGGCCGCCTTGGAAACACCCTCTCCCACTTCCTTTTGGCCCTCTCATCTTCCCTGCAGGACGCTCAGGTGGATGACTCCATCCGTGACATCTGCGATGCCTCACTGCAGACTTTTGCCTGTCAGTCGAGAGAGTTGGGTCGACTTATGTCGACGCTTGTCCACACTCGTCGTCACGTGTGGCTGGCCCAGTCACCCCTGACGGAGGCGACTCGTAGGGTGCCGGCGGAACCTGGTGAGCTGTTTGGCTCTGCAGCTCTGCAGGCATTGGACTGCACAGCTGAAGCCGATGAGACCAGGCGGCGGCTTGCAGGCCTTCACAGGAGGGCGCCTACCTCCAGCGGGCCGAGAGCCTTTCCATCTGCCCCTGCACGCTCCACAGCTGCCTCCCCAGAGTGGTCGGCGGCCGTCGCGACAGGATCCTAAGAAGCCGGCAGGCGACTTTCGCTCCACCGTGCGCCGCTCACCACGTCAGCCCCAGTGAGGTTTGCCTTCCAGGGTCACCATTACCAGTTCAGGGTGCTCCCCTTTGGACTCTCCCTGTCCCCAAGAGTGTTCACCCGTTGTGCTGCGGCAGCCTTGGCGCCTCTGCAGGCGGGAGGCATGAAGGTCCTGCCCTATCTAGACGACTGGTTGGTGTGCGCGCAATCCCGTGCCCAGGTGGTCCGGGATACCAACCGTCTTCTGCTGCATGTGGCCCGACTGGTCCCCACTCAGCGGATTGCCTATTTGGGTCTGGATCTGGACTCGGTCGCCATGAAGGCCTATCTGTCGGAGAAACGTGTGAGCAACATCCTCCAACTCCTCCCTTTCTTCAAGAGGGGCAGGCGGCTACCTTACATTCAGTTTCTGCAGCTCCTGGGCAAACTGACGGCTGCATCGACTGCCATACCTTCCGGCCTGTTGCTACTGCGCCCGCTCCAGATGTGGCTGAACAGCTTCCATCTGGACCCGAAGTTTCACAGGCACAAGCTGATCGTGGTGTCTCAGGTGTGCGTCCACGCTCTGGCACCATGGCAAGACAGGGCGTTCCTACTGGGGGGGGCACCCTGAAGGCCCTGTCTTCTTCACCTTTCGAACCTATCGCCCAGGCTGACCTCAAGGGGCTGTCGTTGAAGACAGACTTTCTTCTGGCCATGACCTCAGCGAAACGGGTGGGGGAGTTGCATGCTTTGTCTGTCAGCGAGCCCTGCCTGCGTTGGGGGCCTGATGGTTCAGGGGTGACCCTATGGCCTAATGTTGCATTTCTGCCAAAGAACCTGCCCCGTGGCCATGTCAACCGCCCTATTCACCTGGCGCGGTTTGATCCCACAGCGGCTGATGATGAGTTGCGTGCCTTGTGTCCTGTGCGGGCCCTGGTTGCCTATATCAGTGCCACTGCACATCTGCGGCAGTCAGACCAATTGTTTGTTTGCTATGGGGGTCATAACAGGGGTTGTGCCCTCTCCAAACAGCGCCTTTCTCATTGGATTGTGGACACCATCTCTTGTGCTTACAGGGTCAATGGTCGAGCATTGTCGACGGGGGTCAGATGCCACTCAACGCGGGGTGTCTCCACGTCCTGGGCTGCCCTGAGAGGCGTACCCCTGGGTGATATCTGTGCTGCAGCCTCTTGGTCGTCGGCGGGGACGTTCCATCGGTTTTACCGGCTTAATGTTGCTGCTCCCCACCCGTTGGGCGTGGTCCTTTGCCCTGGGTCTTCAAACCCTCATCAATAAGGTGGGTTAGGGGATTCTTCATGACACTGTTGGTATATGTCATCCAGTGCTTAAAGCACCGCCTCTGGCGGTCAGTAGGGACGAAATAGAACGAAGAGTTACAGTTGTAACTACGGTTCTATGAGTCCCGGATGACCGCCAGAGCACTCGGTCACTCAGAATCCTTGCGCGTTCGCGAGAAGATTTTGGGAGCCGATTGCCTGCTGACACCGGAAGATATAGCCTCCCGGGGTTCATGCAGGAGTCACAGGTGACATTGTTGTTATTCGTACTCGACATGCGCTAGCGCGGGCGGAGTTATCCAGTGCTTAAAGCACCGCCTCTGGCGGTCATCCGGGACTCATAGAACCGTAGTTACAACTGTAACTCTTCGTTAGTGGACATACTGTGTTGCTCAGTGGCCTACATTACTTCTGGACAATACTGTGCTACCTGATTGACTTCTGAACACCTGTGCACTTTCACATTTTCACAGAGGATATTACAGTTGGACGCGATGGCCAGACGTCATGAGTACCTCTTCCTGGATGAGGCTGGCTTCAACCTGCAGAAACGAAGGCAAAGAGGCCGTAACATCATTGGCCAAAGAGCAATCACTGAGGTTCCTGGCCAACGGGGGGGTAATATTACTCTTTGTGCGGCCATGGGTTCAGAGGGGCTTGTCCACCGGCATGCTGTCCTTGGGTCTTACAACACCCAACGTCTCCTCACCTTCCTAGAGGAACTAAGAGACATCCTCCTGGACCGCCAACAACACCATCCTGGGCCTGCACATCCCATTTATGTGATCATTTGGGACAATGTCCGCTTCCAGAGAACGAACCAAATCAGAGAGTGGTTCACCACCAACAGTGACCAGTTTTTAAACGTCTGTCTGCCACCCTACTCCCCTTTCCTGAACCCTATAGAGGAGTTCTTCTCATCGTGGAGATGGAAGGTTTATGACCGACAACCATACACCAGAGAGAACCTCCTAAGGGCAATGGAGCTGGCCTGTGGTGACATCCCAGTGGAAGCCTTCCAAGGATGGATGCGCCATTCCAGGGCGTTTTTCCCGCGGTGCCTGGCAAGACAGAATATAGCCTGCGATGTGGATGAGGTGATGTGGCCTGATGCAGCTCATCGACATGATGCTGCACAGTGATTGTGGTGTGTGTGTGGTGTGAATAAACTAAATAAAAAAACGTCACATCCTGAACATGTTTTCAAGAGTACTGTTGTGGGCAATAGATTCTGTTTTTGCATTGAGTTGTGTTACAGTAGTGTACATGCAGTATTTTCTATAGATTTATACTCTTCATATGAAACTCACAAATCTAAATGCCTAATCCTCTACAGAGATCTAAGAAGATCCGTTACTGTAAAGTTTCTAAAAATATGCATTGGCAGTTATGAAACAAAGAACCTTCTCACAAATTGAGCATTGTGTTTTCAATTGTTTTGCTTTAGTGTGTAATGATGTGTATAGTGTTTACATTTTTGAAAGCTTCGAGCTGCTCTTTTGGTGTGAAAGTTTGAGTTTTGAAGTGAGAAGGTGTGGTTGTGTTTATGTAGCTTTAGAAAAGGGTGTTGTGTTTAGACATTGGGGAACATAGAGGAAACGTTTGTGAAATGTGTTTTAGCATTTGAGAAAAACTGTATGTACAAGTGCTAAATAAACAGGTTTTTTGTTTTGCAACATGCATTTAGCCTACAGTGAACAATGAACATTTATTTCTACAGCTTCAGGTCCTGAGCATTGTGATTTCTATTTTTCTATGTAGTGTTTAGTGTCTGCTCTGTAGTGTTTACTCGGGGCACGATTTGACAACATAGTTCAGTTTTGAGCACCGATTGAACTGTTTTGAGGTGAGAGTTCAGTTTTGGGCACAGATTAAACTGTTTTGAGTTGAAAGTTTGGTTTTGCAAGAAGAGTCTGAGGTTTTGTGAATATAGCTTGAAAATTGGGTTTTGTGTTCACAGTTTAGAGAAAAGGAGAGCAGCTTTTGAGAAATGTGTCTTAGCAATCGAGAAAAACTGTAATAACAATTTACGGATAAAAAGTATGCCGAAGTAACAACGATTGGTAAAAAGTCCTAAGTCATGGTTTGTTAAGTCTGTCCGTTAAGACGATATGAAAATAACTTTAAAAATGCTTGTTTTGGCGTTCGGCTCGCTCAGAGCTCAGCTAGGCTAACACCGTAGCGGCTACGTAAACTCTGAACATAACGTTGTCTCGGCATAAATAGGGCAGCGACCTTTGTTCCACCGACAGTCTTTGGTTATAACTCATAGTTTGTTGGTCTCTGTATGAAACGTAAGATACTATCCCACGGCACGGGAGACCACAGACAGCTACGCTGTGATGTGTTGAAATGCAGCTGCGTTGATTATTGCACTGTTCATAGTCATAATTGTGACGAGGAAACGCTTTTTCTTGAATAAAAAAATTAGATAAGGAAATTCATCTCTTTTTCTTTAATGATCAATACAAAAGTAGGAAGTGATTTGCAAACTCTGAGTAGCAAACTCAGATTTGAGAGGTTTTCAGGCCTGCTTTAAAATAATCCAGGGTCTGTACTGCCCTCAGCTGGATGGGCAGGCTGTTCCACAGCCGCGGTGCAGCCAAGCAGAAAGCTCATTCCCCCATGGTGCGAAGCTTGGTGGTGGGGACCTGGAGGAGCAGGCTGCCTGTCAGTCTGTCTGACAGTACGGGTGGATGATTTAGAAATTATCAGGTCTTGTAGGTAGGGGGGTGCGTGGCCGGATTCTGGATGTATTGCAGTTTTTGGACACTCTTGCCAGGAATCCCAATGAAGAGCCCATTACAGTAGTCCAGCCTTGTGTGCCAAGAATGTTGATGACACCAAAATGGCTCGATCTAGAGTGTTTCGTTTGTCTGTTCTGGACTACTGAAGAAACCAGGTGGCAACCTCTGGAAGCCAATACTGTAATTTCTCTCATCAGGGGGCAACTCCTCTGATTGAATGAGAATCAGAGAAAATGACCCGATCACGTGATTTATTATCTCTGTAAACATTGTAAAATGTATGGTCTCAATCCCTAGTTTCAAGTCTTCTTCAATCCAGCATGATCTTCATGTAGTACATTATGGTCCATTTAGTCAAATAGATGATGAAGCAGCATTATGCTATAGAGCATGTTTTTTTGTGATTGACAGGTTGCTACCGCGGCCTCACTTCTGTCACTGCCATGCTACCAATTCAATTCTCTTCTAAGATGACTTGAGCACATAGCTGTAAAGTTTACCTTGAATTATGGAATCTAACTTCGTTAACAGAATCCAGATGGATCTAGATCCTGTAAAGTTGCTGCCCAGGGTGCCGCTCATCTACTTGTGTTCATCAGATCCACCCATCGCTCCTCCACAGTCCAATTTTTTGTAATTTCCTTTCAGTGGATTCTACATGGCTTGGCTACTCCCCCTTAGTGCTTTTAGACAGCAGAAAACAACTGATACACTATACCACCATTGTATAATAGTCCACCAACAATAATCTGAGAGTGTGACACAATTCATTTCAAATCATGGTTAAAAGAGAGTAAATTCTGCAACCATACTCATCCTTACATTACTGTAAAAAAAATATCTTGCATTGATTACAGGAGAACTAAATGGCCGGACATGTATCAGGTGTGGACGTAGTCATGGTGACGTCACTCATTGGTTTGTCGACTCTAGTTTTGAAGTCTTGAGTTTGGCATTTTGGCCTTCGCCATCAGAAATGACCATATTTGGACTGTGGAGGAGCGACAGGTGGATCTGACGAACACAAGGGGCAGAGCATCCATCCATCTGGATTCTGGTGTGAGGCTGCAAGCTTCATAATTCAAAGTCATCTTTACAAGTGTTTAAGTCATCTTAGTAAATTAATGAATTGGTAGCTACAGCAGCGATGTTGATGTAGGATGCTGTGTTAGCGATCTGTCAATCACAAGGTAGCCCTGCCCTAAAGCATCCCCTGCTTTATGGTCTATTTGACTGTAAATGGACCATAATGTACTAAATGAACAGAGATTGAGGCCATAAACTCATGTTTACAATGTTTACTGGGATAATAAATCTAGTGAGAAGTAGGGTAATTTTCTCATAATCTTCCATGCAAGCAGAGCAGTAGAGAGAATGTAAGTTAACGGCACTTCAGCTTTGGCTCACTTTTCAGAACCAGATGCCACCTGTATTCTGGCATATAATACAGTCATCAACATCAGCGGATTAAGTGCAGACCATTCACAATCACCTCCCACTTGCCAGCCCCAACGCCTCCGCAAGCAGGTCAACCATCCCAGGAATGGGTCTAATACTAATGTTGGGACCTCACAGGACAACACAGAGCGGCCTGCTTGAAGGCCAAAAGCCTTCACATGCGGTCAGAACAATGGGACAAAGGAGATAAAAGAACTACAAGCCCCAAAAACCTCCATCTTGCTCTACCTCTCACCGAGGTGTGAAATGTGACGTCACACAACTGGTGCCCTATTGGCTGACAACCACAGGGACCCCAGGGGGTCCCCCGGGATCAGCCGTGGGATATATAAACCGGCGCCACCTTAAAAATCTCTCTCTCCATCGCGACATGCCGTTGCAACAGGAGGTGAACGTTTAACATCTGTAGCGTTTCCTTTTCCCCAAACTCGCTGGACGAGAGAGAGACTGTTTTCCCTCCTTTTTCTCGACTCGCCTTTTTCTTTTTTTTATTATTCTGGATCCTGAGAAGATCGCCACAACCGCCCGACTCCTGTTTGCCTGCAGAAGGAAGAACACTTCATCCAAGCTACCAGCAAGAAGGATAGCTTCTACGACACGCTCTTGGCTGGAGCCAACTGACCAAATCGCCGCACGGCGCGATTTTATTGTTTGCCTGCAGAAGGAAGAAACACAAACTGTTTTCTTCAACTAAGTCGATCCGCGAGGAGGATAACTTCTACGACCCTCCCTCGTTTGGATTCAACCGACTCGTCGTACCCTCTGCTGCCGCACGAGGACTCGCGAACCACAGTCCATCGCCGGCGTCAAGAAACGCCACCACCGCATAGGACGGAATCCCTCACATCGACACAAGTAAGAGGCTATTTGTCTGGGCAGAAGCAGAGATTCGATAGTGTAGGACATGCTTGTAATTCTTGTTAACGTGTTTTAAGTTTTGATCACGGACCGCCCAGTCCGTTGCTTTCTGTATTGTTGTATTCAAATGCTGATTGTGTACCCACGCCACTGGGTTTATTTCTGTAACAGTGTGTGTCTAACCTCGGCCACATTCACAAGCTCAGTAAGCGATCTACTATCAGTTAAAGGACCGGGGTCCCGCTGAACGAACGCCAGTTCATTCATGAGCTCCCATGTAAATGGCAATGGCCTCATTTATATAGCGCTTTTCTCCAAAGCGCTTTACAGTAATGACTGACATTCACCCATTCACGCACACATTCACACACCGATGGCGGAGTCAACCACGCAGGGCGACAGCCAGCTCGTCAGGAGCAATTGGGGTGAGGTGTCTTACTCAGGGACACCAGGCACTCAGCTAGGAGGAGCCGGGGATCGAACCGGCAATCTTCCGGTTGCCAGTCCAACGCTCTACCTCCTGAGCTAAACCCTCCTCAGGAGTGTGATGGTAATAGCTTACTGACCCTTCGCGTATTACACGCGCATTCCCTTCCCTCTCTTTGTTCCAGCTAACACACATGTGCACACACATACACTGCCCCCACACGTATCCTACGTCAGCTGTTTCCGTCTATGGACGCTAGGGAAATAGCTCCACCTGGTGGCTGTGCCCGGCCATCTCTCTCTCTCTCTCTCTCTCTCTCTCTCTGTCGCTATTTTATCCTACGTCAGCGTTTTCGCCTCTGAACGCCGTGAGGAATAGCTCCGCCTAGTGGCTGGCCGCGCCATCTCTCACTCATCACCTTTCCTCCCCCTCCCCCCCCCCCCGCACACACACGCACACGCACACACACACTCCACGTGTGTCTCTTCCTTTGTTTAGCTTAGCTTTGTGTGCATTTAGGTAGTTAGGTAATAAGGCTTTGTTAATTGCAGTGTTATTGATTGTGATCATTATTACTGATGTTAATAAATCTTATTATATTATAACTAGCAGTCTCTTGTGCTGGTTGTGTATATGTCACTGGATAATAGGGTTGTAAACGATAAACCGATGCGACCAGATATTCGGTTCAACAAGTGAGAGATACGGCTGCATCGGTAGCAGCCTCCTCAATCGATACGAATTATCAATGAATTCCTAGATTAATCGGTTATAGAGTCATGGATCGGGTATCGCAAGACTTTGAAGCGGTTGGCGGCATTACACCAGCGTCTCTAAAACAACGCAAGAGCTGAAGCTGCCGGCGAAACGCCGTAGCTGTCTAGCTGGTATGAGTGATAAACAAGGGCCAACACGGAACATGGAGGAGGTGGAGGTGGAGAGGCGGGAGTAGCACAGGTAGGCGGCTGCGACGCTGCCGTGTAACCGCAGGCACTCCACAACCGCACGTGAGAGACGGATGGCTTTGAATGTCAATCGCTTGTGTCTCAACTTGCGCCACAAGAGGCTGCCGCAGCACGGGTAGCGTCCTAGACACTGTCCTGTGACCACCAGCCAACGATTCAGCCAGACTTTTTTTTGGTCCATGTCTAAAAATAAATACATTGACATGTGATTTTGTTCTGTTTTTTTTTTTTTGCCTGTGCCATACAG
Organism: Eutrigla gurnardus; assembly: GCF_963514095.1. Taxonomy (NCBI): domain Eukaryota; kingdom Metazoa; phylum Chordata; class Actinopteri; order Perciformes; family Triglidae; genus Eutrigla; species Eutrigla gurnardus. The sequence goes on along the minus strand of NC_139917.1, from coordinate 3,593,658 downwards.
CCACAATGCTTGGGGATATGTGGTAATTTACATATTCGAAAAGAAATTATTGTACTGTCACTTTCATAGAATTGGCTTCTTTATTTTATAAAATATCTACAACAAAAATATTACACCCTAGATTCGAATCGTATCATTCTTACACTGTATGGAATCAATTCGAATCGAACTGTAATAAAAGGATATCGTTTTTGAATCGAATCGTAACCTGTGTATCTAGATACATATCGAACCGTTTATCACAAAGAGATGTGCAACCCTACTGGATAACAGCAGGTTGTGAAGGTTAGTGCTCGGATTTCACGCCTTTTAATTGTTCGATTGTTTTTACTTCTATGCCAATGATCACGATGATTGGCATGTGAGTATAAAACCTTTATATTGAGACTGAATACAGTTTTCGGTTATCTTCTCCCTGATTTCAGGGATGGTGCCCCGTACATTTATGATCATATCATAATAATATATTAAATATAATCATTAATATCGATAATTATATTGACATTAATAATTATCTGTTGATAACCAAATCTGCTCCTGCTACTTCCCCAACACTAAGCTAACCCTAGCTCGGACCTAGGCTACTCCCACCATACTCCAGAAAAATATGATGGATGAAAGTTTGTGTTTATGTTCCTGCCAATGCAAATTACACAATGCACAACAGGATTGCATTACTGGATTTGTTCTGCATTCCTGTGCTGCATAATGGCACTACATTATGCTTGATTCCTTAAAAGTACAACTTTGTAAGTTTTGAAAATCTCATTCTCTTTTCAAAAGATTGATTGGTAAGTTAATCCACTTCTCTAACATTGAGAAGCTTTTTTTCCGAGCTCTGCTCTGAGCAGAACCTCAGACTCAAACATCCCAAAGTGTCAGACTGCCTTTGCACAATCTGTTTATTCATTTATGACCATCACTGAAATGGGATTCTGGCTAAACACTTTTATTTTCCCCAACACGACACATAGAGCAACCAGTCATGTTGATATTCAACCGTGATTCAGGTTTCCTAATTTTAATGAATCGTAATGTCATTTTGTATTGGATGATTGTGCTGCAATTTATGTTCCTGTGTGCTTGTACCTTTGTCAGCATGATAGAGATACATGATGGTGTTGAAGGAAATCCGTGTTTGAATGTTTGGTGATTGTGTTATGTACAGCGAATGCAGATGATGGCTTTATAGAGTCGGCAGGTAGGCGCGTAACTCAGAGTTTACATCCTCAGAGTTGACTGAACTAATTCAGAACTGCTGTTCTGAAACCGAAAACTCAGAGTTGCCCATCTCAGAGTTGGTCAACTCAGAGTTCAGGGTTAGGTTCAGAGTTTGTTGAACCTGCTTTGTGAAACGGGCCCCTGATGTATTTGTTTTGGCCACTTCGGTAGCTTGCCAGTGGGGCTTAACTCCATCTTTTTGTTTAGTTCTATTTGGCTTGCTGCCCTTAATCCCTGTTAATATTCTTTTGGTGTAATTGATTCTGTTTATTTCCGTTATCTTATTTTGTTTTCCTTATTACCTTACTTGGTTTTGTGTTTACTACTGCATTTTATTATTTTTCCAGCATTTAATCAGTATAATAATGTTGTATTTATTCACATGATGTCCCACTAATTTGTATTTTGTTTTCTTTTGTTTAGAAGCTCGATAGCCTACGGTGGTGGGGATTGGTGTCCTCCGGTAGTGGTGTCCCTTCTTGTGTGCTGTGCTGTCGACCCTGGGTGTGATCCTTCACGTGTGTGTGTGTGTGTGTGTGTGTGCGTGTGTGGATGTGTATGCACGTGTGTATATATACACATAGTATTACGAACCTGTGTGCTATCAAGTGATCAGTTTGTTAAAGGTAAAATATTATTCTCTGGGTGAAATTCCCAGAGTGGCGTTGTTGGCTCCTCCTCAATTATACCAGCTCGCTGGTCGATTCTCTAACCGCCCGTCACATAGGGATGCCCCGATACCACTTTTTCTAGACAGAGTACAAGTACAAGTACTTACATTTGGATACTTGCCGATACTGAGTACCGATATGAGTACTTAATAATGCCATAACAGTTCTTATAATTACTTTGAGAGAGAGAGAGCCTGACGGTGAGTACTGAACTGAAGGAGAGTGGGCCTTTTTACACAGAAGATTCCGCCGTTATCAAGGAAAGGAGAGTCAAAAATATGCCTCGATCACCCCGTTTATAAAGACCTTTGCTTTGCGGTGTAACGTTGCAGCGGTTTCTCCTTTTACAAAGCATCCCGGCTTTGCGGAACAAGAGAAGCTGTGACGTTGCCGCTGCCGAACGTTGGAAATCCAATTAGCTTGAGCAAATCAAAACAAAAATGAAAGGTGAAATTTTGCTCATCTTGCATATTTACTAGGGGTGGGTAAAAATATTGATACGGCAATATATCCCGATACAATATCGATTTTTCAACTCCAAAGATCGATTTAAAAAAAAGATTCATGTTTAGACGCGTTGTGAATGCAGTAAGCTTTATCCTTTTTCATTTTATCTTCAATATTTATTCCTGTGAATTTCATGGGAATGAATAAAATGGAGAGGCTGTTTTCAATGAAATAGTTTTGACTCAATTTGTCCTCTGATTAATATCATCTGATGTACATATACAGGTACTTGTGTTATCGCAATATTGTGATATCGTGATACGTATCGTATCGTGAGGTTCTTGCTAATACTCACCCCTTATATTTACACAACTCTTCAACCACAAGCGAAGTTGCAGTGCATCATAAACATGTCGATGTGTACAATGGCGGCCTCGTGCAAGCTACTACTACTGGCTTTTTATCTTCTACGGATCAACGTTCTGAGTTTGGTAAATGCTCCTGCGGCACGTCTCCCTGTGAAAGGGAGTTATGTTCAAGCTTGTGGATGTATTTAGCTTTGTGATCAATAAGTCATCACCCAAAAAATACCAAGGCACACTGTCTTACAAAAATTAAAATGCCTTTAGCGCCTTTGCATTTCAACTGACAGACTATTCTGTAACAAAAACCTGACAGCTCACCGATATAGCAAGGCTGTCCGTAGCTGCTGGGAAAGAGCAATCAGGGTAGAACTGGATCATTAACACAGTCAAGCAGGTTGGTGTGTACATCATGAAGCCAATTCCCTTCTTCATGTCTGCCTTGTCCTCAACCTGCATTTAACAACAGGTGAAGTTGTAGATCTGGATCACGCTAACTCACTCTAACTGTAAGCCCGCCCACAATTCATAGACTGTATAGAATAAGTGGATGTAGTCATGGTGACGTCACCCATTGGTTAGTGGACTGCCATTTGAAATCATCAAATTAGACATGACAAGAGAGGGCGGAGCTTAGTCCAAGCAAACTCTGAATAAGACATTTTTTAGGACTCAAATGTTACAATTAACTTTCAGAAATCAGAAATGATAACAATGTGTAAGATCAAAACATCTCTCAGACCGTGATTGTGTCGTGTCAATCACGAAGTAGCCACGCCTTAAAGCAGGGGAGGAAATTAGCAAAGTACAAATAATTAGTAATTATACTACCTGTAATTTTCAGGTATCTGTACTTAAGTATTTATTTTTTATTTATTATAACTTTTTACTTTTACTTCCTTAATTTAAAAACAAATATCTGTACTTGATTTCATTTTCAAAACAGGCTCTTACTTTAGTTTTAATGCATTTGAGGGGAATTATGGATTTTTTCAATATTCTTTTAACCTTGCTATAAAAAAAACAGCCAGTAGAAATGTGCTGTATAGGGATACTTTTTACTATTTTGAGTACTTAATTGTCCTTCAAAGTGAAACTTAAAGTGCAGAGCCTGTACTTTTTGAGTATAGATTGTCTGTACTTTTGACACCTCTGCCCTAAATCATCCCCTGCTTTATGGTCTTATTGACCCTAAATGAACCATAATGGATGAAATGAACATCATGCTGGATTGAAGAAGACTTGAAACTAGAGATTGAGACCATAAACTCATGTTTACAATGTTTACTGAGATAATACATCAAGAGAGACGTTAGGTCCATTTCTCATAGATGTCTGTACAATTAGAGAGGAGTCGCCCCCTGATGTCCATGAGAAAGAATGCAGGTTTAAGGCACTTCAGCAATGGCTTAACTTCAATCAAATCTGAAAGGATTAGATTCAAATGCCACTTGGAACTTTACACAGCTCAAATACTGAGTTTCACTGTGAAGTATAACAGTACAGAAACTTCAATTTCACTGGGACACAATCAATCAATCAATCAAGTAAAGCATTAAATGTTCACAGACATTCATATTGAAAACTAATCACAGAGAAACAAAAAAAAATATATATATATATATTTCATTACATTTCCTGTACGAATGGTATATTTATGTCAGCGATGTGCTTCCCCTTCTTGTTGTGTGCTGTGGAGTTGTTTGGTTAGTTTTAGGCAAGTTTTAAACAACTGGGTAAGTTATAGGGAAAGATCATGTTTTTATGTTTTTTGCTAAAGTTTAGGGAAAGGGAAAAACTATTTGGCATTTAGCTACTGAAATTCAAGATTTGGACCCTTCCAAGTCGACATCAAGCAAAGGTTAAGGAAAGACCATGGTTATGACTGTAAAGGGGCGAATGTTGACTGCAGGTCTGTGACAAGGTGCGGTGTCGGTCTCCTGATCACACAGTGCAATACGTCTTGATCCACTTTCACGACTGAAGTCACCAACCAAACCATGAATCCAAAGACTCTGCATGGTTTAAAATGACTGCAGAGCTCCATTATTCATGCATCGCTACCACGCTCCCTGTACACGGAAATCTTTTCCAGCTGCATGTGCCAGAGGTCACAACCCTCATTAGAAGATGCAACAGAAGGTTGGTGGGGACGACACTTTTAGATTGATCTTTTTAGCCTTGATCTGAATTTCAATGTCTTTCTTTGAGCATGTTAAGAAGCCCACTGCTGCCGTTGCCACAGTGCTGCTAATGCTGTGGAGAAATACTTTGCTGTTTTGCCCGCAGTACCATTTCAGTATGTAATCACCTCGCTCATGAAAATTGCAGAGGTAGTGAATAATTTAAAGTGGCTGCGTTAAAAAGTATGTGTTGTATGGTGTCATAACGATGGTGGTCCAGACACAGGGAGAAAGATAGTGAAGTGGATGAAAAGAAATTTGGGTGAAACATTTTTCTTTGTCGCTCATTTATCGCGTTCACATAACATATTCCTCTGTTTCCAATATTTCTTTATTGTACCTTGAGGGCATGCTTAAATTGAGATGAGGACCGACCTACCCTTTTAATCTCGAATGGATTTTGAGTACATGTTCTGCACCAGAAATGGAATGCAAAATGTTCCATGACTGTCTGGAAGTACAGCAGTTTTAAGTTGGATCATCAGTCTGGCGAGATGTAGAAAAACAGCAGAATACAGAAGGAAGCTTCTGCGACACATAGGACATCTGCCCCGATGTTATTTGATTAGCTGCAATCCTGAAAACACCATTCAGCAAAGGCATGCTCTCCAGGGGCCCATTCCAGAAAGCAGGTTTTCCTGAGACTCTTGAGTTTGTTAACCCCGAGTAGAGGGATACTCTAGTTTTACATTCCAGAAAGAGAGTGAACTCAACCTTTAGGTCAGTTACCATAGTGACTAGGGATGCTCCAATCAGCATTTTTGGGGCCTGGTCCAATCACCGATCACAGGAATCATAAATCTGCCGATACCGATCACCGATCACACAATGGATGGGAGAATAATAATAATTCTCAATGTCCTGTATTTACAATCCAGCCTTGTGCACCACTTGAAGTGGTAAAACCATTTGTACTAAAATAAATAAAATACAATCAAGATCTTTATGTACCACAATCAACTTTCTATTTGTGTAAACATTACATGCCCTGTCAAGAGCAATAGATGAAATAAAATAAAAATAAATAAAATGTACTTTAAATGTAATTTACTTGCCTTACTCCCCAAGTGAGTGTCAATGTGTGTGTATATGGTCTCGTAAAGTTGAGGGAGACATACATGCGTTTGGTATTTACGTCCAGGGGGAACATAGCGTGGCTCCAGGAACAACATCAACCGTTGGAACGACGTGTCTTCCACCACAGAAAGAAGCTGCTCGTCAGGTCCAATGAATTCCATGAGCTTTGCTCCCTCCACCTCTTACTGTCCCTGCTGTAAGGCTCCAGGCATCTAAACGTTTCACTTACAGTGAGCTGAGTGACGGGTCTTTGGGATTTGTTTTGCTTGTTTCTCATACTCGCCTGATTCTGTTGTGTGGCAAGTTCTCAAATGTCGGATGAGGTTAGTTGTATTAAATTGTCGTTGTTGATTACCACCTCTTGGAATTTCGGCGTTGCATGTCTTGAAAAACAGCGAGTTTTACATCTTTTTCGAAAACTGAAAAAATTCCAGACCGGAGAACTCTTGCTGCCAGCCTCATAAAACAGAGCGGCAAAACAGTTTCATATAATTTACGTCCGGTGCAGAAAAACAGGTAAAAATATATATATATGTGACCAGGTACTTTTCGGTGTAAAACCCAGAATAAACTGGAACCAGAGACTGAGTATAGGAAAATATATATTTTATTTTGTCTGCATAGACTCTGTAAACAACAAGACCATAGACTAACAAACTGAGTATACTTATAAATGAAAACAAATCAAAAAAATAAAGCAAACAAAAAGTAACCAAGGTGGGGTAAACTGCACGCCGAGGGGGGTTAGTATAGAGTGCTGCCTAAATAAGGGACGTTGTCACCACTGCACACCAAATCAACTAGTCCAGAGCTACCCCAATTTACTCATTCCCAGCATGCTAATGGACCTTAACCACTACAACTACAACAAAACACCCACACAAGATGGCTACTCTATCTGCACTGCCCTCCTCGGCATGGCCGAAAACCCCACAATGAAAATAATGAATGGCCCCAGCTAAGAAGTAAACTAACAATCTGAAAACATGGGAAAAACAGTGGTTTGCAACTTCAGGTGGCTGGAATAGAACATAAAAAGTCATTATTTCATGAAAGGACTTAAGAACCTAGTTAAAAACATTGTTTTTGTATGTAGCCTACCTGGCTTATTTGCTGATATAAACAACCACTTCAAACAATTTGAATTCCCTCCGAACATGCACAATCTAAAACACAAATGCCTTTAATAATTAATTTCAGTATCATTTAATTAGACATTGTAATAATTAAAATCATGCTTTGAAACATTCTAAACAAAAGGAACATACCACAGGCACCTCAGCTGCTCTCACTCAGGTGAATCAATTAAAGTGAAGGGCCCAGGTGAGCTATCCGCCCCCTTTTATAGACTTTGGCCCTCTGCCTGGGTCCTAGTGCCCGACTCCTCTCTACCTCCCTGCCACATATATAAATATGCGATCGGCTTTTCTGGTGGCTGGTGAGTATGGTGGCTGGGAAGGGCAGTGAGCAGCAGGGGCAGGCTCAGCTCCGGTTACTGAAGGGAGAAAAGACATGTGAGAAAAACTTTCAGCAAGATACAACAACTAGGGGTGTGAATCTTTGGCTTCACGGCGATTCGATTCAATGACAAATTTCTTTTTTTTTGGGACGATTTCATTCGATTCAGTAACCTGTAACCAAAATTCTATATTCATGAAATAAACATGCAATAATGCGAGTGAGACTATCTGTATTCTTCTGAAAGGTGAAAAAATAAACAGACCACAGAATTGTTTATTTAACATATTTATTCTATAAAAAAGTGGTCCTGCATAATATTTTATGTTGAATACAAAAATGTATTGCTCAGTTATTTTTAACATTTTTCAATAGACTACATGTTGGCAGGGGAGAGAGTGTCTTTAAACGTATTAATACATTAATCATAAGTAAGAATCACGATTCATCCGATTAAACGCATTTATATCGATCATTGGTGAAGCCATAACGATTCATTTTATTTATTTATTTTAGCAGATCAATTTAGTTGAATCTATAGGACAATCGATTCATCGATTCATAGAATGAATCGTTATACCTCTAACGACAACAGATTAGTTTAAAGTGTCTTTGTCGCTGTAGTACAAGGGCTTGCAGCGTTACCGCATGGGAAGCAGAACCTTTCCTTTGCATTTAGAGAATTCGAATGGCTCTTATCATGGCAGCCACTTTTTTACTTCCGGGTCACTTCTTCAGTTAGGAACCTTCCTAAGCAAAATAGACTAGACCACACACACACACACGGAAGATGAGACACGGGCTGCAGTCCAATAGTCCAAAAATTAGGTCCTAACTCTTCGTGTGTGTGACAGCGTGAGATTAATGGTGAAAGCGAGTGGAGTGTCACGCCAGGAGCATGAGAGTTGGCAACCCCGATTTAGGAAAAGTCAACCGCGGTGCTCAGCTGTTGATCGGCACCGGTGAGTGACGTGTGTTCCCGCTAGAGAAACTACAATTATGGACTACAAAAAGCACATCGTCTTGTGTCATGTTGTTGGTTTTATAAACAGCTGGTTCACTGACGGGCTTCAGTTCCACCAGCTTCTCCACCTGACCGTTTGCTGTTTTTACATTTTATTTGTGGTTTTAGTTTCGTTTTTGTCAAATTTGTAACATAAGATAGATAGCGCACATTCAGTCAGCTGATTACATTCAAATGGGTGAATAAAGACTGGTGAAGCTTAATAAAAAAACCTTATTCATAAGGCAGGCATTAAAAACGCTTCCTCAACAGTTCATGATGTGGTTCACTCTACAGGGATGCTTCAATTTATTGTAAAACTGATGTCAATTTAAAGATTGTCTTGGTACAGCCCAGGCACCAGGAAAAAACATTGGCATCGTATGTTTCTGGAAACCACGGACACATTGTTATGTTAACATGAATCAGAGCGAGTGACATAGTATATCAAGCAACCGTTATTGAGAGTTAAAATAGCTGGTGTAAGAAGTGAGAAAGTCCACTCAAGGTAATGGATGGATCCAACAAACAGACCTTCATGCCAGAGACCCATGTGTGTCCCTTGTGAAACCAAAAGTAAGTGTTGCATCAAGTTTTTACTTTTGTCACAAAAAGTTACCTAGGAAAGTCTGCTGAGGGCGGTTGTTTATTTACACTATAGTTATGTAACAGCTGTAACATGACATTATTTGAAAACAAGTCATGATCTTCTCTCATGATCTCGAAACTTAAACAATCATTTCCGATCAGCTATCTGGCGTGAGCCTGCACGATAGATGAAACTATATGAGACGTATTTGTGGTTGATATCCAACGTAGTTTGCAGAAACATACCAACCTTGTTTTTCTTGTTTGCTAACATAAGCAGCAATCCCCCAATTGTTGTTACATACTGACTGGTGTGTGTGCAAAGATTTTCCAATTCTTACTTATCTATATTGTTAACAAAGTAAACATCCTGACGTAAACATCACTGTTCGCTTACTTTGACTGGATATGTGGGAATTTTCATTACCTCAAATGTCAATGGGATTTTGAACGAGGTTTTCTATGTAATAATTTATCTTTTTCATTTTTTTTTAATCAGACTTGCTTTTTCATTTGCATAAATGTTTGTCTGAATGGGTGGTTGGTTGTGTTTTAAAATGAGAAAGAAATCTTGGCCTGTCAGATCACAGCACTAACATTAAGTGGGCTGAATGGTAGTTAGCTAATGTTGACTGACAAATTGGTTCTGCATTTCTGTGACACACAGTCCTACTTTTAGCTAATTGAAAGCTTCACTGGAGTTACTGGGCCAAGCAGGTTCATTCAGCAAAGGCTCACATTTACCTCTGTTCCATTTCCAGTCAGTGATGCAGTTAAGCCCAATCGCTACATGTGTTTATACCAGGCGGCAACCTCCACTTCTGACAAGTGCAGACTTGCTGGCCATCAGGGGGCGACTCCTCTGATTGCAAGAAGAAGTCTGATTGCATGGAAGTCAATGAGAAAATTATCCGACTTCTCTCTTGATGTATTATCTCAGTAAACATTGTAAACATGAGTTTATGGTCTCAATCGGCTGAAATCCAAGATGGCTTCAAAACCGTAGGCCACAAACTAATGATGTCACGATGACTACATCCACGTCTTATATACAGTTTATGGTTCTTACCTTAAAAGTCAGACTCCTGTGTGGATTGACAGCTAAAATATGAAGTAACAAATGATCAGCGACGGGTTTGACTGAACCAGCTGTAAAAAAAAAAGATATTTTTCTATTTGTTGTTCTTGTCGTTTGGTGAAAATACTAACATTCTCATTGATGTACACTGCTTAAAGTTTATTTGTAAGCAAAACTATAACTTAGCTACCTCCAATTGAATGATGCTGCCTTTGCTTCACATGCTCCATTGTTTGTACACGTTGTTTTATTATAATTATGTATTTCATGTGAAACACTGATGCTGCATCTTTCGATTCCTTCAAAAGTGAAAATGCACGTAAATCAATTTAAAATTCATGCTTTGCCCTCATAACACTCGAAGAAATGAAATATTTCAGGAATGAAATATCCTGAAGTATGCTTTAGTGTTAGTCTTGCAGTCGCTGTTATTATATGGACATTATTCACACTCACATTTGCAGAGGCAGAAATGGGTTGAAAGACCCAATGAATTAAATTTGGGTGCCTCTCAGCAGACGTATTGCTCCAGTGAAACTGCTCTGTGGCCAGCAGTCAGGGATACTTGGCACTTGGCAGGCAGGTGTAAAAGTGTGTAACTATGCAGAATTGAATGTGAAGCACAGCACTGCTTACTGAAAGAGAGCACACAGTCAGCAAAGCCGTCCCAGACACTTGAAAGTGTTTAAAGTCTCCTCACAGCACTTACAGGTTCTCTGGCTTCCTCCCACAGTCCAAAGACAGGCAGGATGGACCTGTCTGTCTCTACATGTCAGCCCAGTGATAGACTGGTTACCTGTCTGTCTCTACATGTCTCCCTGTGATAGACTGGTTACCTGTCTGTCTCTACATGTCAGCCCTGTGATAGACTGGTTACCTGTCTGTCTCTACATGTCAGCCCTGTGATAGACTGGTTACCTGTCTGTCTCTACATGTCTCCCTGTGATAGACTGGTTACCTGTCTGTCTCTACATGTCGGCCCTGTGATAGACTGGTTACCTGTCTGTCTCTACATGTCTCCCTGTGATAGACTGGTTACCTGTCTGTCTCTACATGTCAGCCCAGTGATAGACTGGTTACCTGTCTGTCTCTACATGTCTCCCTGTGATAGACTGGTTACCTGTCTGTCTCCCTGTGATAGACTGGTTACCTGTCTGTCTCTACATGTCAGCCCTGTCATAGACTGGTTACCTGTCTGTCTCTACATGTCAGCCCTGTGATAGACTGGTTACCTGTCTGTCTCTACATGTCTCCCTGTGATAGACTGGTTACCTGTCTGTCTCTACATGTCAGCCCTGTGATAGACTGGTTACCTGTCTGTCTCTAGATGTCAGCCCTGTGATAAACTGGTTACCTGTCTGTCTCTACATGTCAGCCCTGTGATAGACTGGTTACCTGTCTGTCTCTACATGTCAGCCCTGTGATAGACTGGTTACCTGTCCAGGGTGTACCCTACTTTTGCCCAATGTCAGCCCCTTCAGATTTTATGTTTGTCAAATGCCAGGTAAACACACATTTCATTCATATATTTATCCTCAACTCAATCTTTATTTATATAGCACGTTTAAAACAACCGACAACGACGAAAAATTAAATAGTAAAATATAATACAACACAATAAAATAAAACATACAGTAACAGGGGTGTCTTGCCAGAACTAAAAGCTAGTGAGAAAAGGTGAGTCTTCACTTAGGATTTAAAAGCCTCTAGGGTTTGGGCAGATATAATGTGCAAACGTCGGCCATTCCAGAGCCTCGGTGCAGCACTACAAAGGCTCGGTCACCTCTGGTTTTGAGCCTCGTTCTGGGGACATCCAGAAGCATTAGATCTGCCGACTTCAGTGCTCTAGCTATATCGTGGTTTAAAGCCAGACTGAAACTTTTCATACATGCCATAGTTTGTTAAAAATGACTGGAGCTGAGCATAAACTATTTTCTCCAGAACTTAAGATAGAAATGGTAGCTTGGAAATAGGTCTGAAATTAGAAAGAGCAGAAGGATCTAGATTTTTCTTTTTGATAAGAGGCTGTACAGCATGTCTAAAGGCAGCTGGGACACAGCCTGACTTGAGACAAGTGTTTATCAAAATATGAACACTTGTACCAACTGTATTAAAAACTTCTTTGAGAAAATGTGAGTGAATACTATCTGAGGGGCAGTTAGTCTGCCGCAGACGCTTCACTACATGTGAAAGTGATGAGAGTGATATAGGCTCAAACTGGTCAAAGACAGCTGGGCACATTGGAGGAACAATGAGTTCTGGGGCAGTGAAGATGTGAGCAGTTCTTTTGACAGCAGAAATTGTACCAATAAAAAAAACTTTCACAAAGAATAAGTGATGGCACAAATCTCATAGGGCTTTACAAGGGAATTACAAATATTCGAAGGAACTTGTGGCTTGTGACTGTAATTGGAGACAAGGTTGGATAGGTACACCGTTTCAGCAGCTTTAGCTCTCTGATAGTCTGATAAACAGACCTTTAAGATTTCTAAGGAGACGCGGGTGGAAAGTTATTTAGTGCATTTAAATCTCAAGGAAGCAACAGAATCCAAAATATTGTTACATGTCGAGTTACAATTGGTAATAAGTTCCTTGGCGCTGAGAGCACAGTGTAGAAATCATACATTCATTAAAAAAGCTGAGAACTGCGATGCACTTGAAGGGTTAAACATACGCAGGCAGCGCACGGGATCACACGCCTTAACCTCGAACAAGGTATCGAGACAGTAAATCAAACAGGCAAATGGACTGACGGATGGCATGTTGCACAAATCTCATTTACACAAACAGATAAACCATACAAAAAAACAAGATCCAAGGTGTGGCCCAAAGAGTCGATGAGATTTTAAAGTCCTTGGACTTGAACAGACGGTTCAAACACAAGTGGACATTAAAATCACCAGAAATTATGAAATGGTCATTATCACTGTAATCCCAGACAATATATATATATATAAAGACGCCTCAGTAAAACACCAATAGAGCAGTAGAACACTAATATAAAATATCTGCCAACAATCTTTAAGTCAATATTTAACCCAAGATCACACCTAAGTTTAAGTTGAAAAAATAATAACTTTTCAGTTTAATCTGTCGTCACACACTCATCATACAATAACATAAAAACATTTGTTCAAAGTTTGTGTACAGTGTGATAGTTCAAGGAATGTTTTTCTGTTTTATAAGAATATATTCATCTTTGGTGTTATGTCCCCGTATGGTTAGGGGATGAAGGGAGTAATAGTTAAATTAAATAAACCGGGTATAAAGGAGGAGAAAAACACAAAGGGTAATGGTTACTCGAAACTGCTTTATTCCAGCCAGCAAAAACACTGTTGGTGCTATTGTTCTAAACAAAAACGGTCCGTCATAGCTCAGGGGCCCATTCCAGAAAGCAGGTTCAACAAACTCTGAACCTAACCCTGAAATCTGAGTTGACCAACTCTGAGATGGGCAACTCTGAGTTTTCGGTTCCAGAACAGCAGTTCTGAGTTAGTTCAATCAACTCTGAGTATGACAATCGTGAGTTACGCACGTGCCTGCCGACTCTACAAAGCCATCATCAATGGAGCTCCGATACTACGATTCACCATGGCAACCGGGAGAGCGTTATTAGATATTACTCAGTGTTTATGTAGAAAAAGAGCTCATCCTTAGAATGCGGAGCAACGTAACTGCATCAAAGTAGAGATAGTTGTCGTGGCAGACATTTACGGCCCGACTTAATGTGTATAACTGAATGATACAGTCGATTGGTCTAAAGGTAATAAGTCTTTATTTTCAGCCATGCAGAGCGACACTGTGGTGTAATGGTTAGCAATGCTGCCTACGGTACAGTATGGAGGTAGATTTGTGTCTTTATTATTCAATCAAAAAAAGGTTGCTTCAATCAAAATATATATTTTCAATAAAAAAAAAACCTTTTCAATCAAAGAAAAAAAGTGTTTGAATGCAAAAATATGGTTGAGACTCAAAAAAATGCATTTGAACACTGTTTTTCTTTGATTGAAAATGTTTTCTTTGATAGAAGTGAAGGACATTTGTGTCTTAATTATTCAATCCCCAAAAAGTTGCTTCAATCGTTTTTTTTGGGGGGGGGGGGGGGGGGGGGGGTTTAATGAAGTGAAAAAAGTTTTGAAGTCGTTTTTTTTTTTATTGAATAATTTTGACACAAACATCCCGCAGTGGGCGGGTGCTTCCCCATTGGTCAGACATGTTTGAGTGACAAGTGTCTACACCAACGACATCTTTTTGACAAGTCACAGTCGCCAGCAAGCCAGGGAGCAGTGGTGGAGTTGTTGGTAAGTAGATAAAACAGTATTAAAATTATTGGTGTCATTAGCCTGTCTGTTTTCGATTAAACATAAAGCTTGCTAACTTAGTTCACGTTGACTAATTTGTGTGATGGTGCTGGATATCTAACGCCGTCATATTGTCAGGCAGGCTAGCGGGGTGCGCTAGCGGCTAACGGCAAGCTGATAACGTTAGCCGATGGCCCTGCACACTGAATGAATTGTTTATTTCACTTAAGTACAGAGGCTTGCTATGTGCTAGTGCTATGTTATAATAAGTTACGTCATTAGTGGTCAAACAACAGTCTACAGGCTAACTCTTGCCCGCAGCGCTGCCTGTTTAGCAGCAACAGGTCATGCAGAGCCTGAGTCTATCTTCTCACACAGCCCACAGGATTACAGCTATTTGACTATCCCGCTCTCTCTCTCGCTCACGGGTAGTGGTCTCCCCACCATCACACATACAGGCAGTCAATCGCTCACAGACACAGAGGCAGCTGCTTTTATTTTGAGAGCGAGACATACATATGCCGTCCCGTACGTATATTCTGTTGCTCGGTGCGCTAACTAGCTGTGTCAGGCATTATTTATCAGTAGCCTAACGCACAACTATATGCAAATCTGGCAGTTCAATGAAGTGATGCTTATTGTCTGACATAGTGTCCAAGTTACTAGCTTAAAGTATTGTGCCAATAATGATCCTTCTGGTAAATTTGGCATTCAGTTGAAACACAAAAGCTCTTAGTTTAATGAAAATCCTTGGAAAAGAAGACATGATGGTTTGTTTAATTAGTATTCATTTATTTAGATTTCTAATATTTATCTATCTATAAACCGCGTACACATGTAAGTATACTGTAACATAATTTGTATGTTTCCAGCTATCTTTTAAATTGTATTGATAATGAACGTTACTTTATTATTGTTGGAATTGTACGTTAACGTTACGAATCGAAGGTCCTGCCTGTGATGTACTCCATTTGCGTACATAGTGTGTGGAGACACAATAAAAGAGACCGACTTTGCACAGGACTCTACTTTACTGCTGCTATGCGTGTGTACACACACAGAACTACAGCGTACAGTGAGGGACACACAGGTGGGCGTGTGACTCAAAATAATACATTACACTGCCAGCCGGCTAGCCTACAGACGGTAATTTATCATAGAGGTTAGCGAGCGTAAGCAAAGCGGCAAATGTGCCGTTTTTACTGACATTAACTAAGAAGATAGTGCTTATCTTAAAACGTGGTTATATATTTACTAATGGTGGTAAATAACGCGGTGCATCGTTGTTCGTTAAAGGGAGGGATGCAGACACCGAGCGCCTCATTGTGTAGAGGGAACGATGAGAAGTTCACCGGCAGGAGCAATGCTGCTATGAGAGGCGTCACGTCAGAAAATGTGGTGTTAAATGTTATAATTCTCATATGCAGGGCTTACTACTGTTGCATATTTAGCTACTCAATGATATAAGGTTGAACACCAGCGTATATAGATGGGAGACGTCCTGCTCTCCTGAGATGTCTACCTGAAACGTTTCTGTTGAACAGCAAAAAATCATCAATGAACTGTAACACTTTTCTACGTGCTGTTCTTCATATAGGATGTTTATTGAAGAACATGGGATGGAGGGAAGGTGGAGCCCGGATGGACAAAGAAGAAGTGGGAGACCCTCATGCAGAAATACAAGGTGAGTTGGAAGCAGTTTAAAGTGTTGAACTCTTGTCTTTCTTATAAATAACCAGGTAAAGTCAGTGCTGGGTAATATCTACAATGTGTTAAAACATCAGAGTCCATTAAGTTTATCCCATGTGGAACAGTATTACAGTACATATTATAATATATGTCTAGTGGTGAATAGTTGATCTAAACAATGATTATGAGAAGTGTTGTTTGTATGAAATGACGGTGTCAGCACTGAGGGAGGAGAGGTCACATTGGAAGTGTTTGTTGTCATGGATGAGGTGATGGAGCAAAGACCTGCTATTACCCCCACTACACCCCTCAGCCATGATGCCAACCACTGCAGCAGGGTCTCTCCTCCAGAGCAGGAAGGAAATAGACCTGCAGGCCTAAAACATGAGTCAACAATAATATATATATTCAGATATTAATATTTAGATTTGTACAGATCATCAGATATATTCCTAAAACATTTAACAGGAAACATTTGTCTGTAAGAACTTATACCATGTGGTTTTACTTATAAACTCCACCACTGATAAACAAAAATAAAACCTCAACAATAATCATGTTCCTGCAACACAGGGATCTGGACATTTGGAGCAGACACTGCAGCTACGAGCCTCTGAGGATATCCCAGGACTGCTGGAGTGGCTCATTGGCTGTCATCACCATCACCACCGTGGAACTATGGACATGGAACCCAATTATGTTCTGTTAGTAAGCAGTGGACGAGGTTCTCCATGGAACGCCTTGAAAGATGGAGGTCCTTCCTTAAATCCCGTTCCCCAAAGTAGAGGCCCAGCGGGGGAACATGAGGATTGACCTGCAGTCCGGCCCTGTGGCACCAACCTGTAACAAATGTAGAAATATTTAATTAAGTGTAATAATTATCATGTTTTATATTTTGATAAGTAATTTCCATTAAACGGGATCTAGAACCGCTAACGTAATCGATTCAGTTACGTGAGAAGATGAAGACGAGATGTCAATAAAGTTAAAAAAAAAAAGAAAATGTAGTATGAGATGTGTATACTTCCATGTGAACAGTCTGAGGGTAACAGCATTCTCAAACGTATATTTACTAGGCAGTATGCAGTACATAGCCTACACGTTGAGTATGTAGTAGGCAGTACGTTAGTATGGCATTTCGAACAGCCCCTGGCTTGCTGGCGACCGTGACTTGTCAGAAAGATGTCGTTGGTGTAGACACTTGTCACTCAAACATGTCTGACCAATGGGGAAGCACCCGCCCACTGCGGGATGTTTGTGTCAAAATAATTCAATAAAAAAAAACGACTTCAAAACTTTTTTCA
Source organism: Eutrigla gurnardus (assembly GCF_963514095.1). Taxonomy (NCBI): domain Eukaryota; kingdom Metazoa; phylum Chordata; class Actinopteri; order Perciformes; family Triglidae; genus Eutrigla; species Eutrigla gurnardus. The sequence continues at coordinate 3,576,276 of NC_139917.1, read as the reverse complement.
CTTCATTAAAAAAACTTCAAATTGAAAAAAATATTTTCAATAAAAAACAACACTTCAAATGATTTTTTGCATTTTAGTTTTTCCTTTGATTGAAAATCTTTTTTTTGATTGAAGCAACTTTTTTGGGACTGAATAATTAAGACACAAATGTCCTACCCAAAGCCCTTAATGAAGAAGTTAAAATCGAGGAAGTTTACGTCACCCGGATTGGCGTCACCCGGGCCCCACCCTGGAGCCAGGCCCGGGGTTGGGGCTCGCAGGCGAGCGCCTGGTGGCCGGGTCTGTGCCCACGGGACCCGGCCGGGCACAGCCCGAAAGAGCGACGTGGGCCCGCCCTCCTGTAGGCCCACCACCCGCAGGAGGGTTCAGAAGGGGCCTGTGCGGTGGGATTTGGGTGGCTGTCCTGGGCGGGTGCCCCGGCGACCCAATCCCCGGACGGTGACTCTAGCCATGGGGACATGGAATGTCACCTCACTGGGGGGGAAAGAGCCTGAGCTAGTGCGGGAGGTAGAGCGCTACCGGCTACAGGTAGTCGGGCTCACCTCCACGCACAGTCTGGGCTCTGGAACCCAACTCCTTGAGAGAGGCTGGACTCTCTTCTACTCTGGAGTTGCCCGCGGTGAAAGGCGCCGAGCTGGTGTGGGCTTGCTTATAGCCCCCCAGCTCGGCCGCCATGTGTTGGAGTTTTCCCCGGTGAACGAGAGGGTCGTTTCCCTGTGCCTTCGGGTCGGGGATAGGTTTCTCACTGTTGTTTCGGCCTATGGGCCAAACGGCAGTGCAGAGTACCCGGCCTTCTTGGAGTCCCTGGGAGGGGTACTTGAGAGTGCTCCAACCGGGGACTCCATTGTTTTACTGGGGGACTTCAACGCTCACGTGGGCAATGACAGTGTTACCTGGAGGGGTGTGATTGGGAGGAACGGCCTCCCCGATCAGAACCCGAGTGGGGTTCTGTTATTGGACTTCTGTGCTGGTCACGGTTTGTCCATAACTAACACGATGTTCAAACATAAGGGTGTCCATCAGTGCACATGGCACCAGGACACCCTAGGCCGGAGGTCAATGATCGACTTCGTGGTTTTGTCATCTGACCTCCGGCCGTATGTTTTGGACACTCGGGTGAAGAGAGGGGCTGAGCTGTCAACTGATTACCACCTGGTGGTGAGTTGGATCCGCTGGCAGGGGAGGAAGCTGGACAGACTTGGCAGACCTAAACGCGTTGTGAGGGTCTGCTGGGAACGTCTGGTGGAACCCTCTGTCAGGGAGGTCTTCAACTACCACCTCCGGGAGAGCTATGACCAGATCCCGAGGGAGGCGGGGGACATTGAGTCCGAATGGACCTTGTTCTCTGCTTCCATTGTTGACGCGGCTGTTCGAAGCTGTGGCCGTAAGGTCTCCGGTGCCTGTCGTGGTGGCAATCCCCGAACCCGGTGGTGGACACCGGAAGTAAGGGATGCTGTCAAGCTGAAGAAGGAGTCCTACCGAACCTGGTTGGCTCGGGGGACTCCCGAGGCAGCTGACGGGTACCGGCAGGCCAAGCGTGCTGCAGCACGGGCGGTCGCTGAAGCAAAGGTTCGGGTCTGGGAAGAGTTCGGGGAGGCCATAGAGGAGGACTATCGGTCGGCCTCGAGGAAATTCTGGCAAACCATCCGGCGCCTTAGGAAGGGGAAGCAGCCCTCCACCAACACTGTTTACGGTGGAGGTGGGGAGCTGCTGACTTCGACTGGGGATATCGTCGGGCGGTGGAAGGAATACTTCGAGGATCTCCTCAACCCCACTGACACATCTCCCATTGGGGAAGCAGAGGCTGGAGACTCAGAGGTTCATCCACCCATTACACGGGCTGAAGTCACCGAGGTAGTTAAGAAACTCCCCGGTGGCAAGGCACCGGGGGTGGATGAGATCCACCCTGAGTACCTCAAGTCTCTGGATGTTGTGGGGCTGTCTTGGTTGACACGTCTCTGCAACATCGCGTGGCAGTCGGGGACAGTGCCTCTGGACTGGCAGACCGGGGTGGTGGTCCCTCTATTCAAAAAGGGGGACCGGAGGGTGTGTTCCTACTATCGGGGGATCACACTTCTCAGCCTCCGCGGGAAAGTCTATTCCAGGGTGCTGGAGAGGAGAATTAGGCCGATAGTCGAACCTCGGATTCAGGAGGAACAATGCGGTTTTCGTCCTGGCCGTGGAACACTGGACCAGCTCTATACCCTCCGCAGGGTGCTCGAGGGTTCATGGGAGTTTGCCCAACCAGTCCACATGTGTTTTGTGGACTTGGAGAAGGCATTCGACCGTGTCCCTCGTGGCATTCTGCGGGAGGTACTTCGGGAGTACGGGGTCGGGGGCCCTCTGCTAAGGGCTGTTCGGTCCCTGTATGACCGGAGCAGGAGCTTGGTTCGCATTGCCGGCAGTAAGTCAGACCTGTTCCAGGTGCATGTTGGACTCCGGCAGGGCTGCCCTTTGTCACCGGTTTTCTAGGCGCAGCCGTGGGCCGGAGGGGATCTGGTTCGGGAGCCACTGGATTTCATCCCTGCTTTTTGCGGACGATGTGGTCTTGTTGGCTCCTTCGAGCCAGGACCTCCAGCATGTCCTGGGGCGGTTTGCAGCCGAGTGTGAAGCAGCCGGGATGAGGATTAGCACCTCCAAATCTGAGGCCATGGTTCTCGACCGGAAAAAGGTGGCTTGCTCCCTCCAGGTAAGGGGGGAGTTCCTGCCTCAAGTGGAGGAGTTTAAGTATCTTGGGGTCTTGTTCACGAGTGAGGGAAGGATGGAACATGAGATTGACAGGCGGATCGGTGCAGCGGCTGCAGTAATGCGGTCGCTGTATCGGTCCGTCGTGGTAAAGAGAGAGCTGAGCCGAAAGGCGAAGCTCTCGGTTTACCGGTCAATCTACGTTCCTACCCTCACCTATGGTCATGAACTTTGGGTCATGACCGAAAGAATAAGATCCCGGATACAAGCGGCCGAAATGAGCTTCCTCCGTAGGGTGGCGGGGCGCTCCCTTAGAGATAGGGTGAGGAGCTCCGTCACACGGGGGGAGCTAGGAGTAGAGCCGCTGCTCCTCCACATCGAGAGGAGCCAGTTGAGGTGGCTCGGGCATCTGCATCGGATGCCCCCTGGACGCCTCCCTTGGGAGGTGTTCCAGGCATGCCCCACCGGGAGGAGACCCCGAGGAAGACCCAGGACACGCTGGAGTGACTATGTCACCCGGCTGGCCTGGGAACGCCTTGGGGTCCTCCCGGAGGAGCTGGGGGAAGTGTCTGGGGAGAGGGAAGTCTGGGCGTCCCTGCTCAGGCAGCTGCCCCCGCGACCCGGTCCCGGATAAGCGGAAGAAAATGGATGGATGGATGGATGGATGTCCTACCCATAATATGGCCCAAACACAAAAAAGATTACTTCAATCAAAGAAAACATTTTCAATAAAAAGAAAAGTGTCCAAATGCATTTTTTTGAGTCTCAAATCTTTTTTTCGTTCAAAAACTTTTTTTCTATGATTGAAAAAGTTTTTTTTTTTTTTATTGAAGTGATTTTTTTATTGAAAATATTTTTTTTCAGAAAACTCCTGTTCGCAAAAAAATCTTAAGAGCTCTGCAAAGAATCTGCCTTATGTCCGTGATATGAAATGTCGAAAATGTCGGAGAATATTGTTTAGATAAAACGGTAATTTCCTTCTAAGTAATCAAAATCCTCTCCTGACGTAAAGATGTTAGAATCACTTTTATTTCCGTATCGATTAGGTTGACGAGGAAAGAACGGCACATTTTTTTCAGAGTTGGTTCAGATTCCGGAAAAAGGCGGAGACATGTAGGGAGAAACTCAGGGTATGTTGAAGCAATGTTACTATGGTAACTGACCTAAAGGTTGAGTTACCTCTCTTTCTGGAACGAAAAACTCAGAGTATCCCTCTTCTCAGGGTTAACAAACTCAGAGTTTCAGGAAAACCTACTTTCTGGAACAAGCCCCTGGTGCTCAGATTTCTGCATGTCCCCCCCGGGCGTGCCAGCCCACTGGCAACTTATACCAGTTGCCTAATTGGCAAGTAGCCTCAGGTGTGGCACTCCACACACTGATGAGGAGGAGGGGGAGGATGAGGGTGTCACCTGAATGAGACAAAGAAAACAGGGCCCGGTTTCCCGAAGCCTTCTTAACGCTACGTCATTCGTAACCCCTACTTAGAGTACTTAACATTTTGCGTGTTTCCCGAAACGTTCTTTGCTGTGAATCTCTTTCGTACGTCATACATTGGTAAGGGTGGTCTGGAGCACTCTGAGAGCCTTCTTAGCTCTACCGTAGCGATGTTTCAGCTCCTGACGCTAGATGCCGCCACTGTACAGTAATCCAGAAATCCCCATTGCGCATGGAACTGCACATTCAAATCAAATCAAATCAATTTATTTGTAAAGCACATTTAAAAACAACCAAGGTTGACCAAAGTGCTGTACAGTTCAGTGAACAAAAATATTACAAACAAAAACAAAAAAACAAAAATGACACACACATTGAGACCACACTTAAGACCATCAGGGACATTTAAAGGCCTGGGCAAACAAAAAGGTTTTTAGATTTGCCTTAAAGGCAGCTGCAGAGGAGGAGCACCTAATTGGAGTGGGTAGGCTGTTCCATAGTCTTGGGGCTGCAACGGCAAAGGCACGATCGCCCTTTCCTCGTAGCCTAGACCGGGGAACGGTCAGGAGCTGTAGATTCGAGGATCTAAGAATCCTTGGGTTGGAAAGGGGGGAGAGTAGGTCACAAATGTATTGGGGGGCCAGGCCATGTAGTGCTTGAAAAACAAATAAAAGAACTTTAAACTCTGTCCTGTACTTGATGGGGAGCCAATGAAGGGATGCTAGTATGGGTGTTATGTGTTCTTGCCTCCTAGTTCCTGTTATCAATCTGGCAGCAGAATTCTGAACCAACTGTAAGCGGGATAGTGATGACTGGCTAATACCTAAATAAAGTGAGTTGCAATAGTCCAGCCTAGAGGTAATCAGGGCGTTGGTAACTGTATTACCTGTCTTCTAGTCAGGCCCGCCGACGGGCCGTTTTGCACTAGTTTTCCCATTCATTCTGTTTACTCGCATATTATTTTTTTGTGTCTGAGTCATATTACACATCATTTGAAAGCTACGAGTCTCGCGAATCGAAAAAGTACGCCGTTTTATGCTCACGGAAAACCCATCAAAAGCAAACACAGCATGTGTGCAAGGAGTGCACAGAAAAATAACAACAATATGACAGGAGTTCCCTACCTTTCGAGCTGTCTCGAAGTCCAAAAAGAACATGTTGCATGCTAATCCTTATATCCAGAGAACGGTAAGAGTCCAACGAACAAAAGTAGCTACTTCGTTTAGTCCCACGAGCACGCGATCTCCGGTAGTCATCCATAACACGCCATGTGTTGACGTTGTGAGTTTCTGAACAAAAGATTGTTTATAGCTGTTTATCGCTAGTTATCGCTCTTCGATGACGGACTTTGCTAACTCCGTGTAGCGCTACTTCCTGGCGACAAAACAAGCCCCCTTCCACGATCCTACGATCCGGATTGGCTGAAAAATCTGTCCATCAAGAGAGCCAGTGCTTCACTGGCTCTCGGCTGACCAACCACGAGAATCCCCAGGCAGAGAGCCAATAGGCAGAGGAGTACATTTTTGACTGACAGGTCTTATAGCCAATGAGCTTACGATTCCAGCGGTATGTTACATGAGGGGAGGGGGCTTGAGGCTGAGAGCGCAGCAGCTCAGAAAGGTCAGACTGTGACCTGCAGATATGATAGTTATGCAGCGTCTCATTACAGAAGGCTGTTATGTAAAGAAACATTAAAAAAATGTTGGTTTTATTAGTAGTAGTTGTAGAACTGGTGAAATAAACAACAAAAAAAGTAGAATTATATACCTAAAAATACCCATAATCTCATTTGGAACACTTTGTTCCAGATGCAGCTCCGTCTGACATTGCCCTACAACACTGCACTTGCAAAGCTCATTTTTGGGTGTCTTTTTATCTACTTTCTACCAGTTGTTGGTCAGGCTTGTGGCTGTGGCTTCATTCAACTTTTAGGCCTATCTATAACAGCCACAGCGAACTTGTTTCATTCGTAAAGAAAAATAATTTAGGCGAGGCAAAAAAAATGCATGTTTGAGCTGCAGTAACTCAGTGTCAGTAACACTTAGAGTATATCTGACACCTGCAGAAGAAAATTCAAAGGGTTATCTTTCAGGAATGCTCAGCTTTGTGCCTGTAGTCATAAGGGTTCAAAAACAGTAACCATTTTACTTTGGGTATGTCGTTTTCAGCCTTTTCTTCAAAAATAGGACGGCAACGCAAGAAGGTCAGAGAGGGAGATAATTGATTTCAGTTTTGCAATGTTTCGTAGTTGGAAAAAACAACTTTTCACCACAGATTTTATTTGTTTGTCAAATTTTAAATCTTGATCGAAGATCACCCCAAGATTTCTGGCATGGGTATGAAGATTGGGCGCCAGGGGACCTAAGTGATTTATTATACCTATGGAGGAGTTTGGGGGGCCAAAGAAGACCACTTCTGTCTTCCCGTCATTTAGTTGGAGATAGTTATTTGCCAACCATAGTTTGACGTCTTGGAGGCAGTCAAGAATGGACTCCAAGGTGGAGTTGTTGCTATGACCAGGTTTGAGCGGGAGATATAACTGTGTATCATCGGCGTAGCAATGATATGCGATATTGTGCTTTTGGAGAATGGAGCCTAAAGGGAGCAGGTATAGGGCGAATAGGATGGGGCCTAGAATGGAACCCTGGGGTACACCGCATGTGATTGGAGCAGATGAAGAGTGAAGATTACCGATGTTAACAGAGAAGGATCTGTTGGAAAGGTAGGAGGCAAACCACTGGAGAGCAAAGATGTCGCCGTCCTCGGAGCCGTTTAGTTGGAATACATAATTTCATAAGGATCAACTTCAAAGGGAGAGTTCAGGAGTGTGAAAGCTGTGGGAAAGAAGCTGTTCCGGTACCTGGTGGTCTTAGTCCGGAGGCTCCTGTAGCACCTCCCAGAGGGCAGGAGGGTGAAGAGTCCATGTGCTGGGTGACTGGGGTTTTTGATGATTTTCCCAGCCCTTTTCAGACACCGCTTCCTGTAGATGTCTTCTATGGCAGGAAGTGGTGCTCCGGTGATGCGCGGGGCGGCTTTCACCACCCTCTGCAACGCCTTCTGGTCCGAGGCAGAGTAGTTCCCGTACCAGACTGTGATTCAGTTGGTCAGGATGCTCTCGATGGTGCAGTGGTAGAAGTTCACCAGGATGTCTGAGGACAGGTGGTTCTTCCTCAGAGACCTCAGGAAGAAGAGGCGCTGGTGAGCCTTCTTGACCAGCTTGGAGCAGCCGGTCGTCCAGGTGAGATCCTCGGAGATGTGGACTCCCAGGAACTTGAAGCTGTTCACACGCTGCACCGCCGTCCCCTTGATGTAGATGGGTGGATGTGGGTCAGCAATCCTCCTGAAGTCCATGATGAGCTCCTTGGTCTTCTCGGTGTTGAGCAGCAGGTTATTGGTGTCGCACCACTCAGCCAGACGATCCACCTCCTCCCTGTAGGCGGTCTCCTCGCTGTCTTTGATGAGGCCGATCACCGTGGTGTCATCTGCAAACTTGATGGTATTGGAACCATCGACAGGTCTGCAGTCATGGGTGAGGAGGGAGTAAAGGAAGGGACTCATCACACAGCCTTGTGGTACGTGTTCATGGTGATGATAGATGAGCAGTGGTTATCCAGCCGCACATTATGGGGCCGGCTGGTCAGGAAGTCCAGTAACCAGTTGCACATGAGGGAACTGATGCCGAGGTCTGTGAGTTTCCTGATGAGTTGTAAGGGGATGACTGTGTTAAATGCTGAACTGAAGTCTATGAACAGCTTTCTGGCGTATGTGTTTTTATTGTCCAGGTGTGAGAGGACAGAGTGCAGCGCTATGGAGACTGCCTCCTCTGTGCTCCTGTTCGGATGGTATGCAAATTGGTGGGGGTCCAGGGTGGGGGGGAAACAGGATTTGAGGTGTGCTAGGACCAGCTGCTCGAAGCACTTTTTGATGATGGGGGTGAGGGCTACCGGGCGGTGGTCATTGAGGCTTGATGGATTGGAGTTTTTGGGTATCGGGACGATGGAGGTGGATTTGAAGCAGGCCGGTACCACAGCATGCGCCAAGGACAGGTTGAATATGTCCGTCAGCACTCCTGCCAGCTCCCCAGAACAGGCTCTGAGAACACGTCCAGGGATGCCATCAGGACCCCTACTCAGCACCGCTCCTACATCAGTGGGGGAGAGAGTCAATGGTTGGTGGTCTGGAGTCACATCTGCCTTGGTTGCAGTTGTTGGGTTCCCTAGGGGGTTATGGTCAGTGTACACCAACATAATGGTGGGACTGGAGCCCACATACACCTCAAAATGCTGTAGAGAAAGGAGCATGGCAAGTGTCTCCTTCTCTATTGTGGAGTAGTTGAGCTGGTGGCGTTTAAATTGACCTGACCTGACCATGGCCCACTTGCTTCCCCAGATAGGTGACGGTGGCCTTAGCAAACCTCCCACTTCTCAACATCAGTGGTGCTTTTACCAACAGATATTCCGGCTCCTGCTTCATCACCTCCCTCTTTGGGAGTGGACAGCGATATGCATGCTGCTTGATGGGCGCAGCAGAGCAAACATTGACGTCATGAGACAACACACTGGTTTGGGAAGGCACATCACCAAACAAAGAGGGATGTGAGGAGAGCAGATTTACTACGTCACTACGCTGCCCGTCATGCAGGTAGGACAGATGAGACTCAGGGCCCTAGTTTCGTACACCAGGCGCAGTCGGGGCTCAGCGCACTTGCGCCGCGCCGCGCCGAGGGGGTGTGTCCGCCTGGACTTTGCAAGTTTCGTGCACGGCGCAGTCTGGCGCAGGCACTCCTCCCCAAAAGCGCGGTATTTTTTTTTACGATTTTTTCAGGCATAGACGTATTTTATTAGCAGTGGATAGATATGAAAAACAGGAGAGAGAGAGGGAGTTGTGACATGCAGCTAAAGACTTTCTGACAGGATTCGAACCGGGGTTGGAGGCTTATGCATACGTGTATACATACATGCCACTCTAGCCACTCCTCCACCTGCGCACCCCTAAATCACTGTTTTTCACTGCTCAAATTGCTCACCAAAAGCTGGAATAGGGTGCAGAGGGGCTGGAGGCACAACCTGATTTGGTTTTCCCACAATCTGACAGGTGCGGCAAGTTTTACAGTGACGCACTACCTCTGCCTTCATACCCGGCCAAAAGAAATGTTTGAGGATGCGATTGTATGTTTTGGTGACCCCAAATGACCAGTCTCGTCAGCCAAATATGCAGCATGCTGCAGAGTGGCCACCTTCTGTTCATTTAAGTAAATGACAATCAGTGTTGGGAACGTTACTTTAAAAAAGTAATTAGTTATAGTTACTCACTACTTGTTCCAAAAAGTAACTGAGTTAGTAACTGAATTACTTTATAATAAAAGTAACTCGTTACCAGGGAAAGTAACTATTTGCGTTACTGTAAAAAAAAAAGTTGCTTCATGTCAAAGAATTTGGATTTTTCTGAGCAGTTTTCACAAGTCAGTTGAAATGAGTAGAACAGACATCTCCACCTTGAAAATGCCAACTTATCATTGGATTGCTCCGGACTCGCCATCTCTGCTGCTTCTTCGAATTAGGGATGGCCAAAACTAAAAATATTTTTGATCGCCTACCGAGCCTAGGCTCGCCTACCGAGCCTACCGAGATCAGTTAACCGGTTGAAACCGGTTAACTGATCAGATTAAAATGCGCTATTAAATGCGCTATTAAATGCGCTATTAAAATGCCTACAGCGCGAAACATCGAGTCCCGCGGCCCATTTAGGAAAATGACAGCTCCGAGACGCTGCTTGTTTAGTTTGAGGAGATGGTAGTGCTAATAATAATAAAGCAAGATGATTATTATCATGACCTTATCTGTTACCATTGAAAATCCTGAAATGTAGTAATGTCCGAATCCAAGCCCATCCAAGATCAAACGGGCACCTCGGAATGCGTAAAAGACGCACCGGCGTGAAATGTTTTTATTTGGGCTATTAAGTATAATTTATGAAAAATTCAGTGTTAGGGATAAGTTGTTCATTTCACACAAAAAAGATCTTGTAATGAGATGGCAAACTGTAGTCTTGTAGTCTACTCCTATAGTCGCGTAGCGTGTAGTCTTGTGTATAATAATTAGGGCCCGAGCGCCGACAACGTCGGGCAGCGAAGCCCTATTGAAACTGTACGGTTTCTTATTCTTATTTTTCCGCCACTTCGGGTGCCATTTTGGAGGCCTTGTCATATTCAGAAGTTGAAAACATTTTTAAAGGTTTCATAGTTGGCAACAGAAAAGTGGCTCGCTAGCGCCACCTAACGCAAAGAAGGATCGCCAGCTCACACCGTAACTCCAATTGACTTGAAATTTTGCACAGACATGCAGATCCGTGTGATCTACAAAAAATTACATTATGGCACCAAAGTCCGCCTACCGAAATTTTCCGCCATTTTGAATTTTGTGAAAAACGCGTTTTTGCTCATTTTTCCTAAACCATAGATCCGATTCTCACCAAAATTGCTGTGGATCATCATTACACCAAGCTGATCAAGTACTATTAAAGGCTTTGATATTGTTGCGTTCAGAAGTTATGAGCCAATGAACATTAGAGGGGCGGGGCTCTAGAAATCAATACACATAACTCCACAATTTTTAACCCAATCATCACGAAACTTGCAGGATGTGTTGACATATGTCCCTGGAACATATCCTGAAAGTTTTATTAAAATTGACCACTCGGGGGCGCTACAGTAAATCAGCCGTTTTGGGCCATTTTAGGCCATTTTAGCCAATTGTAGGCTTTATATTTTAACGAACTCCTCCTACACCGGTGATCCGATTCATGCCAAACTCGCTGAGACTGTTCTAGAGGCCTCAACGATGCAAAATCATCGAAAGGGTCTTACATAAGTCCAAGGGCGTGGCCAGGACGGCGTCCTGAACATGGACGAATTACATGCTTTGACCACAAAAATCTAAACTGTTATAACTTCAATGTACATTGTCTGATATGATCAAAACTTCACATATTTGTCAAAAGTACCACCCTGAACACATCTGCACTGCAATATTGACTCCTATTCAGAGCGCCACCTACTGGCAATAGAAAGTATTAAGATTTATACTTAAGCGCACTGTTCCTAGCAGCATTATCAGATTCACCTCAAACTTGGTCACCATGTACTCAAGTCTTCAATGATGAACATATTTCAAAAGGTCTTACATAAGTCAAAGGGCGTGGCCAGGGCGTTGCGTTTTGCCAGTGTAAAGGAAGTCATTGTAACTTCAGCATACAATGTCAATCTGCTCGAAACTTGCAGGATGTGTTGACATCTCTCCCTGGAACATATTCTGAAAGTTTTATCAATATTGACCACTCGGGGGCGCTACAGTTAATCAGCCATTTTAGGCCATTTTCCCCATTTTACCTATTGTAGGGATTGTATTTTAACGAACTCCTCTTACAGCGTTCATCCGATTGCTGCCATACTCACTGAGACTGTTCTACAGGCCTCAACGATGCAAAATCATCGAAAGGTCTTACATAAGTCAAAGGGCATGGCCAGGGCAGCGCCATGAACACGGACGAATTTCATGCTCTGCCACAATACTCTAAACTGTTATAACTTCAGTGTCCATCATCCAATCTGGTTCAAACTTCTCACGTTTCATGAGAGTCCCACCCTGAACACGTGTGCACTGCAATATTGACATGAGTTCAGAGCGCCACCTGATGGTACCTGCAAATATCATGTTTTTACACTTTTACCGCTCCTCTGAAGAGAAAGATCACCTTTAGCTTTGACGTACCCGCATGAAACTTTGTAGGTACGTAGAACATGTAGAGATGTACAAAAAAGCCTCTTGGACCCATGCCCTAAAATGTACAGGAAATCAGCCATTTTGAATTTAATGTGACATTTTAACCGATTTTTTTCGCCTTTTGTATGCAGTATTTTAACGAACTCCTCCTAGACCGTTGATCTGATTCCTACCAAACTTTGTGAGACTGTTCTAGATGCCGCAATGATTTAAAATCATCAAAAGGTCTTACATAAGTCAAAGGGCGTGGCTAGGACAGCGCCACGAGTGCGGATGAATGTCATGCTTCACAAAACTCTAAACTGTTATAACTTCAGTGTCCATTGTCTGATCTGGTTCAAACTTCTCAAGTTTGATAAGAGTCCCACCCTGAACGTATCTGCACTGCAATATTGACCTGAGGTCAGAGCGCCACCTGATGGTACCTGGAAATATCATGTTTTTACACTTTTACCGCTCCTTTTAAGAGATTGAACACCTTTAACTTTGACGTAAATGCATGAAACTTTGTAGGTACATAGAACATGTAGAGATGTACAAGAAACCCTGGGACCCATGCCCGACAAATGTACAGGAAGTCAGCTATTTTGCATTTTATGTCAAATTTAACCGAATTTTTCGCCTTTTTCATGCAGTGTATTCCAACGACCTGCTCCTACAGCATTGATCCGATCCCTACCAAACTTTGCGAGCCTGTTCTAGAGTCCTCGATGATGAAAAATCATCAAAAGGTCTTACATAGGTCAAATGGTGTGGCCAGGAGAGCGCCACGAACACAGATGAATGTCATGCTTTGCCACAATACTCTAAACTGTTATAACTTCAGTGTCCAGTGTCTGAACTGGTTCAAACTTCTCAAGTTTAATAAGAGTCCCACCCTGAGCGTATCTGCACTGCAATATTGACTCACAATCAGAGCGCCACCTAATGGCAACATGAAATGTAACTGATTTTATGCCATTTTTCTGAGTAACAGCCCGCCCTTTAGGTTGGGCGTACGTGCATGAAATATTTTTTGCTAGATAGACTATGTGGAAATGTACAAGAATCCTCTTGGACCCACTGCCTAAAGTCAACATGAAGTGGGCAAAAACAATGTTTTAAACCCACTGCGTAACTCACTCATTCCTCTCACTCACTAATCCGTGCAGAGCGGACAGACACACAGGCAGCAACCACTAGGGGGAGGAAGTGAGACATGGAGAAGGTTGTCAGCTCTGTGACTGTAAACAGACGGTGAATGGAAGGAGCTTCTGTCTCTGTGAAGCAGCAAATGCAGTTCCAGTCTGCTTTCCACCAGATCAACCGTCATAAAACATTCCACACCTGCTAATGACTTCATACATTGTCTAATCTGTTCCAAACTTTACATGCACCTCAGACAGCTTTCAGTTGAACCTTCGCCATAAACTTTAAAACTATTATTATATCTATTATATACATGGCCCCAGTGTCGTGGAACTTTGCACCCCAGTCGAGCAGGACAACTTCAATCGTCTGATACGGTGATCGACGTGACGATTCAGGCAAGGGACGACCGGCTGCGTGGCAATGGCCGGGGACAACGCGTGCCTTGGCGGCGGCCGGGGACGACCCACGCCGTGGCGGTGGCCGAGGACGACAGGCGCCAGCAGTGGCGGCGGCCGGGGACGACCCGCGCCGTGGCGGCGGCCGGGGACGACAGGCGCCAACCGTGGCGGCGGCCGGGGACGACAGGCGCCAGCCGTGGCGGCGGCCGGGGACGACCCACGCCGTGGTGATGGCCGGGGACGACAGGCGCCAGCCGTGGCGGTGGCCAAGCCGACCCGCGCCGAAGCCCTGAACGCCTGCCTCTGACAGGGAATGTTATCCCCGCCAGTATTACCCGAAAAATAAAAAAAGGCAAATTAACAAAAGAGTGCCCGATGGAAAGGCTGGGCCCGAAATACTGCCCGTGAATAGGCAATCGAACCGGGACGAATTGTCGGGACTCATGCCCTCAGACCTGGGTGAAAAGCGCTTGGACCTCACGCAAACACCGGGCAGCCCACGGCCGCGCGAAGCCACAATTACGCCCCGCGAAGCAGGACCTCTGCTCCGTCCGTAGACCCGTAAACCCTCGGACGCGTTGCGGGGGATTCCCTCCTCGCACCACCAGTCTCCATTTGTTCGGTCCCGGTTCTCAGCTCCAGCGGGGGCTATCTCGGTCTCCACACGCTCGTTCACGTTCTGCCCTTTGAGCATCCCTCTCGCGCAATTCTTCCTCTGTATATTCAGGCTCGTACAGGTACGGTTGGGTTTGGGTGGAAAAAAAACTCCTCATCAGAGTCTTCAAAAGTTTCAGTATATTCTCCAAAAGTGTCCATTTCTGTGAGATTGAAGAAACTAGCACTGCAGGCTACTCTGCGTCTGTAGCAATGACAGCAGGTAAACAAACTATTATAGAACCGGTAACTTATAAGTGCTAGGTGATATCAGTCCGCCGCTGCCATAGCCTACTAGGAAGTATGACACGCTGCTGCTGCTGCTGAGACATAAATCCTTAGAAATGCAAGGTTGGTTTTATTTCAAACATTCTATCAACACATATGTACATCAATAGTCTGCCGTTACAATGGATTTGCCTCGGGTGCACTGTGGAGTGGGCAAGACTGTTTTTAATGCCTGTCTAGCTAAGAACCGTTGACTTGCGCTAGCCATAGCATAAGCAAACTCGGCAACTAGAAGAACTGAATGAAATTTCTTGAAAACATCTCCAGACGTCTCGAACACACCGATTCACTTGGAAAATAGGTCTTATGTCCAAAATTCCGGACTATGCCTTTAATAGCTTAATGGGATCATGGAAGTGGAAGGTCATTGACATAAATGTAGAGGCCACTATTGTATGTATTTATTTATTTTTTTATGAATAGGGAGGTCTATTCTTTATAAAATGGCTACGTGTCTTTTCTGCTCTTCCAACAATGGTTTGCAGCTTCGACCAATGGGGAAACACTACAGGTATTTAGCTTTCTTTACACATATTCTTCAAAGATTCATAAAACTGTATCACATGGAGATATAAACTTGTCATAGCAGCTCGCAGAAAACATACACCCATGTATTTATACTACCACTACTAATAATACTACCAACACCAAATGCAGATGGACCCCAAGAGCCTAGTGTGCTCCAAAAAAGTCTGTTTTTCTCGCCACTGTGGAGCTTTAACGATTGCTGCTGGTGATTTTGGGACTCTGAAAGTGTCCTGAGGAAACATTTGTTGTGATATGACACTATAAATAACATTTAATTGAGGGACTCATGAACTTGAAACATGTAAAAAATAAATAAGAGCAGGCGTGCAAAGCTGAATTTACTAGAAGCGACAGTCTATTTGGCCTTCTTGATGGGAGGAGCTGGAAGGAGTGGTGAACGGGTATGATTGATGCAAAATGTCATGTATTCACTTCTCTGTGTTCATCGATCTCTGTGCCCAAGTAGTTCAAGATCTCAACATGGTCCCCTGGCTGGTTGGTCAGGTATGGTATGAATGCCATTTGTTTGTTAAGTTAATGCAGAGTGTCAGTTCTCTGGTGACCCAGGGCTTGATGTTAGGATTGAGTCTGACCTGTTTCGTTGAAACAACACCATCAGCACAGAATAACAAGTATGAGCAGATGGATATCTCCAGGTCACCCTCACTAATCTGGAAGTGAGCTCAAAATCACCCCCTCAGCATTTCCAGTTGTCATTCCTCACCTGAAGAGTTTTTGATTGAATATATGTTTCACATTTCTGTGTGTATTTTGGCCACAGTAATATGACATTATGGGGTCATTCCATGTGAAAACAGCCAATATCGGGGTACCATGTACATGACACCTCTCAGATGTTGCTGAAAATCGGTGAAAATATGCCTTATGTTACCAAACGAGGGAAATCTGAAGTTTCAGGTCATTATCTCAAACGGTTTGCCCGTGGCGTCCATTTGAATTTCACAAACCACAAGGAACTAACAGACCAATTTTTTTCAGCCTTCTATCACTATTAGAAGAGAAGTTATGGGCCTCCAAAAATGCCAACAAATGAAATGCGAAATTCCAATGTGTGAAAAAGGGGTGTGGCACTTGAAATTCAAATGGACGCCACGGGCAAACCGTTTGAGATATTGACCTGAAACTTCAGATTCCCTTGTTTGGTAACATAAGGCATATTTTCACCGCTTTTCAGCAAAATCTGAGAGGTGTCATGTACATGGGTGGCTGAGTTGGCACGGAATGACCCAAGGTCATATTATATATATACTGTATATATGGTCAGGATGGCACTAGGGCTGCTGCTCTGCTGCTGTCTCTCCTCCACAGTCCAAATATGGTCACTTCCTTTCTCTGGTTGCAATCATTCCATGGCCAAAATCCAAGATGGTGACAGCCAAAATGCTGAACTTTCACTTCAGAACCATAGTCCACAAACCAATCGGTGATGTCCCGATGACTACGACACCAGTCTATGAAAAGGCAACAAACTGCAGATATACAATGTACATAGAGCAGGTATGGTGCAAGTTACGGGACAATACCTTTTTCTATTTGCACTCACTTGCATTTGCAGGGGTGTTGCAGTGAGTGGATGCATCCAGAACACCCAAGCTTTGCTTGTACGGTAACATTAATTAAAGGGAAACTTTTCAACTGGCTTTTTAACACGAAAATGCTGCTGGACTACGTAAAATGGCAAGTGCAGGTCCACTCTATTGTCACTGGCATTTGGCCAATGGTGATCACTTCCTTTTCCATGAACTGTTTAGAGTCCTTGCCCACAGAAACATGATCTGTTGACCGTGGAGCCATTGCGCTGATATATATGTTCTTGATATATCCCATTCTAATAGAAATGACAGATTGACTGTTTTGCTCACGAAAGCCCTTTTATAAAGCGATAGATTGCAATAGGGCCTCCGCCAAAACCACAACTCTCGCCAATAAATCCAGGGGGGCGACAGGGTCTCTATTTCGTTATAAATATGCATGGTCTCAATTACTCAGCGTGTTATATGCACGGCCATCCTGGCCATAGTTTACTGTGAACCCCCTTCAGAAACAAGCATGTTATTTATTTGACTCGGGTGAAGGAATCTAAGGTGCAATGGTAATTGTCACCAGTTTTGCAGTGATTTGTTTTCATGTGGTCTTAGGGCAGTAATTGCTTGTGCCATTTTGTGATTGAAAACAATCAATTCTAGTGCATAGGACAGGATGGGACAACGTGCTCTAGTTCACCATCAATGTAGTGCATTCAAGGAATCCTATATATTTTTCACCGCTCTTTAAGTTAGTTCATGAAGGAAATCTTGGATTTGAACACCCAGGAGTATGTACCCCTTGATAGAACAGATGTGTCCTAATATCCAATCCAGCCTATTTTCAGTAAGTCTAGCCAATATAGCAGATATAGCGAAGGTGGAAAATGTGTAAGAGGTTGTTTCTAAGCACAAGTCTCTGATGTTTAACAAGAGAGTTGTATTTACGTCGGTTAGTCAGAAGCAACCAAGCAAAATAAATCTTATAAACATCCAGCCTGTGTGTTACATCCAGCCTGTGTGTTACTTTACTAAAATAAATTTGACTGCCCATTTCAAGGCATTGTTAACCAAGGCAGGCAAACAACATTTCTTCATTATTTTTCTCTGAACTCAGAAGACATCATGAATCACAAACATGGTAAGACATTTTTTTCATTCTCTTATAATTCAGCAACATCTCACATCAGGGAACAGATGCTAATAGCTGGTGAGAAGCGAGACAGACTGCTTATTAGGCATGCTCAAACTGAAATAAAAGACCACCCACTGACTTGCAATTATTCTGCACTCTGCCTCAAATTACAGCTTAATTGAACTTTTCACAATCGTGCCATTGCAAACTATTCCTCGGGTCAAAGTTGACGCGTTGGTGAAGGGCAGTGAAATTTAAAGACATCATTAGCACGGATCCTCTCATAATTATCCTCTTAGGCTGGTGCCTCTGCTCAGATGTGAGGTCAAATATACTTATTTGTATGGAGGTGCATGTTAGCGGGTGGTGTGCATTTTCAACCTCTGGAACGGATGAATCTATCAACTGTAGTGTAAACTCCAACATGTGTTTGAAGAAAACTATAGACAACTTGATCATTATTCTGCAATCTTTACTCAGGTCAAAACACTTAAGCTGTTCTGAGCTATAAGCTACTGGTCTTACCATGTATGACTAGTACTGCTATTACTAGAAGCTTGTATGACCAGTTCTAGTATGACCAGTAGCTTATATGACCAGTAGTTTATATGACCAGTACTGCAGCTTATAGCAACTGGTGTGACCTTTAAACATGTCACAGGCTAAAGCAATCCATATCTTTTTAATCAGAAATGTTCATGTTTGCTGAAAATTACAGCTGTTTGAATAAATGATTCAACCTTTAAAAACAGAAAGAAAAAGAATACAAGATAAATATGTATCTGAGGAGACACCAACAGCAGACCTAGATGATCAGTAACAAGGGTTAAATGTTCACTGCATTACAACTAATTCAACAAAGGCTCGACGATAACGAATTTAGCACATCAACTCTTTTCCAACAAAAGGCAGAGACCACCTTAAACGAGGATCAAAACTTGTTTGCAAGGGTGAGGAGGTTTCCAAACAACATTTTTAATGCAATACTTCAAAATGGGCATAGACATGTGGCTGGAGGCTGTTGTTGAAATATCATCATCATATAAAGATAACATCTTACATGCATGCTTACATCAGCTAGTACCAACCAATTGCAACAAATAATATCATGACTTCTATCAATCTGCATCTTTTACCAGCACAAACCTCTCAACAACACATTGCTCTCAACATTTGCTAGGGGGGTTCTGGGGCATGCCCCCTCGGAAAAAAATGTGATTTCCCTGATCTAAAGATGTGCATTTTAAGACGTTTGGAAAGCAAAAATTGGATAACAATAGCTTTAAAACCATGTCAGTGGGCAGTAGCATAAATGATCTGTCAAGCAGTAATACATGAGAATCAGGTTAAATGTTGCAATAAATAAACACTACAGTCTGGAAATACAGAAGAGGCTAAAATGATCATGAAACATCTGAAAATTAATTCCTACAATGTTTAATTAAATTGTTCAAGTAAAGGGAAATTCACACTACAGACACCATTGAAATCTAAGCATGACCAAATAAGGTCATGATTAAGGTCAGGGTATGATTATGGTCAAATCACAAAAAATAATTTAGTAAAATTATATACACTTTATTTTTGAATTTGAATCATTTTGGATTAGAATTATAGAAATGTGTATCAAACAGAACACAAACAGAAGCTAAATGTGTGTTATACAATAATATATTTATACAGTATTACTATATTATTACACTTTAATTATGCTAGGTGTTTGTGTTGTCACAGCCTGGCTCAAAAAGCAGTGACAAAAGGAACAACGGAACGCAAGAGTGCCAATAAATGAAATAATTTATTAACACAAGAGTTTAAGTTTTAACATAGACCAAAGATGAGGTGTGTTCATCTGTATAATCAGTAGTGTAAATGTGGGTGAGTAGCTGCGGTGTGTGGATGTCATGATGGATGTGAAACCAAAAGACAGCAAACCAAAATGTGCGTCAGCAGGCAGGGCGAAGAGAGAGAGCACTGAGCTGGGCCGGGGTTTTAAAGCCTCCTACAGGACTGAGCCCAGGTGCACCCGATCAGCCTCATCACCGTCACCAGCACCTCCTGCAGGGATGAAAGGTTAAGGCCAGCAGGGCCGTAACAGTGTTGTTGTTAAATTGAGCCTAAAGGTTCCACTGCACTTACCAAAGAACATCTCTGTGGTAATCACATTGTTTGAGTTGGATCAGGTCAGTTTTTGTTTGTGTTGAACAGCACAGGGACATAATGCTAAATCCTGCTAATCCCTGCTCTTCCTCTCTCATTTCCATCACCATCAGAACACAGGGTCAATTGATATTTAGATGTAAATGTTATCTGCTAGGATAATCATGCAATGAAAATATTTTTTTTTTTAGTTTTGACATGAATGTGAACCCTTTACACTGAATTGAAATTAAAGCATTTTGTTGAAAGTTAATTAGTCTACCATTGCTGGCTAGCTAGCTAGTTAATTCACTCAAGTGAAACTAACTAGCCAGCATCATGATGGATGGCCACTGTTTAACCGAGCGCGACGACACAGGAGCTATTCGTCACATGATGTCTGGGGATGAACGACATTGAACTACAAGCAGTCCACTAGTAAAATTCTCTAGTTTCCTGTATCAGGCTGTATGATGCTTTGCATGGATTTAAGTGCTGCCTGTCGCTGATCCTGGTGCTGCCTCAAGTTGACGACATAATCATCCACTTCCCCACTCGCACACCCACAAGCAATGACGCAGTGATCAGATGCGCAAGTTGTCATCTTGGTGTATTACAATGTCTTTGCCGTGCCAATGTAAAGTCATTTTTAGGCAATTATTTTGTGACTTTTATTATATACACCTCAGAAAAAATACCTCAATGGTGGGTACGGCCCTGACGGATGATACTCTTGAAATGCCAGTTAGGCTCCACTTCTAGTATCTAAGTAACAAAACTAAGGTAAAATAAGTCAACGTAAACTTGGTTTCTCATGGGACACAAACAGCAGACTCCTGGGTAAAAGTCCTGTGTTTGTTTGACCTGTCCATCTTATGTAGCTGTTAAAACACTAGAGCTTAGGTGAACTGCATATTTTATAGTATTTATGGATTTGTCACGATTTGGAATAACAGTATTTTTTTCATATTAATACAAACATTTGATTTGAGCAGCTTTAAAGCAACTGGCTCTGGAGAATCTTGTGAAATAACAGAAGTGCAGTGGGCCATGATGCTGGACACTTTTAGCCCCAATGGCTGCTGTTCAGCAAAATGTGCAACTTGCAAGTGGACATAGTCATTGTGATGTCACCCATTGTTGTGGACTACAGTTTTGAAGCCTCGAGTTCGGCATTCCAACCGTTGCCATCTTGGATTTTGACCATTGCCATCATGGGATTTTTGCAACCAGTGACCATTTATAACAATGTATCTGTGGCTTTTTCAAATGATGCCACTGCCTGAAGCATCACTGAGTACAAAAGAGACTGATCAGTCTATTTGAATAAAAGTGTGACATCTTCTGGAGTGACGTGGTTTTCCAGATGTTCATGAATAAGTCATCTAGAGCACAACTGCTGAGATAAACAAATCAGCAGGATGAGCTCCAACTGCAATATGTGAATTTTAACAGATTGCTCATTTCTAGTCCACTGACTCCTGATAGAAGTCGACACTGCTTTGATTTCATTCTGAAGGTCGCAGGCACTTTGAACATCCAGCACAGTGGCCTGAAAATGAGATTCATTAATAATTATCATTGCCTCACTCCGAGGATACGGTTAATGTCCCTGAGCAGCAAATATTAATATTTCAGCCTGGTAGGAAAGCTTTTAGAACAGTCACTCATTTAGTCCTTCAAATGGATGAAGCAGGATCCACCTCTCCTTCTTTACCTGACTTTTCAAAAGTTATTCTCTGTTCCCTCCAATGGCTGATATACATATGCAACACAGTCTCACAGCAGTTTGGGAAACAGTAACAAATAATAAATGTTTTACCACAACAACACCACAACTGGTGCCCCAGGAATACGGTAGTGACAGCCCCCTAAATGTGTGCTCTCACCATTCTGCCTGTATTCTTCTTGAGGAAACAATAAGACAAGCCAACCTGATGAATAGAAGCTAATGGGTAATCTGTGACATGAAATCCAGTCAACAAACAGCAAGTGGATTCGGTTCCTGCTCTAAATATTAGAAGCACAAGTGATTATTTGTCCAATCGTCAGCGCTTTATAGAAGAGTCATTTCACCGCGGGAGGATTTTCCTCCATTCCTAGGAAGGCAGAACTCATGCTGCTGGTGAGAGCTGGCTTTGTGTGCAAAATTTGCACATTTCCTAAACCATATGAATGAAGTCCCTGTGTAGTGAAATGCCTCCTTCAATAGACAGAGGAATCCCTCCTTCTTCCTGTGTTGTTCACTGACAATTCCAACAAGCCACACCAGTTGCTTCATGGGAATATTGGCAACACTGCAAGAAAATATCAATTGTGGCTTTTATATTTGCATTAAGTGAATTAATGAGAGGGCAATAAAGACTCAGGTGCCATTGGAAAGTGGGTAGCGTACTATAAACTGCTTGAAGATAAAGTCCAGTATGAGGGGAATTCATAACAAGTCTTCCCTATTGAGAAGGAGAAGTGAACTCGGACAGGAGGAGACTTCTTACAGAATATTCACACACTGTGCAGCTGCTGCAGAGGTAACTACACCCTGTTCAAGATGACAATGTTAACAAAGTTAGCCTTATAATTCAAGGTTAAGCTAAGACCACAAACTCATGTTTACAAACTTTATTGAGATATTAAACCAAGAGAGAAGTAGGGCAATTTTGTCAGACTTCCATGCGATCAGACTTATTTTTTAAACCAGAGGAGTCACCCCCTGATGGCCAGCAGGGAGAATTGCCAAGTTGAAGGCACTGCAACGTGGCTTTACTTTTCAGAATCAGAGGTTGCTGCTTGATTGTAACGCGATTGTCGGCTAGGACTACTTAATGACGCCTGCACACTCCTACATCTTAACCTGCCCAAAATGCCTGTGTGAGCTTTACTCGTTCAAATCAAATCATACAACAAAATAAAAGTGACCATGTCCATTATTACGGCTAACATTGCTGTGGGTCCCACATATGCAACATAATAAATCAAATCAGAAGTAGGGTCATTTTCTCATAGACCTCCATGCAATCAGACTTTTTTGCAACCAGAGGAGTCGCCCCCTGATGGCCAGTAGAGAGAATTAAAGTTTAAGGCACTTCAGCTTTGGCACAACTTTGCAGAACTGGAGGTTTCCGCCTGGATCCATTGCTGCTGTGAGTTAGGAGTTATCGGTATCTTGGATGATGCAATTACTGCTTTTCAAATGCCATGAAAACATAGAGCAGAGCTGCGGTCAAGCTCAGCCAATTTGGGACACCGCTTGAAATTCAATTCATGAATTGGAAATGGAATCCTAAATAACTGCTGGTCTTTTTCTACAGGCACATCTTTTTTTTTGCCTTTTGAACGATTGGCTTTGATTTTGGCTGCAGTCTGTATCTCTCAAGCTCACATTGTTATGGGTGGATGTTTTTGCAATTAATAGCAGGCTGAGACAAACATGCCAAAAAGTGTTGGAAATTGAAAGATGCTGAACTCAGATGTTGAACCCCGTTCTATGAAACTGATTGCTCCTGACCCTAAGTCTTCTATCTGCTATGAGCGAATACCAATAAAGTATAATGTTACTGAGAAACGTATTTATCTGGAGTAACTTTTCATGTGTATTGTGCACACACATCCAAAGAGCCATTCATAGCCGTTTCCTTCCATTGGCTCCTATTTTTTACTTCCTCTTTTCAGCTTCAACTTGTTCACTTAGAGCACTTACATACAATACCTACATTTACTGGGCTTCTTTTGTTTCCAGAAACAGGAATGTTTTCTGGCTGGAATAAAAGGACACTCTTTGTTCCGCTGAGTCAAACTCTCATTTGTGTTAATGTGCTACAGCTCTGACTGGGTAACCCTGGGAGCCGAGCAAGGGAGTGGCAACTATGCTGTAAAAGTTGTGAAAAGACGCTTTATAGGTCAATGTCTTGGTTAGCTCGAAGGACTGAAATGATATGAAGCAATGGCCTTGAAGAGAAAGGTCATACAAGGACTTTGAGTTAGTTGAGTGTAGTTTTTAAAAGAGGCTTTTGGAGAAATGGTACAATTTATGAATGTAAAAAAATACAATTACTAAAGAAGCAAATTAACAGCCATTGCAGTGTCTCACCCCAAACAGAGGGGTTTGATGAGTTTAATTTAGTTTCTGTCGACATTGTAAAAAAAGTGTTTTTATAACAATCAGCATGTTATGAACGAACACCGGAGGACTGGACCCAAATGCAAGACACGACAACGAGAGTCAATTAAACGTGATTTAATGTGTGACAGAATAACACTAGTGCAATGTGCACGGGGGAAATAAAGGGGACAGGGCTGGTGACATCAATGGTGCGAGTGGTGAGCTCTCCAGAGCGTGCCTAGTGAAGACCAAAAGCCAGGTGAGGCGTCCCTCCACGTGGTAATGGCGTCCGTGTGCTGAACAAATAATTTCCCAGAGCGAGATACAGCGGCACAGGGAAAGCTGGTAGACGAAGGAGCAGGCGAGCAGGCAGGCAGGCAGGCAGACTGAACGGCAAACTGGCAGGCAGGCGAAACGCTCATGTTGACGAAACGTTCTGGCGATGAGTGACAATCAGACCAGGCTTCTTATACTGCTGGGAGGTGATTAGTGGCTGATGAATCCCACCTGGAGCAGCAGCCGCAGAACGCCACGCCCACTGGCGCGCACACACACACACACACACACACACACACACACACACACACACACACACACACACACACACACAGGGAGGGGGAGAAACAATCAGATGACAAACATGGGGAAACAAAACAATGACACAAGAGGGAAGAGGAGGGCTGCCATGATGACATCATGACACAGCAAGATGAAATGACTGTTTTTGTCAATGGAGTCTGGTTGCTTCTGTTGTGCACACAGAAAGGCTGAGTGCCACATGGAATCTTATTTCACAACAAATACATATAGTAGTCAACGGCAAAGGACAAATAACTTTTTCATTGAATCGTCCCATGAATTACACATATGATGTTTGTCGATTCAAAAGATAATTTTTCAAGTTAAGAAAGTCCGTTTGTCGTTTATATCATTTAGTATGAACAAGTTTAACATTTAGTAAACTACATTTCTTGCTGGATATTCATCAATGGCCCAATGATTCTTCATCGTCTTCCAAAAGGACATTATCTATGGACTCTTGACTTTCTGGTTAATATCGTCCTGTTTTTTATTGACAAGTCAGAGTATATAAAGGTGAAATCTATATTTGGTGTGTTTCATCAGTTTCTCTCCTGTGTCAAAGCTCTGAAACTCATGAAAGATAAAAATGCATTGGGACTGTTTTGCATTACAGTGTCACGATTGACTTGGAGTCGTGCAGTTGGGTTCACGTCCTAGTTCAAAGTACAAATTAACAAATTTTTTAATAACAAAGTAGCAAAGGAAAATCACTCATGGAGAGGAAAAAACTGTAGAACAAAAAAATCACTCTTTCAAGGAAAACAACAACGATACAGGACAAAGGCAAAGACAAAGTATCCAAATAATGTTAAGCTAGACTGGCAAAAAAGCAACAGAATTCAAAACCTGGGCTTACGTGGCTGGCATGGTTCTCTGACATCAAGACAAGACGAATGGGCACAGGACAAAGGGAAACGCAGACTGCATATACACACGAGGTAATGGGAAACAGATGGAAACAATCGGGGCAGACAAACAGACCAATGGAAAACACACAGGGGGAGGGGGGAAGTTACCTGAAATGAGAACAGTTAGATTTCAAAATAAAACAGGAAGTCACGAGACAGACAAAACTAAACATAACTTAGTGTTTCTTCTTGGACATGACAGGGGGTACTCCTCTAGGGACGGCTCCTGACGGACCAGACAACTGAGGGTGACGATTGTAAAAATCCACGATGAGGTCAGGGTCCACAGTGAAGCTTACAGGGGCAAGTGGGAACAGGGAGTGCCTGCAGCAACCCCATCTGTCACTGCATGAAAAGTGGGATTTTCGTCAGTTAGCGGCCCTGTAAATTGACGTGGAAGTTCAGGTTTACGACTGCAAACGGCAATTTGCAGGAAACACCGAAAACTGACGTAAATTGCCGGAAATTGACGTGGGCCTTGCTTGGCAGTTGTCCCCCCATGACCCCCCTCCCCGTAATCCTAGGGGAGGCTTTAACATGTAAATGAAAATGCTGTGAGCTATACAAATGCAAATCAGGGTAGCAGGGGGAGTTTTCCCCCAGGTGACATTTTTCTGAAAGGTGTTAACTTAATTTCATCTTCATTCAAAGATATAACTTAATTTCATCTTCATTCAAAGATACACAAAACAATTTGCTTCAACAATTACTTTTAATCAGGCTTTGCCACAAAGGTAAAATGTACATTCATGCAAACAACATCACAGTCTCCTAGAGCTCAACCACTGTGCATAGTGGCATGACTACAGTGACCCTTTCTGTCCTTAAATGCACAGTGGATGTGTTAACCACACATCTCCCAGCAATGCGCTCAACAGGCAGAAATGATGCTGGGTATGACGTGTCTGTTCCCTGCAAGCTCCAAACTTCTATTGGCTTTCCATAAAAATGTCTGTCCGGATGGGGATGAAGCCAGGAAACTTGCGCAGTAACATGTTTAAATGCAGTACCTTTTGACACAACATTAACAACTATAAACTGCTTTATAATGGCTGGTCGTAGTTCTGCTAGAGGGTCAAGGATGGGTTCATAGATCATAGATCTCGGCTGTGTTCGAAATGCCATACTAACGTCCTACTCGTACTTAATTGTGACGTAAATTTGAGTACGTAGTGCGTTCACATACAATAGTATGTGAATTTGTGCACGCGAGAAATGCCCGGATGTATACTGCATTGGCAAGAATTTCTGAGTACAGCGGACCTTGCTAAATCTACTCAACTTCCCAAAATGCATTGCGGCTCGTCTGACTTCACAAGTTTTGGATAATGGCGGACGACTGCGGTGATTCTGGCGAGGAGCCCGACACAAACCGCGTACACATGTAAGTATACTGTAACATGACTTTTACGTTTCCAGCTGACTTTTAAATCGTATTGATAATGAACGTTACTTTATTGTTGTTGGCATTGTACGTTAACGTTACGAATCGAAGGTCCTGGCAGCCGGCTAGCCTACTGACGCTAATTTACCATTTAGGGGTTAGCGAGCGCAAGCGAAGCGGAAAATGTGCCGTTTTTACCGACGTTAACTAATAATATAGTGCTTATGTTAAACCGTGGTTATATATTTACTAACGGTGATTAATAACGCCGTGCACCGTTGTCCGTTAAAGGGACTGATGCAGACACCAGGCGCCTCATTCAGTGGGGGGAACGAGGCGGAGACGTTCACGTTCACCGGCAGCAGGAATGCTGCTCTGAGAGGCTTCACTTAAGAAAATGTGGTTTAAATGTTATAATTCTTATATCCAGGACTGCTGGAGACTCTCAGGATGTCCCAGGACTGCTGGAGACTCTCAGGATGATTGCGGTAAGAATATGTTCGGTGACTGCTAGCTAAGCTAAAATTAGCAAAGCAAGCCCAAGCTAAAAGTAGCTTAAAAGCTAATAGTCCAAGCTAAAAGTAGCATAGTAGCCTTGTAAAAGAACAAGAGAGAGGAACCAGTGTAACGTTAAGTTGCTTTGTTAAGTGTACGTTGTTGGTCTTTTACAAGAAGCAGTACGCCGTCTTCACAACTCGGAGACGAATTGTAGGCGCTACGAACCGGAGTAAGGGTACGATTTAAAGAATATGCTTTCATTCTGCTGTATAAGGAAATAGATGCGTTAACATTAGATACCGATCTTAACTGTTCATTTTGTTTTCACAGACGAACCTCGCCTCATAACGAAGCTGTGACCTCTTACTTGCTCGGAGCTTTGTCCGCAAGTCTATGACGCTGATAGTGACGCCATTGTGTGTAAGTAACTTTTACTGTTTTCTTCTTCCTTGTTTTAATTTTACTGTGACTTAAGTTTTCTTATTCATATCACTCATTTAATTGTTTTCCAGCTGCCTGTAAGACATACTATGAAACGGTACGCAGGAGCTTCAGACACACACAGCCTGATCTCGCATCGCAGGCGGAAGCTGTGAAGACGTCAGCTCGGAGTCGTTCCAGGAGAAAGAGGGTAAGACTTATTAGACTTATTAGATCCGTCTTTGGTCAATGTGACCAAACCTACCTAAACCTATTTTCAGGTGCATTAATAGATGTGTTGTGTCCATGCGCAGTGCATCGCGCAGTACTGATTGTCTTTATTGATTGTTTTACAGCTGCTGGAAGCGAGACGGAGTGTGCTTGCTGGCGATGAGGCGGACCGTTGGAAGTGCGCCACCACAGACATGATGTCTGATGAGGAGGACGGCGTCGTTGGCGGGGTGTCTGGATGGATTGTGCGACCTCCATCCTCGTAGCCAGGAGCTCACCGAGCTCTGTGCGACTCTACAGTCGCGATTAGAGAAGACTCCCAAGTACAGGGCCACGCACCGCAGGCGGCTGTAAAATTGACCAAATTCGGACAGAATGTCGCCAGTTCATTTGTGTGTTGTGTTGTCAATAAAGCTCTTTCTTTGAATACTTCCTCCTGGCAATTTTTCCTTTCCTCAATAAATTCATTCATATTTATATTTATAAATATATAAATAAATAAAAATAAATGTGTGTATATATATATGTATAAATATACACATATAAACATATGTATATATATATATATGTGTGTGTGTATATATATATATATATATATATATATATATATATATAGTGATAGATCTGCTAACCAATCACTAGTGATTATTCTTGTTTAAAAGACCCAGTGTGACCAATAGTAACACATCTGCCAACGGGGGTGGGGTTTACATTTATAATGACTCATCAGGTTGACCAATAGTGACAGATCTACCAACGTGGGTTGGCTTAACATTTATAATGACCAGATCTGCCACCCAATCACGAGCGATTATACTTGTTTAAAACTAGTGGTCATCCAATCCTGAGTGAGGATATTCAAGCCATCTCTGGCCAGGCGGGGTTTCGCCGCTATTCATATGCTAATTAGAGCCTTCGCTGTGGTTCGTTTCCGACAATTTTCGGCACAGACGAACGCGGCGTTCGCAGCCTGTAAATTGTCGTTAACTCCCGAAAATTAGGGAGATTTTCGGCCGTTTACAGGGACGAAAATCCGACTTTTCATGCAGTGTGTGCTCTGGAGGAGGACTTGTTGTGGGCACAGAAAGTGCAAGCCTCCACATACTCCCAAACCTCTCACTCCATGGAGGGCCACCAAAACCTCTGGGAAATGGCATGCATAGTTCTTTTGACCCCCGGATGGCAGGTGAGCAGTGAGGTGTGAGCGCAATGGATCATCTGTGGACGGATAACAGGGACAATCAAGCGATTCACTGGACAATGACTAGGTGTTGGATTCTCACCATTAGCTCGCTTCACCTCAGATTCTATTTGCCAAGTCACCGCTCCTACCACACGGTTCAGTGGTAGGATGGGCTCAGGGTCCTTGGCAGTAGGCTCGGAGTCAAATAGACGGGACAAGGTGTCGGTGTTCTGCGACCCCAGCTTGTAAGACAACACAAAGCCTAGCCAGTGTCTCCACTCCTCTAGAGCAATTTTGACTGCCAACAACTCATGGTTCCCAACATTGTAGTTCTTCTCAGCCGGCCAAATCTTCCTTGACAAAAAGGCACAGGGGTGAAGCTTGCTATCCTTTCCGGAGCGCTGGGAGAGTACTGCTCCCACGCCGTTATTGGAGGCGTCCACCTCCACCACGAATTGCTGGCTGGGATCATGAACCGTGAGGATGGGGACAGTAGTGACCCGTGCCTTGAGTTGCTGGAAAGCCTCCTTAGCTTGAGAGGACCACAGGAAAGGAGTCAGTGGAGATGTGAGTGCATGGAGGGGTGCAGCTATGGCGCTGACGTTTCTGATAAATTGTCTGTAAAAGTTAGCAAATCCTAAGAATTGCTGAACCTTTTTATGGCTATCAGGTGTAGGCCACTTAGCCACAGAGCTAACTTTTGCCAGGTCCATTTGCATCTTTCCAAGGGCTATGATGAAGCCAAGGAAAGACACAGTGTCGGCATGAAACTCACTCTTTTCAGCTTTATTGGTTCTCTAGCAACTGTACATGGCAAAGGTGAGTCTGAGTCTGTGAAAAAGATCAAGATGTTGTCTAAGTAGACATAAACAAAGTGGTCCAGGAAGTCTCTGAGATCATCATTGATCATGGCTTGGAAGACAGCAGGAGCGTTAATCAACCCAAATGGCATTACCAGGGGTGTCGAATAATCTATTTTGCTGAGGAAGGTTCCTAACTGAAGAAGTGACCCGGAAGTAAACAAGTGGCCGCCATGATTAGAGCCGTTCGCATTCTCTAAATGCAAAGGAAAGGAGCTCCAATGCTTCCTTTCAGAGCTCCTTTAGCATAGGATGCAACAGACCTTCCTATACGAAAGGAAAGGAGATTACGCCGACCCACAATTCTTTGCGAGAGCAACATTTAAAGTGCCGCACACCTCGGCCGTTCATGAACACAAACGATATGCCTATTTGCATATTTAATTACTTTCATGCAGACATATAGTAATTGGAATTGTGTTGAAAAATGTGTATGAACAGTGATAATAATTGAATATATTTATTTTTTATTTATTTCAATCATGTTACAAACTTGACAAAAACTAAACTAAAACTACAAATTAAATGCAAATACAGCAAACGGTCAAACAGGAAGGAGGAGCTGCTGGACCTGAAGCCGGTCAATGAACGAGCTGTTTATAAACATCAGCTGTCACTCATCAGCGGCCGCGTTATAATGACGTAGCTTAGTGAAAGTCCGGTCGGATTCTCTGAGCACCGCGGCCGTCTTTTCCTAAATCCTTTTGAGTTCTCCTATCGCCTTTCCTTAACCCTGTGACGTTTTTATTTTTTGACTATTCGACTGCACCCCAGGTATTCATAGTGACTCCTAGGTGTTTTAAAGCCTGTCTTCCATTCATCCAACTCTCTGATTCTGACCAGGTAATAGGCATTTCTCAGTTTCTAATTTGGTAAAGATCTTGGCCTGCTGAAGCTGATCAAAAGCCGATGACATGAGTGGCAGAGGCTACCGATTTTTAATGGTGATGTCATTAAGTAGCCCATAGTCAATGCATGGCCGGAGAGACCCATCTTTTTTTCGGCAAATCAGCTGCACGTTAGAAGCGAAACACATGGCTACTTATTCATCGCCCGTGTCCCCCGCAAGGATCAGCTGGAGCGGAAGATATCAGACGCTATATCTACGGTTACATTTCAACGGGATAAAGACAGCGAAATCCGTAACTTTGACTGCAAATGCTACAGAAGAAGAAAGGAGAACTCTCTCCTTGGAAGACATTCATGTAGCGACAAACTTTCTCAAGAGCTTATGTACAGCATACGGATGGATTCTTTAGCTGCCAAAAGAGAGCAAACAGACATACAGTAGTTACATCGGAGATGACTGCATCCACCAAAAAGTCGCAGATGAAAAGAAAGTCCGCCCGGACCTCTTATTTCCTCTGAGTCAATGAAGTCTGCAGGAATACTTTTCAGGAATACTTTTCAGTTTCTTATCGGGTGAGTTTCCGTTAACATCTAAGTTATCTACTTTGCTTAGCTAGCTAAGCTAGCTCAGTACTGTCATTTTAAAAGTATATGCACATCGAAACTAAGCTGGAGGTTTTTGGCTAGTAATGTAGGCATCTGATTTAACAGTAAGGTGCCAAGGGGCCTGTTGGCATTGCTTGAATTGACTGTGATGCTAATAGTTTAGAAACTAGCCTACCTGAGGACAATAGGCTAGCTGCTAAATCATTAGCAGGTGAGGTGAGGTGAGATTTACAAATCTTTCAGGCCAGTTTTCTCAGTGAACGGTTTTCAGAGAAGCATACATTCAAATGGCCACAACTTCAAATATTATCAGATTTCCATGTGTTAGACATCATTGGAAAGCTTAGAAACTACAATTTCAGAATCTGTGAATAACTCAAAATGCCCCGAGGTCGACTTGTTCCTGGTTTTGCCGTGGCTGGTCACATATTCGGTCATGGCCTTCTTCTCAGGACCACACCCTGAGATCAGGTCATTGGGACAATTGTATGGTCTGTGAGGATCAAGGGAAGTAGCCTTACTCTTACTAAACACCTGACCCAGATCATGGTAACATCTTGGAACTAGGGTTGTACGGTATACCGGTACTAATTTGGTACCGGGGTACTGAGGCATTTAAAACGGTAGTATATTGCATTTGTACGGGACTGGCACTTGCAGCGCCGCCGGCAGCGCCCGCAACAGCGTGACGAACTCGCCACGTGACGTCACCGCGTTGTAACTACAGCTGAGAGAACGAGGAGCGAGCCGGAGCTTGGGGAGATAAAAAGAAAAAGCAAGCAAGCCGGAGGAAACAGCTAGCAAGTGAGCGAGCAGCGTGGACTGGAGCAACAAACGGAGCAGGAGGAAAGCTTGGAGAGAGAGAGAGAGAGACATTTGAGAGGGAGAGAGGGGGAGAGAGAGAGGAGCACGGAGAGGAGAATGGCTGCTGCAACCGCCACCACGCCACAACTTGTGGACAAACCAGGGGTGCGATATGGCAGTACTTTGGCTTAAAAACAAATGAGCAAGGCGAGGCAGTTAACGCCGATGCACCACTGTGTTTTAAAACATGCATGGCTAACAGTGGAAACACCTCCGACTTAGCCAAACACCTAAAGGACAAGCACCCAGACCTGCACACTGAGCTCAGGGAACGACAGGTCATTAACTCATGAAAAAAAGCCACATTCACGAATCCACTGAAAACGATTCAGCGCGCTGTAGTACATATTCCAGGCCCTTATGCGGCGCTGTTTCTGCTACAAAAACACAGAAGAAGAGACAGAGCTTGACCGGATGTTTGCCATTGCTATGGCAACACGTGAGAGTTACGGCTAATCTCCGCCCGACCACCCGATCAATAAACACCCATAAGATGACAATTTGGCACGTATAAATAAAACCAACAATAAGCATCAACAGCCGTCACCCTAAGGACCTTGACGAGGCGTTCTTACACGTTGGGATGGATTAATTAGACAAATAAATGCCTACATTCATGGGAAGTTAGCTAGCGGTTGTTTGTTAGCATCGTAATAAAGTAGTATATCTGCAACTTTTTTCCCCGGAATATCGCCCCCCTCTCTCGGCTCCGTTTTTCATGCAGTGGCCCTGATACGCCGTCGTACAGACGAACAGAATATCTGCAATGAGCACGGAGGCCGCCGTTCTTGTTGTTGTTACGAGACGTCGGGCTCGAGGGTCGAGGAGCGGGGCGATGACGTCAGCGTATTCGTTTTCACCGTCTACATGAAAACGAACACGAAACGGAGGGGTGCCGTTTTTTTCTTTTCCACCCTGAGAGCTGGTTTCAAAAAAGTGCGTTTTCAGGCAGCGACGGCCGGGCGAAACACACAAGACTTCTGCGTTTACGCACTAAAAACGTTTTCGCGTGGACAGGCTCTCAGTCAGTGCTAAAAGCAAGCGCCACCCCCCTTCACTCTTAACAAAAGTAGCTCTGGAAGAAAAAAAATAGAGCTGGTTTATTTATATTATTATATTTTATATTATATTTATATTTTCACAGTGATTTTTAAACTATTTGCCATACATGTAGCCATGCTGATTTACGATAAATCTGAAGTGGTCCCTTATTTTTTTCCAGAGCTGTAAAATGCATACATGCATTATTTTAAAATTGTGTGCATTAGAAAAGCTTGTCTTTGTGGTATTTTATTTTATTTACGGATTAATATGTTATTGTTCTAAGATTTTCTATTAAAATAAAGTCAGTAATGACATTTTTGCGTTCTCTTTTTATTTGAAAAAGTATCAAAAAGTATCGAAATACATATTGGTACCAGTACCGGTATCAAAATGTTGGTATCGTGACAACACTACTTGGAACTGAAGTCAGGACGGGAGGTCTGGAGTAGGGGTCAGGATTCACAGAGACAGCATTACATTCAGGTCATGACATACTTTAGAGACTTTAGTGTTTTTACAACTCTCAGCCCAGTTCAAAGCCCTCCCAGTACTCCAGTCAATGTCTGGGTTATGTTCTTTCAACCATGGGAACCTCAGAGTAAGAGTGTTGTGCAGAGTCATACATATAAAAGTACATGAGTTCATGGTGATCACCAATAATTACCCTTAGTGGCTCAGTCTTGTGAGTCACCCGGAATATCAAACTCCCATCAAGAGCATTAGCCTCTATTGGCTGGGATATTTGTTCAGCTTTCAATTTAAGTCTTTTGGCAAACCCCCAGTCCATGAGGTTCTCATCAGCCCATGAGTCAATGAGTACCCCAAGACCAACTGTGGTGTCACGATGCTTTACCTTGATCTCTGTTAAAGCTCAAGCAGGAAGCTCAGCAGAGGAGAAGCGGCTTACTAGTACCCTCCCGTCTACTGGCGAGCCCGATCTTTTGCTGGACACGCTGCAAGGAGATGATCTGGCGGCAATAGAAGCACCTGCCTTCCTGCAGACAACGATGACGCTCCTCTGTGGACAATTTGGCTCATCCTAGCTGCATGGGCTGCTTTACCTCCTCGGAGGAGGCCTTCCTCCGTGGAATCGGTGATGGTAAGCATGAGGAACTCCGCTGACTGGGGGGGGGGATAACTGCAGCGCGGCCCTGATTCCGACCAGCTGATGCCGCTGTTCAGCTTGGCGCTCCTGTAAACGATTGTCGGTTCTTATGGCTAGGTAATCAAGGAGTCCAGGTCAGACGGTAGATCCAGGGGCACTAACAAGTCCAGAATCTGGTCAGAGAGTTCCTTAAGAAAGACATCATAAAAGGACCATGGCATTCCATCCACTGTCCATGGCTAGGGTGCAAAAGTGGATGGAATAATCACAGACAGAGTCTATACCCTATTTCATTGTGCTCAACTCACGTGCCTTCTCCTGGTTGGAAAAGAGGGGATCAAAAGCTCTCCTCAGAGCCTGTTTCAATTCATCAAGTGATCCACAGGTCAATGACCCAAGGGACCACTCAGCCGTAGCCCACGCCCTTGCCCTCCCGGTGAGATGGGAAATCATGAATGCCACTTTGGAGTGTTCCGTAGGAAAGTCTGATGGCAAGTGTTCATGATGCATTTCACAGTCAACGATGAAAGATCGGCATTCACCAGACTCACCAGGTGGCGAGAGGCGAGGAGCCGTGGAATGGAGAGCCGGGACTGATGATGTTCCCACAGCTGGCAGAGGTGGTGGGGCTACTGTGTCAGGAGTGTAGGGATCCTTTGAGAGGTGAGCAAGAACTTGCTGGACTTGGGCTGCCAGGAGGTTCACTTGGGTAGTTATGGCTGAAATCCTCCTGACAGTTCACCAGCTCCTTCATTCCACTATGCAGAGAGGACATCTGCTCCTCCTGCTGAATCATGCGGGTATTTTGGGAGAAAATGGCCGCTGTCAATTGATTTGAGTCGGCTGGGTTCATGCTGGCCAGTTCTTACTGTCACGACTGAACTAGGATGTGAACCCAAATGCACTACTCCAAGACAAAGTACAAATGAAAAATATTTCAATAACCAAGTAGCAAAGGAAAATCACTCACAGAGAGGAAAAAAAGTAGAACAAAAAAAAAATCACTCATTCGAGGAAAACAACAATGATACAGGACAAAGGCAAAGACAAAGTATCAAAATAATGTTAAACTAGATTATGGCAAAAAATGTAACAGAATTCAAAACCTGACTTGGGCTAACTTGGGTTCTCTCCGGGTTCTCCAGCTTCCTTCCACACTCCAAAGACATGCAGGATGGGGATAGGTTGAATGATAACTCTAAATTGCCCGTAGGTGTGACTGTGAATGTGTCTACATGTCAGCCCCGTGATAGACTGGTTACCTGTCCAGGTGAACCCTGCCTTCGCCCAATGTCAGCTGGGATCGGCTCCAGCCCCCCATGACCCTGAATACAGGATAACGCAGACTACATATACACACAAGGTAATGGGAAACAGGTGGAAACAATCAGGACGGGGCAGACAATTAGACCAGGGGAAAACACACAGGGGGAAGGGGGAAGTTACCTGAAATGAGAGGAGAGTTAGATTTCAAAACAGGAAGTCAAGAGACAGACAAAATAAACATAACTTAGTGTTTTTTCTTGGACATGTGTAGCCTGTGCATCCGGTTAGGATTAGGGTGCGTTTTTTTCCTTTCTCTCTGCACGCTTTCTTCCAGTGCCAATCATGTCACTAATTGGGGGTGGAGTGGAAATGCTAAGCGTGTGTGTGGGGGGAGCAGACGCTGACCAACCGTGGCGGTTTAGCATTTACGAGCCCGTGTTTAGTGGAGTACCTTCCCCAACTGCGTTGCGTATGACAGGTATGTCTTCATATATGTCCATAGTTGTGTAGCTCACGTCCTCCTTGCCCTGTATGTATAATGTATATTGACTGCAACTAGAATCCCGACTAGTATTGACAATGAAATGTGACTAACCTATGCTAATTGTGTGTTTGTTTTTAGACGTGTAAGCTACAACCGGCTGTCGGTTGCTGTTCTCTACACGGTATGATTGTGGTGTTGCTCATATTGTGTAGGAAGATAAGGGTTAATACCTAATGGTACCCACGTAAACTGTATGTAAGGAAATTACGATATTAAAATATGTATATCAATGTATATTAATCTACAATTTCAATACCTGCTCTCGTAAAAGGGGCACCATCTGTTGGTCAGACAGAATAGAATTCACGTTAATGACTCTAATGACCACTTATTCATTAATTAACAATTAATCAATATAATTTAATAAATCAGTCTCATTTCCCTAGATCATAAGTTCTTGAAATAGGGATCTTTGTATTCTGCACAGAAGAAATATCCACGGACAACGACTTTATGCTTTAGGGGAATTTATTGATTAACTAGGGATTAAACAAAAGTGAATAAAACAATAACAGATGTAATAAACAAAACACCAATACAACGCCAGAAATATAACTGGAAATGTGATTAACAGCTCATCTAGCACGTTTGGCGATAAAGGCGAGTGTGTTCTTCCTAAGAATTTGGACTCCTTAGTAAGAGGAAAAAGTGAATAATGGGATAAATGACCTCACAGATATTAGATATTAACAGACGCTATACTTAGTTTCACCCTGCAACTCGGCCATTACTGTTGAATGCGGATTCGGTCTTACTTTGGGACGCTTCTTCTCGGCTTACTGAAACTCCAAGCGGTCGCGCTTCCGTCGGTGACGTAGACCCGGAGGGATCTTCCTTGCCGTGGACCGAGGGAACCGTTAGCGCGGATCTGCGGTAGTTTCGTAGCGGGCGTCCGTCTTTGCCGTAATCCGTCTTAGTTAAACAGCAGTCTTCTCCTTGAATTTGGCCTTGGGTGGCTTAGGTATAAGCGTTAGTCAATATGCCAAATCTTGCGGCCGCTGGTTGAATTAGCATTGATCAAAAGGCTTGTGGAAAAAGAAAAGCTAAAAATGCAAAAATGGAGAATCTAACGTCGAATGAACTATTCTAATAAAAGGAGTAAAAATTGGGAACTAAGAAAAGTACGAAACTTGAAGATGGTAAAAAGAAGAGCAAAGGCGAAGGCCGGATGGCCAGCGCCTGTTGGCACGAGCGGGGAGGCCAGAGCCGGGGGGGGGGGCAAAGCCAGGAGGGCAGAGCGCCTGGACGCCAGAAGCTTGGAGGGAAGAACGCGCAAAGCTCGCTGTAACACGCAGCTTTTATACTGACCGAGGGGGCGTGTCCAGGAGGGACCCGTTCGAGTGACAGTCCGAAATCTTTGTGATTTAAACTGTTAAACAAAACGAAATGCAATCTGTTACGTCCCCTGGGAGGTCTAGGGGCTGTGGGGAGTAACACATTACAAAAAAGGAAACTTAACTCCCAAATCAGTTTAAGGCTTTATTATGTTGCCAAGAAAACACACTGACTCACGCTTTGAGCACGCAAAGTGAAAACACAAACAGAAAACAAGCTTCCCTTTAAAAGAACAGGGAAGCCGGTGGCACCACACAAGCAAGCTTCCACTAGCAACAAAAACACTGGAAGGTTCAGTCTGCTCCCGCTCTCGAAACACACATGCAGCATGGACGCTGCTGGATGCCCCACTGGCTGCAGCCACAGCTCTGGCCCCAGCTTAAATCATTCCCCTGATAAACAACTGGAGACAGCCATGCACACTTGCTCCGGCGGGGGAGGGTAGTACCTGGAGGACACAGGAGCACAGAGAGGAGAGCAGCCACACCCACACACAACCACACACAACCACACACAACCACTGACGGCTCTTAGGCCGTAACACAATCCTATAACTATACATGTGAACACCATCTCGCCGTTATGGTCAAACTGATCTCCAATAGTAGGCTGCATTTTGCGTCATTACGTAACATGGCACATTTGTAATGAAACTGAAAGTACGTCCAAGATCCTTTACCATATTATTAAATGAATGTCCTCACGTTTTCCTAAAAGAAAATGGCATTGATATGGATTAACATAATACGCTGGAGTCACTATAGTTCCATGGAAGCTGGTTTACACATTCTCGTATATTGATAGGTATACATCGGAATTCAACACCTATTGATTTTCTTTCTGATCTGCTTAACGATGACTGGGAGATGATCCATTTTACCTCTGGCCACTTGAGGGCAGTAGAGGTCTACATACATTTTGTGGATGAATCACAGTTTCTGAGCTGCGTACTTCTGGGTCGCAGAAACTTCGGGTTTGAACAGACAGTCACAATTATCAACTGATACGTAACCATAATGAATCTAGACTGTAATTCGGAGTGTCCATGAGCATTTCGTAGCCTTGCTCTAAAAGTGGTCTCGACTGAGGAAATGTCTACCATTACTTCAAAGGAACAACATATGGTGTTCCTTATCTACATATGTGGCTTCAAGTGTCAAAGGTATTTATATGACCCACACAGCAGACTCCCACTGGTATCTAACCAGACCTTATATCTCTGAGAAGGTCCGGAGAGGGGGACAGGAGGTCGTAATCTGTTAACCCGACCAGGTTTCTCTGTACAAATCATTTTTGGTAGAGTTGAAAGGAACTTTGATCAAATACATACAATGCAAACCTATCAAGCTAGCCCAAACAAGTTTGGTAACTTAGTAGGGCTGCACGATTCTGGAAAAAATGTGAATCACGATTTTTTTGCTTAGAATTGAGATCACGATTCTCTTGCACGATTTTTTTTTCACAAAATGTTTATTGCACTGATGAACTTTAACAAAACAAAAAAACGTTTGTTGCTTTGGCAGAGGCATAGTAGTAGTTCTATCATTGGAAGATAAGTAATTTTTACAAAAGTAAAAAAAAACATGCGGCTGATAGTGACTCAGGCGCTATAAAATGAACCGTTAGGCTCAAATACGGCTCGATGGTCCGACTGGACCATAAATCAGATGTAGCGGGAAAATTATCGATTTCCCACAATTCTGCCTCGACCACTGCCCGATGCTTACATGTTCGGGAGCGCAATGTTTGAAAAGTAGTTACGGGAGGGGATCTAGTACCGTTTGTTGTGCAGTGGCGGTTCTAGACAAATTTTACTGGGGGGGCCAAGGTGGGGCCAATGTTTGATCAGAGGGGCACATTAAAAAATGGAAAGTGCCGTTCTCACTCTCATCTCGCATCCGGCAAGGCAGTGTTTGGGTGCGTCGCTCTAATTATTCCGTGTAGAGCGCTGAGTCACATTAGTTCCGCTTTTGGCGCTAGCGCATAAAATCGTAATAACTTGATCAATTTATTTCATTTTCATTTTATCATTCAGTCAGCTTATTCAGTCAGCTCTGGGGGGGCCACAGGGGGGGCCTGGGACATTTTTACAGGGGCACTGGCCCCTGTAGGCCCCCGTGTAGAACCGCCACTGGTTGTGAGTGTTTATCATCTTCCGAAATCCCTCATGTTGTACAGTGTTTCTCAGTTGGCCGCTCTTCATTTGCATAAAGTTGAAGTCGAATCTACTTTATGCTAATCAGAGGAGCCGGGCTCGACTCGCCGCCTCGGGAACGCTCGCGAACGGTCGCGAAAATCTTCTAAACTGAATGTTGTCGATCTAGGATGATTGACAGGCGCTCTCCTTCATACAATCACGCGCACACTTCATGGCTGCACCTGATTGGACGAGTTCACGCAGACCAACATGGCGGCTCGTTTGGAAACTTTCTCTTATTTTACAAAATAGTTCACCGAAAGGTGTTTCTGAAAACATTTCAAGGGAGAAATAAGCTATGCAGTTGCTGAATCCGTCTTTATTTTAGATCGACAACATTCAGTTTAGAAGATTTTCGCGAGCGTTCCCGAGGCGGCGAGTCGAGCCCGGCGCAATGAATGGGACGCGGGGAAACACCGCTGCCTGTGGACACGTACCTTCACTCTTTCCAAATGTGAACATGATTTCCTGCAGAGTTCATGTGATCTCTCTCTGCATGCCAGCAAACCAGGTCATTAGTTTATGACTCCCAAGAGGGGAGGAAGGGGTCTTCACCATGCCTTGGGAGCAAATGGTGAGGAAGAGATATGGTGGTGGAGGAGCCAGAGTAGCTATGGGATCCTTTTAGAAGGCACTTATCCTAGTTCCCGTGTGTGAATTTTAAGCCTTTAAATCAAGTTTATCAGAGTGACGTGAAGTTCCCGTGTGTTCACGAGCGATATTGGAACCCTAACC
This sequence comes from Eutrigla gurnardus, assembly GCF_963514095.1. NCBI lineage: Eukaryota > Metazoa > Chordata > Actinopteri > Perciformes > Triglidae > Eutrigla > Eutrigla gurnardus. The sequence continues at coordinate 3,535,849 of NC_139917.1, read as the reverse complement.
CTTCTATTTGGCATTTCTTAACGGCCTCTCTGACTCCTGTGCCGTCCGCTTGGCAATCCCCTGTGTTTATTTATTTGTGTATTTATTTTATTGATATTTACCTGCTGACCAACCAGAAGCAACACAATCAACTTGGGTATTAATACCCAATATTGTATTTTTTATATTTTTCTAAGAACCTGTGTCTGTGCAGATTATTGGGAGAGGGCTCCCCTTGCTCTGGTATTAGTTCAGGCAAACTAAGTTCAAGGGGTAGTGTAGTCAGCTGAACACTAGGGGGCGTTACACATGACATACAGTACATAAAGATAATTTAAAAAAGAAACCCTCACCCTTTTGATGCAATCTATGTTTTAACTTTACTTTCATTTAATATTACTTTATTTCCATATCTATTTTAATTTGTCTTTTCAGTCTGTTTGTATGCACCAGTTCCTTTGTGGCAATGCAATAATGTTGATGCCATGTTGTTTGTACAAAATGGTTTAGTAAAATGAAAGTTGTGGACACGTACCTTCACTCTTTCCAAATGTGAACATGATTTCCTGCAGAGTTCATGTGATCTCTCTCTGCATGCCAGCAGACCAGGTCATTAGTTTATGACTCCCAAGAGGGGAGGAAGGGGTCTTCACCATGCCTTGGGAGCAAATGGTGAGGAAGAGATATGGTGTTATCCTTTATACTTCAATCGAGGCTCTCTGTCAAACAAAGGTGTTAATCAGTTTCCAGATGCGTTTGGGTGCCTCAAAGTCTGGTGACTCTGAAGGTCTGGTCCTCCTCGTTCGGGGGTGCGAGGAGAACTTTGTAGATGCTCTGATTAAAGGGTTCGTAAATCCTCTAACCGAGCCATAAAGAGGACTCACACTTCCTCCAAGTGGTCCAGTGATCTGGAGGAGAATGTTTACTCATCTGCTGCGAGGGGACCTTTGTCTGTATATCTTCTAAAGGTGAATAGTTCATCTTTCGTTCATTGAGAAGTCACATCCAAGAATCGTGGGGCTGTGGCCCCTACATGTTGCTCATAGTGTAAATGTAGGTTTGTTTTCTGTTTGTCTTCCTCTAGCCTGTTGATCGTAACTGTTATTGTAGTGAAAGTGCATTGTACATCACAGGCTAGAGTGGTTTTCGTTTTTTTTCTATTTTCTTTATTTGTTTGTAAGGCAAGGCAAGGCAACTTTATTTGTATAGCACATTTCATACACAAGGCAGACTCAAAGTGCTTCACATCATAAAACAAAGTGAGAAGAAAAAAAAGAAAAGAAAAATAGAAGAATTAAAAGAAAATAATACAAATTTTAAAAATGCATTACAGAAAGAAAATAGAATAAAAACATATTTGCAATAATTAAAAACAGTGCAGACATTAAAAGATTTAGCAGAAAGCTATGGTGAACATAACAGTTTTCAGTCTAGTTTTAAAAGTTGTCAGAGTTGGGGCAAGTCTTACATCTTCAGGAAGTTTATTCCAGCCATTTGTTGCATAGTGACTAAATGATGCTCTCCCGTGATTGTTGTTTACTCTGGGAATCACTAACAGATTGGTCTCAGAAGATCTTAGTGGTCTAGAAGTCTTATGTAGTGGGAGCATATCAGTGATATACTTCGGTCCTAGACCATGTAGTGATTTATATGTGAGCAGGAGGATTTTGAAATCAATCCTCTGACATACAGGGAGCCAATGTAAGGATTTAAGAATTGGTGTAATGTGCTCACATTTTTTGGTCTTTGTAAGAACTCTAGCAGCAGCGTTCTGAACAAGCTGTAGCTGCCTGACAGTTTTTTTCGGAAGACCTGCAAGGAGACCATTACAGTAGTCTAGCCTACTAGTAATAAAGGCATGTACAAGTTTTTCTAAGTCTTGAGCTGACATGAGCCCTCTAAGTCTTGCTACATTTTTTAGGTGATAGTAGGCTGATTTTGTTACTGATTTAACGTGACTGTCGAAATGTAAATCAGAATCCATAATAACCCCAAGATTTCTGGCTTTGTTTGAGGTTTTCAGGGACAGAGAGTGAAGGTGTTGAATTACTTTAAACCTTTCTTTTTTAGCACCAAAAACAATTATCTCAGTTTTGTCCTCATTTAGTTGTAGGAAGTTTTGGCACATCCAGTCTTTGACTTGCTCAATGCACTGGCACAGAAGATCTATGGGGCGATAGTCGTTTGGTGATAGTGCTACATAGATTTGGGTGTCATCGGCATAGCAATGGTGGTCAATGTTATTATTTTGCATGATTTGTCCTAGTGGGAGCATGTAGATGTTGAATAAAGTTGGCCCCAAGATTGAACCTTGGGGGACTCCACACGTTACATTGGTAGGTTCTGATACAAAGTCGCCAATGGAAACAAAATAGTTCCTATCTTGTAGATATGACTTGAACCAGTTTAAGACTGTGCCTGAGAGCCCCACCCAGTTTTCCAACCTGTCCAAGAGTATTGAGTGGTCGACAGTGTCAAATGCAGCACTGAGGTCTAATAGCATTAATATTGAAGTTTTGCCAGAGTCTGTGTTAAGACGGATGTCATTTACAACTTTAATAAGGGCCGTCTCGGTGCTATGAAAAGGTCGAAATCCTGACTGGAAGTTGTTGTGGCAGCCAGTTGAAGCCAGGAAGTGATTTAGTTGTTGGAGGACAACTTTCTCAATTATTTTACTTATGAAGGGTAGATTTGAAATTGGTCTGTAGTTGTTGATAATAGAGGCATCTAGGTTCCGCTTTTTTAGAAGAGGTTTAATGACTGCAGTTTTGAAGGCCTTTGGGAAATTGCCTGATTGAATGGAGTTATTAACTATTTGCAATACGTCTATTGATAGGCAGTCAAAAACATTCTTAAAAAAGTTGGTAGGTAAAGCATCAAGGCAGCAGGTGGATGATTTTAGATTTGTCACCGTTTCCACTAGAGTTTTAGAGTCTATGGCATTAAAGCTTGCCATCATTGCTGTGTTACTTTTGCCTGAACAGGGTGGTGATCCAACTTTTTTGTTTGAGATATTGATGGCGCGTCTGATACCTTCAATTTTATTAGTATAAAAGAATGCAAACTCATTGCATTTCTGCGTGGAATGGAGTTTAGCTGGTATTTGTGTTGGGGGGTTGGTCAGTCTGTCAACAGTTGCAAATAGGGTTTTCGCCTTATTAGTGTTGTTGTTTATGATATTGGAGAAGTATGTTTCTCTCGCACTTTTTAAGACTAAATTGTAGGCCCGGAGGCTCTCTTTATAGATGTCATGGTGAATATGAAGTTTAGTACTCCGCCAGATTCGTTCAGCCTTCCTGCACTCTCTTCTCTGGGCTGTCACAACAGCAGCTTTTCTCCAGGGTGCCTTTTGCTTACCAGAAATTGTTTTAACCGTAGCAGGTGCAATGACATCTATGACATTCAGAATTTTGGAATTAAAGATGTTTACAAGATCATCAGCATGACATGGGTTTAGAGGTGGTAACGAGGAAATGGCATTTTTAAAGAGTACATTGGCATGTTCATTGATGTACCGCTTTTTGACCTTATTTGATTCTGTTTGTGTGTCAGGAATGAAAGAAATATTAAAGAAAACACAGAAGTGATCAGACAATGAAGGATCAGTCACAAAAACATCAGAAACATTGAGACCTTTTGTGATAATCAGGTCCAGGGTGTGTCCCTTACAATGAGTAGCCTCTTTCACATGTTGAGAAAGGTCAAATGTGTCTAGAAAATTAAAAAGTTCTTTTGCACCCTTGTCATTCAAATCATCAATATGAAAATTAAAGTCACCGGTTATAACTAGGCAGTCAAAATCAGTGGAGATGCTAGACAATAATTCAGTAAAATCATCGAAAAAATTTGACGAATATTTAGGTGGCCTGTAAATAATTAACAGGAGAACTCTGGGAGAGCATTTCAACACAGCACAAAGATATTCGAATGATGGAAAAACACCAAGGGACATCTGTTTCCCCTGAAATGTATTTTTAAATATAGCAGCAACCCCTCCACCTCTTTTCCCAGATCTACAAACATCAATAAAATTATAGTTGGGGGGTGCTGTCTCGATCAGAATGCTTGCACTGTTATTTTGTTCTAGCCATGTTTCAGTTAAAAACATAAAATCAAGTTTAGAAGTGGTAATAAAATCATTGACTAAAAATGATTTGTTATTAAGAGACCTTACATTTAGCAGACCCATCCTGATGGTGTTATTGACAGGCTTTGAGGTTGACTTTGATTTTGAGAGAACAGGAATGAGATTGTTTAGGTTAGCAGTGTGTTCAAGTTTCCCAATGTTTACTCTCTTAGTAGTCACAACAGGAATGCAGAAGGTGCCATGTTTTGATGTAGGCGACCTTGGGTCCAGCTGATAATGCGGTCTACTGCTGAACCCTTTTCTGTCTCAGTAATATTCAGGGCTGCTGTCAGGGTGGGGAGGGGGTGGCCAAAAGGGAAGAGTCTTGGAGGTCTTGGATTTTAGTGACTTAGTTGCAGCTTTGAGAGAGGGGGTCTTGGATTTTGGTGACTTCGTTGCAGCTTTGGAAGAGGGGGTCTTGAGTTTTGGTGACTTAGTTGCAGCTTTGGAAGAGGGGATCTTGGATTTTGGTGACTTCGTTGCAGCTTTGGAAGAGGGGGTCTTGAGTTTTGGTGACTTAGTTGCAGCCTTGGGAGAGGGGGTCTGAGTAGGGCGGGGGGTAGGTGGGGGTAGCTCCTGGAATTCCAAGGGGGAGGAGGGGAGAGAAAGGTTTATTGGAGGGAGGGAGAATGACGAAGACCTGGATTGGGATTTGGGAGGGGTGGGGGAGGGATCCACATTCAGTCCTCCTTCGACGTTGTTGATAATCTGAGAAGGGCGGGGGGTAGGTGGGGGTAGCTCTTGGAACTCCAAGGGGGAGGAGGGGAGAGAAAGGTTTATTGGAGGGAGGGAGAATGATGAAGACCTGGATGGAGATTTGGGGGGGGTGGGGGAGAGATCCACATTCAGTCCTCCTTCGACGTTTCTGATAATCTGTGTTTCGTCTTCCCTCTTTGTTGGTTCCTCTCGTCTCTTGTCCTTGGCGACAGATGGATGACGCAGGCAGTAAGACATGTTGGTGATGAATAGCTTTGCCCCTAGCTTATTTAGGCAAAGTCCGTTTGTCTTAAAAAGATGCCTGCGGTCCCAGAAAAAGCGGAAATTGTCAATAAAATGCATTGGGCGAGCAAGAGATGCAGTTGAGAGCCATTTGTTGAGCCAGAACAGTCTACTGAATGTCTCAGCTCCTCTCCCGGTCGGGGGCAGAGGGCCACTGATGAAAACCTCAGCATTCACAGAGCTGACTGTTTCAAAGAGTTTGTTGAAGTCCTCTCTCAACTCTGTTGATTGTTGTTTTTCAATGTCATTAAATCCAATGTGCAGAATGATATTTTTCACAGTTGGGTGTGCAGCCACAATTTCCAGGATTCTTTTTTCCAAATCAGACACCGTATCCTTCGGAAAGCAGAGTACTTTGATGTTATTACTGCTTTTCATATCTTTTACAGAAAAGTCACCCACAATCAGATTTTCAGGCCCTGTCGTTAGCTTTCTCTGTGGCTTTAAGTTAGCAGGTCTTACCCTGCTGCGTGGTGGTGGGGGGTTATCCAGGCAGTCAGAGGGGGATCCATGGTCCTGCAGCAGTGGAGCAAACCTGTTCTTTAGTTGAACAGTTGTTTGCTGGGGAGGTTTCTTGGTAGCTCTCCTCTCCCCAGCTGTCCGCTGCTGTGTCCTACGAGGCAGTGGGGTTGAGGAGGCGCTGTGCCTGGATGGAGATGGTAACGCAGGCCAGCCGGTCAGATCACAGATATCGGGGCGCTGGGTCCTGCCAGATATCCGTTCTCCCATGTCACAGGGAAATGGTCTTCTCTTTGGCTTCGCACCAAGTGTGTTCCAGGGAGGATTATCGCTGGTAGATTTATTACCGTGTACAGGATCCTCCCGTTTCTTCATAGCATTATTGCTACTTAGCTGGGTTCTAGCATGCTCCTGTCCACTGTTTTGAGTCAGTGCTAGAGTGGTGTTGTTCCCACAAAGTCCATTCACTTCTACATTTACTTCTAACCGATTCATTTTTGTTTCCAGCAGTAAAATCTTCTGTAGGAGTTTATGGTAATCTTCCGTAGAGAAGGGAGGCATCTTCTGCTAATTACCTTTAGCAGGCTCAGGCTTATCTTGTTTGGTAGGCCTCCTCGCGTAGCATTGAGGAAGTCGTAAAAATATTGAAAAATGCCCGTTTTATCTCAAAGAAAATATAATCCCACTGGTTTTGTAAATATCCAGGAGCTGCTGCTCTTTGTTTCTTATTGAGGAGAAGCAGATAGCAAAAAATAGCAGAAAATCGCAGGCAGGGGTGAGAGCAAAGAGGAAAAGCGTCTGCACTGTAGCAAAGCCGGAAGCAACATCATTGTAAGCCCCCCTCCCCTTTGTGTAGCCAGCCTCGGTGGTGGAGGAGCCAGAGTAGCTATGGGATCCTTTTAGAAGGCACTTATCCTAGTTCCCGTGTGTGAATTTTAAGCCTTTAAATCAAGTTTATCAGAGTGACGTGAAGTTCCCGTGTGTTCACGAGCGATATTGGAACCCTAACCCTTCTATTTGGCATTTCTTAACGGCCTCTCTGACTCCTGTGCCGTCCACTTGGCAATCCCCTGTGTTTATTTATTTGTGTATTTATTTTATTGATATTTACCTGCTGACCAACCAGAAGCAACACAATCAACTTGGGTATTAATACCCAATATTGTATTTTTATATTGTGTGTCTGTGCAGATTATTGGGAGAGGGCTCCCCTTGCTCTGGTATTAGTTCAGGCATACTAAGTTCAAGGGGTGGTGTAGTCAGCTAAACACTAGGGGGCGTTACACATGACATACAGTACATAAAGATAATTTAAAAAAGAAACCCTCACCCTTTTGATGCAATCTATGTTTTAACTTTACTTTCATTTAATATTACTTTATTTCCATATCTATTTTAATTTGTCTTTTCAGTCTGTTTGTATGCACCAGTTCCTTTGTGGCAATGCAATAATGTTGATGCCATGTTGTTTGTACAAAATGGTTTAGTAAAATGAAAGTTGGACAAAAACTGTACTGTACATTAGTAAGTAACCATGGTAACATTTTCACTGTTTACTAAATGTGTTTTCGGTGCTGGCAGATGCATCTGTGATGTTGAACCATAGACTGTATATAAAAAGTGGACGTAGTCATCGTGACGTCAACCATTGGTTTGTGGACTACGGTTTTGAAGCCTTAAGGTCAGCATTTTTAAGCAGACCTTGATTCTATTTGACCCTAAATGAACATCATGCTGTATTGAAGAAGAATTGAAACGAATTAAGACCATAAACTCATGTTCACAATGTTTACTGAGATAATATATAATAATAATAATAATACATTTTATTTCATAGGCGCCTTTCTGTCACTCAAGGTCACCTTACAGTAAATAAAAGACAATGTACAGTATACAATAGAATAAAATAAAAATGAAGTAATAAAATAAAATAAAATAAAAAGAAGCCACAAAAGTACACAAGAGTAAAGTAAAGTTAGAGGGAAAAGGCAATCTTAAACAGGTGTGTTTTGAGTCGGGACTTGAAATGTGAAAATGTACTGATGTTCCTTATTTCGGGTGGCAGAGAGTTCCAGAGCCGGGGAGCAGAGCGGCTGAAAGCTCTGCTCCCCATGGTGGTAAGACGGACCAGGGGGACAGTCAGCAGAATGGAGGAGGATGAACAGAGTGTGCGAGAGGGGATGGCAATATGGAGAAGATTGGAAAGATATGGGGGGGCAAGATTGTGAATGGCTTTGAATGTTAACAGGAGGATTTTGTAGTCAATGCAGGACTTGACTGGGAGCCAGTGGAGCTGCTGTAGGACGGGAGTGATGTGGTGGATGGAGGGGGTTCTGGTAATGACAAGGGCAGCTGAATTCTGGACCAGTTGAAGTTTGTGCAGGGATTTATGGGTGAGACCGGAGAGGAGGGAGTTGCAGTAATCCAGGCGGGAAGTGATGAGACTATGGACAAGGATAGCAGTGGTGTGGGGAGTAAGGGAGGGGCGGAGGCGGTTGATGTTGCGTAGGTGAAGGTAAGCAGACCGGGTGATGTTATTGATGTGAGATTGGAAAGAAAGTGTGCTGTCGAGGATGACACCCAGACTCTTAACCTGTGGGGAGGGGGAAACGGAGCAGTTGTCAATGGTGAGGGGGAAGTTGTTGGTTTTGGAGAGTATTGATTGTGTGCCAACGAGAAGAATCTCAGTTTTGTCAGAGTTGAGTTTTAGTAGATTTGAAGTGAACCAGGATTTTATTTCAGTTAAGCAGTCAGTAAGGGAGGAGGGCGGCAGGTTGGAAGTGGGCTTGCTGGCGAAGTAGAGCTGGGTGTCATCCGCATAGCAGTGAAAAGTGATGTTATGTTTGCGGAAGATATTGCCAAGGGGGAGGAGATAAATGATAAAGAGGAGGGGCCCCAGGACAGAGCCTTGAGGCACACCTGAGGTGACAGGGGAAGGTTGGGATGTGAAGGTTTTTAGCTGGATGAACTGAGTGCGGCAGGAGAGATATGACTTGAACCAGTTTAGAGGAGTATGAGTGATGCCGAGGGAGGATAGTCTCTTGAGGAGGGTGGTGTGACAGATGGTATCGAAGGCTGCACTGAGGTCGAGGAGGATGAGAATGGAGAGTAAACCAGAATCAGCTGCCATGAGGAGGTCGTTGGTTATTTTAATGAGTGCAGTCTCTGTGCTATGGAGAGGGCGGAAACCAGACTGGAACTGTTCGTACAGGTTGTTGTTGGATAAATGAGAATGGAGTTGAATTGCTACTGTTTTTTCAAGAATCTTGGAAATGAAGGGGAGATTAGAAATTGGACGGAGGTTATTGAAGTTTGTGGGATCTGCACCAGGTTTTTTCAGAATTGGGGTAATTGCAGCAGTCTTGAATGATGTAGGAACAGTTCCAGTGGAGAGAGAGGAGTGGATAATGGCGGAGATGAGAGGGACCAGGGGAGGAAGGCAGGCTTTGACCAGAACTGTGGGGAGAGGGTCGAGCTGACAGGTGGATGGCTTGGACTTGCGGATAAGATCTGAAATTTCTGGGGTGGTGGGGAGCTGGAAGGAGGAGAAAGAGTGGGTAGGAGGAGGAAGTTCAGATACAACATTGAGGGTGGTTTGTGAGCTGAGATGTTGGTGAATCATCTGGATTTTCTGACTGAGGAATGACATGATGGAGTTACAGAAAGCAGTTGAACAGAGGTGAGATGGTAGAGATTCCGGGGCTTGGGTGACATTCTTGAGCAGTGAGAACAGTGATTTGGTGTTACCTTTGTTGGAAGAGATTATGCCAGTGTAATAATTTGATTTGGTTTGGGTTATGCAGTTCTTGTAATGTAACATGTGATTTTTGTAATTGTCTTTGTGAATATGAAGTCCAGTTTTCCTGTATAGCCGCTCGAGTTGTCGTCCTTTAGTTTTGATGAGTCGAAGTTCGGGGGTAAACCAGGGAGCGGAAAGGGAGAAGGAGACAGATCTGGTTTTTAGCGGAGCAAGGGAGTTGAGAATGTGTTGAAGTCCAGTGTTGTAGTGTGAAACCAGCTGTTCAAGGGAGACTGAGTTGTGAGTGGCCATGAGGGAGTCGATGCTGGAGGAGAGGGAATCTAAGCTAATGTCCTTAATGTTGCGAAAAGAAATGAGACGGCGGAGCTTGGTGGTGGAGAGAGGGAGTTTAACATTAAATGAGAGGAGGAAATGGTCAGATATGGGGAGTTCGACTGCAGTTAGGTCAGAAGGGGGAACACCAGAGCAGCAGATTAAATCCAGAATGTGACCCTTCGAGTGAGTGGGGGTATCGGTGTGCTGATGAAATCCAAAACTGTCGAGGCAGGATGTAAAGTCTTTTGTGAGTGGGTTGTTGGTATTGTCCATGTGAATGTTAAAATCTCCCAGTACTATGTTGTTAGGTGAAAGTGTGGATAGGTGGGTGAGCAGAGCAGCAAAGTCATGTAGAAAGTCATTGTTTGGTTTTGGGGGCCGGTACACAGTTGCAATGATGGTGGGAGTAGGTCCAGAGAGCTGACAGACAGTGGATTCGAAGGAGGTGAAAGCAGGGGTTGGCACCGGCGAGACTTTCCACTTCTTGTGATGAATTATTGCTAGACCCCCTCCCCGGCCGGTGCCACGGGGTTGACAGGTGTAAGTAAATGCCGGAGGAGTAGATTCATTGAGTTGGGAAAAGTCATTGGGTTGTTGCCAGGTTTCAGTTAAACAGAAAAAGTCAAATTTATGGTCAGTGATGAGATCCTGGATGAGATGGCCCTTGCTTGTGAGTGAGCGGATATTAAGTAAACCAAAGTTGACAGTGGTGCTTTCACAATTGGCAGTGGTGTTAGCCGACCGGGGCAGGGAGGCTAGGACACTGTGGTCAACGGCCCGGCCGGTGTTGGATGAAGGGGGACGGGAATTGAACCAGATGGATTTTATTGGCTGAGTGGGAGGGACGGGGGCGCTAGAGAGCTGGACTGTACTTTGTACTGCTGCTGGGATGGGGTGAGGAAGAGTGTCTATGGAGGGGGTGTGTGGTGTAAATAGTCAGTCACGTAGAGCATAATGTACAGAATATTGGATATTGGCTGCAAGCATGCGAGCGCCTGTGGTGCTAGGATGGATGCCATCTGATTTAAAAAAGGAGGGGCGGTTCCAGAAGAGATTAAAATTGTCCGTAAAGTTAAAGCCTCGGACGTAGCAGGCAGGTTTGAGCCAGGTGTTGAGCATGAGCAATCTGGAGAAGCGCGCGTCACCGCGACCAAATGTGGGAATGGGGCCAGAAATAAAAACAGATTTTCCACAAGTGCGAAGAAAGTCCAGGAGGGAGATAAAAGCACGTTTTGTCAGTTCCGAGGCACCCCGAGCCATGTCGTTTGTCCCTACGTGCACAACTAGTCGGGTAATGGAGGATGGGAGAGACCGCAGCAGCCCAGGAAGTTTTTCCAGGATTTCCAGGACTGTGGCACCAGGGAGACAACAGGTGGTGGCGTTGAAAAAGCGGATATTCCGTGTAATGGAGTCCCCAATGATCAGCGTGGTTGGTGGATAGAGTGGGCGAGGATGAGGTTGAGCCGGGAGGGATGGTGGTGAGCCAGCGTCCGGGGCGTGTGCTGACGGCAGGATCGGCGACTGTGCCCGGCATGACAGGTGTTGCGGTGGGTCGGCCGCCCCGGCCCCAGGAGGAAGAGAGTCTGCCAGCGATGTCGGGTGGCGCACGCCTCCAGAGCGTCGGAGAACGGCTTCCTTCAGGAATTTGCGGCGAGAAGTAAAGGTGGTTTTCCTGGAAGACAGCTGGCGATCCGTGACCGAAGCACAGCGGCTCCGGGCACCGGCGGGTATCGGTGGGGAAGAGGTCCCCGCAACAGCCGGGGACCTCTTCCCTATCAAATAGTAGGGTCATTTTCTTACAGACTTCCATGCAATCAGACTTTTTTTGCTGAAAGAATACAAGTTGAAGGCACTTCAGATTTGGCTTCACTTCTCAGAATTGGAGGTTGTTGCCTGTGTTGAAGGTGAAAAAACAGAAAAAATAAAGAGAAATGCTGAGAATGGCATACTCCCAGTGGGAAAGAAGCCAATGGCATATTGTTAGCAGGTTTGCTCGTGTTTGAAAAAAACACTCAGGGGCGCAGTTTGCTCTGTGTTTGTTTTTGCGAGATTGCAAACAGTGCTTCCTCATTTTGCGTTGTATTTACAGGGCACAGGCGAGGAGAACCAGTTCAGGTCCACCAGAAATGAATGTCTAGTAATGTGCAGCAAAACCGTGAAATGCAACGAAATAATGGGAATGGCCAGAGCAGAAACCAAATGATGTCGCCACCAGCAAGAGACAAACGATCGCTCCGCAGAGATACAGAGGACCTCCGACGTTCCATCCAGACCTGAGACATGCAAACCTTCGACATTCCATTCAGACATCCGCAACCACTCGTGTTCTCAGGAAAAGAAAACTACCTGAGCAAACAGTCTCAGATAAACATTCACTAAAAAATAATAAAGAACACAAAAACGGAATTGTTCCAGTCTGCGTTGGTTATTTATTTTCTCACTTTTATTTACAATAAATTTCAACATAACATAGATCAAGTCCAGTAATGGTATTATTTAGGGGTGTAACGATTCATTTTAACAACGATTCGATTCGTATCACGATTCGTGGTTGCCGATACGATTCAAGGACAATCTTGGTTCATTTAGAACGATACGATCCGATACGTTTCAGTGACTTGAAATCGATTCAGTCACTTTTTAGCCAAAAATCCAACCAGTGTGACTGTGAAATAAATACCTGGATACTGGACAGTGCAGGTGAAGTTTCCTAGATCCCTGTTGTTTCTTGTAAGGGAATCAGGTTTAAATTAATTATGGATATAAACAAGTAAACAACAATTAATGGCAAATGTATTAACCTTTTATTTGAATGTACAACCAGGAGGTTAACCTTTTCTGCTGTTGTTTTCAACATAAAAAGAGTACAATAGTATTACCAAAAACAAAGTGCAACCAACATTTCTTCAGGTTGAAGGTTTACCTGCTACTTCTGCTGTAGTTTTCAACATAAAGAGTACAATAATAAAGTGCACCCAACTTCTATTCAGGTTAAATGAGCAGTGGTTGAACCTGCTACTACTCTCATTTTAATAAACAAACAGCAGTGCACTAATATTTAACAAAAGATCAAGTGTAACCAACTACTCTTCAATGACTCTACAGATTTTTTTTCTAAAATATCAACTGATCCACATGATCTGGCCGCAGAACACTTCTCTGTGCGTTCACTATATCGCCAGGAGTACTAAAAACTCGCTCTGCTGGCACACTGGTGCCTGGGATACAGAGGTACCGTTTAGCAAGGGTTGAAAGTAGTGGTAGCTCCTTCTCCTGTGATCTCCACCACTTCATGGCATTTTCAGTCAAAGGCAACGCGTCTTTTGCTCGGTGTTTCCACACACTGGACCGAAATGGTGGCTTGAAAATGTCTTGCTCGCCGTCTCCTCTGCTATCCGCCATGCTGCATTGTTGTCGTTCTGAGACAGGTAGACTGAATCGAGTAACGTTTAACGTGTCTTTATCGTTAAAAGTGCTAAAAAAACACACATCCATAAAGTTTGCCATGCTTAAATCCAATGTGCAATTTCCTAGTATCGATACAATCGATTCTTTACCATTTCAAACGATATTTAATCGATATTATGTCGCCCGGAAGGCCAACTTGCCGAGCACAGATCGATGAAGTTGGATCGTAGGAATATAAATCGATTCATCGTTGTAGTGGATGAATCGTTACACCCCTAGTATTATTGCATGGCTGCTTAATCTGTAAGGAGGATTTCTGGTTCGCATGATTGATAATGTATGATTTGTGTGATGCTTCCTGGTTTAGACCTGCTTTTAAGAGGCAAAATAGAGGAACACTTTCACTCGCAGTTTTTGGCTGGACCGGGGAATATATATTTCGGCGCACTTTACGCGTATCCTCCCATCTTTTTGCGGGGAACTACCACTTTCCCCATGACCCTCCCACGAGCGCAGATTGAAAGCGCTACTTGTCTCTTTCCGCTCATGTGGCACGCAATCTGCGCTTTTACCCAAGTGCCCCTGTTTGTAAATACAGTTCCATGTTTTTTTCACACTAGTTGCGAACGGATTGTGCCTCAAGTGGGCGCAGATGCGTTAGTAAATCCGGCCCTTAGTGTACATATTGTATTGGAATAATGGTGCGGCAATGGACAGGGACCCCTTTTTCCATTTTGGTGGAAGAAAGGGGGAAATACAGACTAACTGTGAGGCACCCTCTGGAAAGCCTTCCAATCAGGCTCTCTCTACATTAAGTTTCTATGAAAAGTCAGATTCTTGCATACAAGAACACTTTGTTTTCTAATTTCTGGAGCTTCACACCTATGCACTCATACTTTTGGGGGATCATCCAAACCAGACAGCTCAGGCCTGCATACTGCCTCCTGCAACATCCTTAAAAATCAATTTCTACTATTGGCAGGACGTCGATTACCTCTGAATGGATGGAGAGTCCAGGCGGGGACAGGTGTTGCCGCAGGACACACACACACACACACACAGAGCACAGCACTGGTTGATAAGTGTCTGTGAGCCATGTGGTCCCTGTCCATTGCAGCACCATTAATCCAATACAATATGTCTGCTTAATGCTGTGTGCCATGAGGAGAGGCAACACTTATCATCTTTAATGTCTCTGATAGGACAGGACTGGGGAAGATCGCTCCCCAAAATGAAGGGAGAGTGTAATCGGACTTCACTTTTAGAGCGTAATTTAAAGGCTCGTTTCACTCACATTACGACAAAAAACATATTTCCTCTCTTACCTCAAGTAGTGTCTAGTCATACAGATAGTTTTCAGGTTGCTCTGCGTCGCTGTAATAGTGCAGACCCAGGAGACTGTAGAGTAGAGATCTTCTCAGGTCTCAGTTGCAGCCTGAACCAAGAATTAAGTGAACAGATCAGGTCAGGTCCCTTATTATATGCAACTCAGGACCCAAATGGATCTGAGCAGACTCTCTATCAACTCTGATCACATGGTGCTTCACAATCACCACTGGACGAAAGGAAGTGTGAACTGCACAGCATTTCAGAGTCAAGTACATGGTATGTAGTCTGACCGATGTAGAATATTTGAGGTTGATGCAGATATTGATATTTGGGAGTGTTGTAGCAGAAGTAGCTGTAGTGTGCTGTGGAGCGCTTCATCCCATTGATTCATCAAAAACATGCTCCGAACACTTTTTGAATGTTTCTGTGACAAAAATATCTTGACAATATATCACTACAGCACTGTTGACTGATAGAGAATGGGGAAAAGGGACGTACATAAAACAAACCAGATGGAATTGGTTTAAGTCAACTGCTGTTTTATTTTTACAGTTTCGAACAAAAAGGTGACAAAAGAGAAACACGTCGGGTCGAAGGTGGACCGGAGGGGGAGCTATCAAACTAAAAATAAAGAGCTAAACTAAATCGACTAAACTAGAACCTCGTACTTAAATCAAACAAAGAACAACCTGCACAGTAAACTTAAGGCACTAAAGAGGCTCACACTGACTCTCTAAACAAAAAGCAGAAATACAAAAGGCAGTCCCCCACTTAGCCTAATGAAGGTAAAAATAGCTTTCCTTAAGTGTGTGTGTGAAACAGGATCAGTATTGAAGCTTGCCCCCCCCCCCTCTACCGAGTGCCCCTGTACGATACGCCACACCAGCAGTCTACCACAGACTGATATCCAGAGGCAGAGAGAGAGAGAGCTTGAGAGACTGCAACCGGTCCAGCCTAAATACCGACCTCCACCCCCACCAATTGGTCCTGCAGCAACACCTGGAGTACAGGAGAGGAGGAGGAGAAAACAAGGAATGGAGCGAACAAAGGAGTGGAGCCTCCAGGGCAGGGGCCACCGTTCCTAGGGCCATAACAGACAATCATTGCCCCTTTGCTTTTTATTATGTATTTCTGTGACATTGTGTTTTTTCATCACGATGATTGCTTCATACTTTGAATAGATGAGCTCTTCGCAGCTCAATCTCACGACCCGTCAGAGATAACATGTAGCCTACGTCGTTTAGCGCTAACCAGCGACATTAAACGTCCGACAGGCCGATGATTTGATAGTATCTGTCTCACCAACACAACTAATTCAAGCTTCTCCTCTATTTTCTAAAGTGACGTCACTATCGATTTATCTGAAGGCAGAGCTCCACTGCATACGCTCTCGCCTCATTGGGAACAATTGGAAGTAGAAGTCTCCCATTGGCCGCCTCCTTCAGACGGTATAATCCTCCGCTATCTAATTTGCAAGGCCACCGTAATCTACTGATTTGTGTAAATTTAAAATGTTTTACTTGTTGCGACGCACAACTTCCAAACTAATGTATGTGATGGAAATTTGTGAGTCGAAGCAAATAGACATCATCGTGACAATCAAGGTTTGAGGCGTCTGTATTATGTCTAGTTTAAAGGTAAGAACTTTGTGTTCGGTCATGAGAGACACACTTGTTTGTGACCTTGCCTCGCCTGAAGAAGCACACACTAAATAACTATGATTAAATGTGAAGCTATTCATAAGATGACATGTATTAATATTACACTCAGGGAATCAGGGATAGAGAAATGTATTTTGATTGGAAGTATTGTTCGTGCCTGCACCACATTTTAATCTTTGCTGTCCTTCGGGACAACATTATGCGACAAAACAAGTTTATGCACCAAAAGAAATGTTAGGTTTAGGCACCATAACCTCTTAGATATGTTTTGCAAATCTGGCAGGAACGCGTCACTTTGGGACACACAAGTAGTCTTTCTCAATATTTAATACTACGTTACTAGCAACATTGCATAGTCACCTGGATGCCTTTAATTCATGTGTCCACCATGAAAAAGGATCCTAATGACCTTCCACCACATTGTTTTAATGCTGAGCAACAGGAAAAACATTGATAATTTGTGTCCCTGCACACAAAACCAATAGAATGAATTTTGCAACTAGTTCACAAACTGCTGCGAGACCGGGTTTCTGTAGCAGAATGATAATGTGTGGAGGCAGACCTTTTTGTAGCGCTGACACAGCGCTGTGGAGGCCTGCTATGCGAGAGTTGCTCGAAATTCCCACGGGCTGTAACCTCCCCGATGATATGGATAGGTGTAGCACCAAGAATGGCTCCCTAAACCACTGCATCAGGACCTGGGAGCTTTCTGCTACAACCCCAATTTGATGGGACAAGAATGGACACACACTTTAAACAAGGATAAAACACTAATTGATTTACGTTTTCAAAGCAATGGAATGTTTTCAGTAATAACCTAATCTAATTCATAGTCTCCCCCCCACGTTGAAATTAAAAACATGCATAGAATGAAATGTCAGCATTAGGATTCACAAGGAGCTAAAAAGGTAGGGTGAGAGACTCACCCTGAGGAAATACTTCCCTGCTCTGGCAACAGAGGGAGAATGGCGGAACGAGCAGTATTAAGCTGTAATCACCACAGATGGGTCGTTATGAACATATGACCAATTAAAACCGATGTGTTTGTATGCAGCACATTTCCAAACACATGATGCAACATGTGTTAGCAGGAAACATTTGTCGAGGCAGGTTTTAACACGATGTGTGACACTCTAATTATATAATCATTTATTAGTCTTTTAATCTTAATTTGTAGTCGCCGATAGAAAGTTTTCCTTGTGGTAAAATTAATCAGTTCCCGAGGCACTATCTGCCTGTTTTATTCCCTCTCGGCAGCATCATGAAAGCAGCCAGCTGGTGAAGTAGTCTGTGACCATTTGTATATCCCTTTGTGCTCATCAGCAATCACCATAACCTCCAGTCATTAGCCACGGAGAGCTGCAGGGCTCGTATCAAAGAGATGAACTTCCAGCCTTGTTGTTTTCACCAGTTACACTCGTTTCCGTTGCCCGACACTCAAAATCCTACGGTTAAACATGATGTCATTTTGCTAACAAAAGTATTTTAATGTTCATTATTTAGTTCAGACTGCGTGTTTTGCCTAAAAGGTGCTGGTCTGCACTAGAGCCATGGTTTTATTGGCTGATATTAGCCACAGATCGAAGCAGCGCTGTCCAATAGGTGCAGATATAAAACATACATTTTTGAAGAATATAATTAGTGCTGCTGAAATGATTCAGAAATGGTGTAATTAGATAGTAATGGTTGGCAGTAAGTAATCCTTTAGCCAGTAGTGCACTGCCACAATACCCACACATATGGTGTAATGTTCAACAACTCAGCAAATGCTGGAGTCAAGGAATGGAACACCTCACTAATGGTCAAAACTATAAACCGGCACAAAATGACAATTACCAACATAAGCCGCTGATTATACATTACTCATTACAAACATTAAAATGTTACAAACACAAACACAGCATCATGAAAATGAACCTGATTGATGACTTGCATTCAGACATTTACTATGACAGATCTCCTGAAATGGTGTATTTAAATAAGTAAATTAGCACAGGCATGGCAAAGTATAACATTTCATGTGATTATTATTATTATCCTGGCCAAGCTTGAAACTCTTAAAATGACTCACTTTACCTTACATTTTGTTAAGAAACAAACCACAACAAAACAACATGCATCATTTTGATTTTCACTGAATCTACAAACATCCTTTTTAGTGAAAATCAAACAATCTCAAATGACGTCATCATAAATCCCATGTTCCTCTAAATAAATGAAGACAGTCTGTTCATTCTTAAATGGTAACTCCTGTATATTTCACTTCTCTACATGCTAATGAGCTAGATAACTTTTTCAAGTCACTCATTGGACGATATTCACAATTATCCAGAAAATGGAAATTCACCACGATCAACATAATGTGAGTTTTCTTATAGCGATCCGTGATAAAAGCCTTTATTATTCCCCTAAATGAGGTTATTTCTAACACGCAGGCCAAACATGAGCAGTACCTTTTCTGTTCAGTTAATTTCTTTCAACCCTAAAATGGAACATTGTGTAGATTTATAGTATATGGACTGGACCATTCACAGGCACTAACGTCAAAACATGAAGTTAAATAAAAAATGAATTACACAATGAAACTTTCCAAATTTGCGAATTCACGCGATTATAAAACCATACATTTGTGAGAAAAGAAATCGCAAATTTACAAGAAAAAAGTCGCAAAACTTTTTCGTTGACATACAATGGCCCTAATACGCCGTAGTAGGTTTGGTGAATGATGTTGAGATTTTTGCTCCCTCAATTCAATATGTCATTTAAACTACGGGTAAAACACCCTTGAAAATCTATACAGAAAATTACTTCATATTAAAATGAAACATTGGCCCATAATTGTTCTGGCTTTTATCGGAGTGGAGTAACTTTTGGCGAGATTAGGAGAAATGTATAGACTCAAAAAGCCAAAGTAATCCAAATAAACAGCCACATGTATTCCTTTCCATTAGTCTGAAAGAAAGAAAAGAGCAAAATAGCACAAAATCCCCAAATGAACCAGGATGAACAAAAGCAATGCTTCTGCCTGCAGCTCTCGCCATAGTAATTGTGTCTGATGCACTTATGAGTCTTGATAAACACATTGAGTTTGTTTTTACAGCATATGAAAATGACAACAGCGTTTATCTTCAGCTCATCAAAGCGCAGTTAAGAGCTATTTATTTACGGTTTGTGTGTAAAGCTGGGATGGAAAAATTGGCATTTAGGGAAGATTTATAGCCTACTTGTTGGTGGATTCAGAAAATGTGTGTTGCAAAATAAAAAGCCCTGTAATAAGTGTGAACAACTGGAAGCCGGTGTTCGCACCTAAAGAGACCGAAGCTGAACTGGATCATTATAGGTGAAATCATCCAGTTCCATTCACTAAACGATGTGATTTACTTTCCCCGAAGGGTCGCTGCTGATCAAATCTGCATCGGGAAAGAAAAAAAATCCCAGAAATAGCTTCTCTGAAAATGAGGGTGTGAGAACAAAACGACTGTATTACTGACTGCTTTAATTATAAGCCACCATATGGTGGGAAATAACAAATATGGAGAAAGTCAGTCCGATATTATCCTCCATCTCTCAGTCTGGATCAGCTCCTCCCCCATGCGTGCGGGGCTTCATTTGATCAAATCCTTCAACTTGGACCACTTTTTTTTCTCCTTTTTTTTTTTTTTACAACACTGCATTTGAGCAACGCCACAACTTGCGCAGCACTTCCTCTTCCACACCCGAGCGCGAATTTACACTCCGAAAAGGCAGCGAGACGCGTGGAGGACCGGACGGGACTTCCTCAGCATCCTACCCCGCCGCCAGCGATGGACAGGGAGGTCATATTCTGCCCAAAGTGGCACCGCGCGGTCTGCTTTCTGCTCCTGATCTTACTCTCTTTCTTTCATGTTGCCAAAGCCGAAATAACTTGCAGGTCGTGCCAGCCCGGGTACAAGTGGCGTGCACGGGAATTACTGCTGAAACTCGACACCAGCGGCTCCGCGACGGGATTAAAGGGAGAAGTTTTTGGACGCGGAGATGGGGCAGAGAGGTCCGGGGCTGCGAGCGCCGAAAGTCGGCGGCTCGGTTGCGCGGCGGGCTCCGCTGAATGCGCCCCGGAGACCCGGGAAGAATACGCGGAGCCGAGGCTGCGGCGGGATACGGAGGAGCTGCGCGCGGGAGGCGACACCGGCGGATTGGCAAAGATGAAAGTTTCCGATGACAGAATGAGCAGCGAGCGCGCGGGTGCGGGTTTTGCTTCTGTCACTCGGTACAGAAAGCGCGCCAGGAGGAACAGTGACGATGACGAGAAAGCCCCCGGTTCAGCCCAGAGCCGAGACCCGGGAGAGGGCGCGCGCTCGGCGGCCGGACGCAGAGCGGCGCGCTCTGAATTGCGCTGGAGCGGAGAGGAGCGGAGAGCCGCCGGTCCGAGGCACGAGGAGCTTAAACTCAACAGTTCAACGTTCGCCCTGACCGGAGACTCGTCCCACAACCAGGCCATGGTGCACTGGTCCGGGCACAACAGCAGCGTAAGTGACTCATCGAGCCCACTTTCAGATGCACGCTGTCCACATGAGCAAATGGGTTCCCAGTGGCACTTCTGTTGGCCGTCAAGCACATCTCTGGCTCAGCGTGCGTGTGTGTGTGTGTGTGTGTGTGAGCGGAGTACAAAAGAGGCACACTTGATGGCCATACATCTGTCGATAAACATTTCCTCACATCTGAGTTTCCAGCAAATCTGTTCGTATAATAATGTATAATAGCATTGAGATGTTCTTCTTTTAGTCCCACTGACATGATTCAATCCACAACAATATTTTTCTCACAAATTAAAAAAAAAATGCATTCTCCGTTGGCGTGGTTGGGGCTTTTATTAGAGCAGCAGAGCAGAGGGTGACCTCTAGAAGAGGGGTCTCCTCCCAGGAGCTCCTCCAGTACGTGAGCAGCTGAGCGGATGTCCAGCTAAAGCTGTTCATGTTGAGCGTGCAGCATCTTACCGGAGGGCAGGGTCTTGTAGCGCTGTTTGTGGGAGAGGTGAAGCAATTTCAGCCCTTCTCCTTCCTCTTCCCTGAAGCCACGTTTCCCTGACTTTCCACAGGCCTGAAGCACCTGCTCTCATACAGCAGCAGAGCCTCTGAGATCCCCTCATGTAATGGGAGCAGCAGGGTTTTATCAGTGGCAGGACATCTCGGTATGAGAGTTTATCACGGTTTGTGATAAAAGGCGCTCACAATAAAGGCCTTTACACATGGGGGGGTTGTTTTGGGGTGCAATTAATTTGCATGTAGATATATTTGTTTAGAACCGATTCTTTTTGTCATCAATACTTCCGCTGACATGTAGAGACAGACAGGTAACCAGTCTATCACAGGGCTGACATGTAGAGACAGACAGGTAACCAGTCTATCACAGGGCCGACATGTAGAGACAGACAGGTAACCAGTCTATCACAGGGCTGACATGTAGAGACAGACAGGTAACCAGTCTATCACAGGGCTGACATGTAGAGACAGACAGGTAACCAGTCTATCACAGGGCTGACATGTAGAGACAGACAGGTAACCAGTCTCTCACAGGGCTGACATGTAGAGACAGACAGGTAACCAGTCTATCACAGGGCTGACATGTAGAGACAGACAGGTAACCAGTCTCTCACAGGGCTGACATGTAGAGACAGACAGGTAACCAGTCTATCACAGGGCTGACATGTAGAGACAGACAGGTAACCAGTCTATCACAGGGAGACATGTAGAGACAGACAGGTAACCAGTCTATCACAGGGCTGACATGTAGAGACAGACAGGTAACCGGTCTATCACAGGGAGACATGTAGAGACAGACAGGTAACCAGTCTATCACAGGGCTGACATGTAGAGACAGACAGGTAACCAGTCTATCACAGGGAGACATGTAGAGACAGACAGGTAACCAGTCTATCACAGGGAGACATGTAGAGACAGACAGGTAACCAGTCTATCACAGGGAGACATGTAGAGACAGACAGGTAACCAGTGCATCACAGGGCTGACATGTAGAGACAGAAAGGTAACCAGTCTATCACAGGGAGACATGTAGAGACAGACAGGTCCATCCTGCATGTCTTTGGACTGTGGGAGGAAGCTGGAGAACCCGGAGAGAACCCACGCTGACACAGTGAGAACATGCAAACTCCACTCAGAAGGAACCCGACCCTTCCATTTTCATCTTTGACAGTAAAAGCCTTCCACATAATACTAATAGTGATACCAGTATGTTTAAGGTTTAAATCTCAAGTGTTTTAAGCAATTTTTGATGATTATCCGGATGATGTTGTGACACTTGACAATGTGAAATTATTTTGTCGGGAAAATCATATCATATAATTTTCATATCGTCCCATGTCGCGTGTGTGAAGGCCTGAAATCGATCGCGGTGAACTTTTATGGAGATCATTATCGGGATAGTTGTGAATATCTTC
Source organism: Eutrigla gurnardus (assembly GCF_963514095.1). Taxonomy (NCBI): domain Eukaryota; kingdom Metazoa; phylum Chordata; class Actinopteri; order Perciformes; family Triglidae; genus Eutrigla; species Eutrigla gurnardus. The sequence goes on along the minus strand of NC_139917.1, from coordinate 3,513,380 downwards.
ATGAGTGGAGGGCAAAAGCTGCGTCGCTCACTGTCATGGTAGAGAAGAGGAAAACAGCCAGATTTAAAAAGATTACAGGACGTAACATGTAATAATATAACAATTTTAAATTATCATTTATTCATGCAGGGAGATGATTTATGATTACACATGTCTGAACTATGACACAATAAAAAGATGTGTTTCTTAACAAAATGGTATGAGATTACAGTACATTTTAGTGTTATTTTCAGAGCATATTTTGGTAATAATCAGGCTAATATCCATCCATCCATCCATTTTCTACCGCTTATCCTGTATTTAGGGTCACGGGGGGGCTGGAGCCGATCCCAGCTGTCATTGGGTGAAGGCAGGGTACACCCTGGACAGGACGCCAGTCTATCACAGGGCCAACATGTAGAGACAAACAACCATTCACACTCACATTCACACCTACGGGCAATTTAGAGTCATCAATGAACCTATCCCCATCCTGCATGTCTTTGGACTGTGGGAGGAAGCCGGAGAACCCGGAGAGAACCCACGCTTACACGGGGAGAACATGCAAACTCCACACAGAAGGAACCCGGGCCGACCCGGGAATCGAACCCAGGACCCTCTTGCTGTGAGGCGAGAGTGCTACCCACTACACCACCGTGCAGCCCCAGGCTAATATCATGCATCACAATTATTTCATCCAGGATAACCGTCACATGACATTTTCATATACTCCCCCGCCTGCACATCAATGTAGCTTGTCCTTCCAACAATCTAAAATCCAAAGATAAAGCAGATTGACTGGATTATATTATCACGTCCTCCACTATTCTGGTAAAAAAAAAACTCAGAATATAAGTATAAATAATGTATATTTATAAGAATAATGTTGGCAGTGAGTTATTTCAACTCTCATTCAGCAGAAATGTCAGCTGGCGTCCCTGACGAGCCGATCTCCTCAGAGCATTAACGCGTCACGTGTCTCTGCTATCATCACGGTCCAATGCATTTTATTACTTGCTTTGCCTTTTTACGCAGCATCGTGTGCATTCGTCAAGAGACAACAAATTACTGGATGTACAAGGAGAAAAGAGATGAAAGATTTTTTTTCCTCCTGTTGAATCGGAGCATAAATCAGAATCTATACAACACGCTTTATGTTGTATCCCCAAGTGATTATCCAAGCTTAAATGCAATTTAGATTATTGCTTTAAACTTTAATTAACATGGGATGAAAAAAGACTGTGGGCAGAAAAAAGCACTGGAACGCAGTTGAAATGTATTCATTTGCTGCAAGCACTGATATCTCGACACAACTGCTTCTTCTTCTTCTTCTTCTTCAGAGTGGGACTATAATAAGCATGGACGGAGAATTCAAGGCAATGAAACGGATAAAAATGTCTTTTTAGGTGCCCTTAAAAAAAAAAACGAAGTTTGTCCTCAAACTGCTCTCGGTGAATCAATGTCCTGACTGTTCCACGACTGCAGCGCTCCGTGTTCCACCCACACCACTTAGCCCCGTCTGTAACAAAGCCAATTACAGTTAAACACGTATCGCCGGCTCCCATGCCCTCTGCTTCGCTTCCCACTGAAACTCCATCCTGCGCCTCAGGTGTTTCCTGTGAGCTCGGCAAACTACTGTAGCTCACGACAGCACGCAACCTCACAGTGGGGGTCCTGAAAATGTCAAAAACAGTTACAGTTATGACTATAACTTCCGTGCTTATGGTTTATAATTGCTTCTCTTACTTCTGCCAATTTGTATTTTCCCCCTCAAAACCAAAGCCATTACTACTGAGCAACCCTGTTTGAGTCGGTGATACCTGTGTATCTATGAAACAATTTGCCCCGATTCTTTCAGTTGACGCAAACATCTTCCTGGAGGCGTTGCAAGAATAGAGGATCTTGCATTAAATATGGAGAGTTGCCACTTCAAGCAGGAACAGACGTCCTCAATCTTTACAATCTGAGTGTATAAATAAAGAGATGAGTCAACAACAAGCCACGGAGCTTAGATAAGGACTTTGCTGCTCTTAATATTTAACCTTTAAGGCATTCAGCAAAGCTTGTCTCTTAACCATCCCACATCACTGGGAGCCTGTATGTCAGACTAGATTGGAGGGTATAATTATGATTTATGAAACATTGGCCACAGGACACATACAGCAGATACAGGGACACATGTATTATGAGTTAAAAATACATAGACATATGCCAAGAGCAGCTGAATGGACTTTACTGAATTTAGTGAATGATGGCAAAATGTTTATTGTGGGATTATCACTCCCTTTTCCCACAACGTCATTAGTGTAAACGGTACGGAGACGGAAAGGGGTGTCAGAGCCGTTCTGCCTCTGAGCAGCAATGAAGGTCGTCTCAGAGGCGGAACAGGAGAATCGACTCCAGGGTGAATGGAGAGAGCCGGGAAGCCGCAACAGAAAGTGACGTTTTGAAGACGTGTTATGTGCGCGACCCGCCACCGGGGGGATTTAAAAAGCTCAAAACGTTGATCGGAGATAGAAAGCCGGTAGTTGCTTGCGGGAGGCCACCATGTACGCATCAACATGCTGCATATGATGCACAGCAGCTTCGCTTGAAGAGTCGTGTAAGTGTGCACACCATTGTGGTTTTGGTATGCTCGGGGTCATCTTATTTCTGACACCATTCAGTGAGTCACACTACCGTCGATGCTGCCGTGCTACATGTCACCTTTGGGTGTGTAGCATAGACTGTATATAAGGTGTGGACGTTGTCATGGTGACATCACCCATTGGTTTGTGGACTATGGTTTTGAAACCTCGAGTACAGCATTTTGGCTGTTGCCATCTTGGATTTCGTCCGTCGCCTTCTTGGATTATTCGCAACCAGTGAAGGAAGTGACCATATTAGGACTGTGGAGGAACGACAGGTGGATCTGATGAACACAAGAAAGAGGAAGCGGAAGAGCAGCACCCTCACTGGATGTGGATCCATCTGGTTTCTGGTGCAAAGCTGTTAACAAAGGTGGCTTCACATAATTCAAGGTCAAGACTTAGAGAGTGAGACCATAAACTCATGTTTACAGGTGGTAGTAGGGTAATTGTCTCATTGACTTCCCCAGGGAGTGCCCCCTGATGGCCGGTAAAGAGAATGCAGGTTTAAGGCAGTTCAGATTTGGTTTGACTTTTTAGAACCAGAACTTGCTGCCTGGTGTGTCGTCTTTCTAATGACTTATTTTCACACTCTTATACTTCCAGTTATGACAAAATCAGACTTTTTTGAAAAAATATATTTTTTAAAGGAGTCATCACCTGGTTTTATACGTATCCAGCCCCCCTTGGATCGCTTTGGATCAATTCGTAAAACTTATTAGAAAAAAAAAAAAAAATTTTAATCAAACATTGAGCTTGTTCTGACCCTTTTTCGTACCGCGATTTTATCACGCGAGATTACGCGCAAGGTTTTGACTGGTCCGGATGTGCATTGTATAATATGTAATGAGGCGCGCGTTGATTCGCCGCAGGAAGGACAGAGCCGGGGGGGCTTGCCTGCATGCAGACTCCAAAACATAATGGCGGCGCTTCGGCGATTTCAGGTAGCGGACGGGGCGGGGTTGGGTGGTGAAAGAGGGGTGGGCTTATGCAAGTAGCCGCCACGGTGACGTCACCGAAGGCGCAGAATCAAAATCTCGTGCTTTAGGAATGCACACCCTTGTGTGCTATTCCTGTTCGGAAAAAGAGCAGAAGCGAAAAAACGGCGCCACTTTCAAACTCCAGCCTTTCAGGCAAGTTTCAACTGAGGTCAAACACAGATATGCATGTTTTAACAAGAGAAATTGCGATTTCCGGGTGATGACTCCTTTAAAGTGATCATGTATTAAATGTGCATCGTATGTCATTCATGGAATGATTCAGAGGATTAAAAAAATATCCAGAACTCAGTAATTTGATCTGTAATCACTAGACTGGTCCCGAACAAACAGGCACACATGAGCCTTCGTACGATAAGAAACATGTTTATACTACTACTTGATCTTTTTAACAGAATAATACAGAATAATTCAATGTTACGATGAGTAATCAGCCAATCAATCGAGCTGTTTGGTAGAGTATCGGCAGAGCGGCATTGAGAAAAAGGTTACTGGCAAAGAGCTGCCTCACCGTGGGGCCTCTGGCATATCGCTCGAGTGGAGGTACAACATGCACAGGGACAGTATTATTTGCATTATGAAATGTCAGGCATTTAGTGCTTCGCTCTGTCGCTCAGACGGATTCAGGCTGACATATTGTCTGTCAGTCTAAGAAGATTACTCTGGAGCTTTGATGCTTGCAGAGATGTGGGACATGTCCTGCTGGAGCAGAAGCAGGTGAATCACAAAATAAAGACGTCTCAGTTTTTCATCTTGCAGACACGCGAGTAAATGCTGTTGTCACTAATTAATGAAGAGTCGGTCACGTTACGCTCTTGCAAGCATTGTGAGAAACTCACTCGTCTCAGCTGGCGGCCTCGCACTTCGTCTCTTGTCGTATAGGGAATCTATTTCTGGTTGCGCGTGCGTTCTGATGGCCACGCCGATGCCCAATTTACCACCGAGCCCCATCTCCGCTGTGCAGCGGTGTTCTCTATATAATCTGCTCACTTTCAGATATTGGAGGGCTGTCAACGCAACATGGAGTTGTAGGACGAGCTGCAAATCGAACACATTTACAAGCTGCTCCTCAGCTATGGCAGGAATCAAATTTAGAACAGACGTATGCTATATTGACGAGATCTGTGCAGTTTTTAATTGGGTTTTATCACAGTAATGTTCACAAACACTTTGACTACTTTGCACGACAGTTGTAGCAATTAGTAGTAGTAATAGTAAAAGTACTAGTAGTAGTAATTGATTCCTTTGCATTCTATGACTGTACATACATGAGCTACAGAGTCTGCGCTCCAAATAGTGTTTTCCCCTAAATTAATAATGCTTAATTAGACCCAATTTATTTTATTTATTTAAAAAAAAAATCTCCACACTTTCTTCAACTACTACTTGTCAAGTTCTTTCTTTGATTTAAAAATAAATAAATTAAACATAATGGGCCCTAGTTTCGTGGCGCAGCGCAGGGCAGCGCAGGGTGGCGGAGCCGGCGCAATGCAAGTTTCGACCCGCGCAGCCTTGCGCACCGTCAGTTTGGCAGTTTGGTGGATCGCCTGCGCCAAGATGGGTGTGGCGGCGCAGCAGGGGGAGGCGTCACAGATTCAGCTTGGCGTAGCGGAAGTTTCGTGGCAAAAAGCCTCGCCGAGACTGCGCTGAAAGCTCGCCAGCTCCAACCTGGTCTACTTTCGGCGCAAGGCGTAAATAAAGTCCATTCATTCAAGGCGAATCACAGCTGGCGGAGTGGAAGTTTGGCTGACGGCACGCAGTGCGCACACGTCACCGAGACCTCACAGGCAGGTTTCCACAGTTCCAGGCACATTTAAATGCAATAAATAATCACAACAAACACTATTTAATGCAACTCATTGAATCAACACGTGAATTTATATCTATATAGATTTTCCCATCACATCTGACGTCAGATCAAAAGCGGATGGCACGCGTAACGGAAACTCAGCCTCTCGGACCAAAACATCTCCCTCTCTCTCTCCTGTTTTTTATAATATCGGCATTGTTATTATTATTATAGGCGCGCACAGCGTGTGATGCGCGTGGTGGGAGCGGCGGCGCTGCTTCTGTCATCGGGTTGTCAAGTGATGGATCTTGCACTGAACCTCCCCTAACGCATTAAAGGTGAGGAGAGGAGCTCATTTGATTGGTGAAGATCTGAATCGGCTGTATTAATCCCAGTCCACGCCTCGTCTCCTCCTCGTCTCCCACTCACGCCTTCTTCTCCTCCCTCTTTCCCACTTGCGCCGGTGGGCGAGACGGGAGGTGTGCCTGCGCGAGCCTGCGCGAGCCTGCGCGAGCCTGCGCGAGCCTGCGCGAGCCTGCGCGAGCCTGCGCGAGCCTGCGCGAGCCTGCGCGGTGCACGAAACTTGCAAAGTCCAGGCGGACACACCCCGTCGGCGCGGCGCAGGTGCGCTGAAAGCTGACTGCGCCTGGTCTACGAAACTAGGGCCCTATATTTGGACCTCAAACTCTCCGTAAATCATCAAAATGCTTAGTTAGACCTAATTCATTATTGATTTATTTAAAAAAAAACTTTCTAGAACAATTTCTGAGCACTTTCATCTTTTATTTTTAAATTATTATTTTTACGTGTATAAAAAGCAGGTTATTATCTGCTTTAACTTAAATCTTCTCCTTTTAAATACATGGGTAGAATTGGAAATTCCTCCAGCTATTTATCCTAGATTATAGGTTGACATGATGAAAAAGTCTTGAGCTCTCTGTTCAGTTGTGTGTTATAAACATTTCGTGAAGTGGATTCTATAAAAGCCCTTCATTTGCCAATTCTCCATCTTGTGTGCTTTTTTTTTCTTAAATCTTTGTCCTTGTTCCTTCCTCTCTGTCCCGCCACTTTGCTCACATGCACCTTGTGTCTTGGCCACACTCGTCCTGCAACGTTCGGATCAGGTTGGGAACATCGCCTTGCCACGCCAACAGTCTAATCTGTGGGCTTTCAGACCTGGTGCTTAACACATCCTGCTGAGAAGAGGTTCATTTCAACTACACATGGAAACAACATTACCAAAGCCTCTGTGTGGGCGAAGCCATCCTTTGGGTATGTGCCTGGGAGTGATCAGGCAGGAGGACGCTGTCACGCTCCGATGAGCAGCATTTACTCGCCATCAGGCTGCATATGCCCATAAACACACGAGGCTTCGAGAAGCCGTGTGAAACGCTCACAAATGAGTCATTATTTCCTTTAGTCTGGAGTTATATGCTGTAAAAGTCTCGAGAGCGGTCCGAGTCTTGCTGTAGACGGGCTCCGTACAGAATATCCACTTTGTTGCTGATATGTTGGGGCCCCTCTCAGCTTGCAAGGCCTCTGGTAGGGTTGGGTACCTTTCACATTTGAACCGATATCGGTACCGGTGCCGGTGCCTAGTGTTCGGTCTCGGTATCCAACGATGCTTTTTCCGGTACCTTACTGTAACTGAACTGTAACGACTGGTTTTAACGACTACAACATTTGATTACAGTTAAAAAAAACTCACAACTTCTCAGTTTAAACATTTTATTAAACAGAATGCAAACACCCAAAACACCCAAAACCCCACTGTATTACCCCCCTAAACATATAAAACATTATAAACACACAAATAGTATGGGCAAACATGTTTTTAAAAAAACACACACACAGCCATCTGAACATTGTATTACCCCCCTAAACATATAAAACATTATGAACGCACAGAGTAGGGGCAGTAAACATTTTTTTAAAAACACACACACACACACAGAGTCAAGCTCAAACAAGCTAAAAAAACTAGCACTGCTGCTGCTACTACTACGCAATTCTAAGCGGTGTAATTCTTTTTCAGAAAGACCAGCATATCTACTCTTTTCAGGTTGTAGCCTTGCCCGCTCCACACTCACTGTGTCCCCAGCCGTAGAGAACACCCGCTCTGAGGGTGTGGAGGAAGCCTGTACACAAAGATACAAAGATACGAAAGTTACAGTTTCGTAACATCATCATACCGTTAGGCAACTCACGTTAACTCGACACAGTCCACAGAACAGAAGTCAATAAACAGCTTTTAAGGGTCTTTAATTTATTTAAGCTCTAACCTACTTTTTGTAGATTAGTTAACGACCCCCAATACTGAACGTTAAAGTTAGCAGAACTTCACCGTAATAGGATAGCCTAGCTTCTATGCTAGTTGCTATGCCATGTTATGATTCTACGCTGCTGATTCTATACATTTTGGAATAACCAAAGGGTGGTGATAATAACATTACAACCGTTAACCAGTTATTCAACTTTGCACACTTCTACCAACAACCGATCCAAATACCTACATTACATAGTTAACCTACCTGGAGATGCCGGCGATGACTCGATGTTGCTAGCTGCCGGTGTGCTGCTAGTTTCTGTCGCCGCAGCAATCGCGTTGTCATGATGACTCATGATCCAGTCGTGATTCAGAGCAGTGGGTGCGTTCCATATGTCAATGTTCACCATTATTTAAGTCATTTTAAGGAATATTATTCTGATTTATGATGTATGCCTCCTCCTGGCACAAGACACACACGTTTACATGTAAATGGAGCACTAAATTGGTCATAATTGCTTTCTGTTTCGAGTTGGACATAACGTTACACTCAGGCATATCAGCTGGTGCATTCTGCTCCGGATGTACGTGAAAGTACCGAAATTTGGCACCGTTGGATTTTACGTGAACCAATACCCGGTAATACCGACGTGTTTCGGTCGGTACCGGTAAAAGTACAGGGTTCGGTACCCAACCCTAGCCTCTGGTATGCACACTTTATTTCTGGAAGTGCCCTTAGGTGCTCCTGAGAGTCTCCTTCCTATTGCTCCCTCCTTTCTGCTTCTCCTTAAGTTCTTTCTCAATCATGCGATGGCAAATTTATCCACTCGTGATTTTTCACACCTGCTTCAATTTGCAGTAAGTGGGGAGAAATTGATCGAGCCATGTCCACAGAAATGAATTCACTCGAGGTTCATAGAGGGCCTCGCCGAAGATTCTGGTGCTCAATGGACACTTGTTCTTTGGTTTTCCTGGTGTGTGTGTGTGTAGCTTGATTTCCAATATTTATACCACTACCAGCTTTATTTTTTAACGAAATACAGCAAGAAAGTGTTAGAGCCAGGCAGCCAGATGACGTTTAAAAAAAGAAAAAGAAAAATCTCCGACAGGCAGAGACGCAACGCGAGTCGGCACCACGTCTGAACGAAGTACCAGAACTCTACTAGTTCATAAGTAAGTACCAACCTAAGTAATAACAAACCGTAAATTGCCGGGAATTGACGTGGGCCTTGCTTGGCAGTTGTCCCCCCATGACCCCCCTCCCCGTAATCTTAGGGGAGGCTTTAACATGTAAATGAAAATGCTGTGAGCTATACAAATGCAAATCAGGGTAGCAGGGGGAGTTTTCCCCCCAGGTGACATTTTTCTGAAAGGTGTTAACTTAATTTCATCTTCATTCAAAGATATAACTTAATTTCATCTTCATTCAAAGATACACAAAACAATTTGCTTCAACAATTACTTTTAATCAGGCTTTGCCACAAAGGTAAAATGTACATTCATGCAAACAACATCACAGTCTCCTAGAGCTCAACCACTGTGCATAGTGGTATGACTACAGTGACCCTTTCTTTGGTCTTGCTTAAATGCACAGTGGATGTGTTAACCACACATCTCCCAGCAATGCGCTCAACAGGCAGAAATGATGCTGGGTATGACGTGTCTGTTCCCTGCAAGCTCCAAACTTCTATTGGCTTTCCATAAAAATGTCTGTCCGGATGGGGATGAAGCCAGGAAACTTGCGCAGTAACATGTTTAAATGCAGTACCTTTTGACACAACATTAACAACTATAAACTGCTTTATAATGGCTGGTCGTAGTTCTGCTAGAGGGTCAAGGATGGGTTCATAGATCATAGATCTCGGCTGTGTTAGAAATGCCATACTAACGTCCTACTCGTACTTAATTGTGACGTAAATTTGAGTACGTAGTGCGTTCACATACAATAGTATGTGAATTTGTGCACGCGAGAAATGCCCGGATGTATACTGCATTGGCAAGAATTTCTGAGTACAGCGGACCTTGCTAAATCTACTCAACTTCCCAAAATGCATTGCGGCTCGTCTGACTTCACAAGTTTTGGATAATGGCGGACGACTGCGGTGATTCTGGCGAGGAGCCTGACACAAACCGCGTACACATGTAAGTATACTGTAACATGACTTTTATGTTTCCAGCTGACTTTTAAATCGTATTGATAATGAACGTTACTTTATTGTTGTTGGCATTGTACGTTAACGTTACGAATCGAAGGTCCTGCTAGCCGGCTAGCCTACTGACGGTAATTAACTATAGAGGTTAGCGAGCGCAAGCGAAGCGGAAAATGTGCCGTTTTTACCGACGTTAACTAATAATATAGTGCTTATGTTAAACCGTGGTTATATATTTACTAACGGTGATTAATAACGCCGTGCACCGTTGTCCGTTAAAGGGACGGATGCAGACACCGGGCGCCTCATTCAGTGGGGGGAACGATGAGGAGACGTTCACGTTCACCGGCAGCAGGGATGCTGCTCTGAGAGGCTTCACTTAAGAAAATGTGGTTTAAATGTTATAATTCTTATATCCAGGACTGCTGGAGACTCTGAGGATGTCCCAGGACTGCTGGAGACTCTCAGGATGATTGCGGTAAGAATATGTTCGGTGACTGCTAGCTAAGCTAAAATTAGCAAAGCAAGCCCAAGCTAAAAGTAGCTTAAAAGCTAATAGTCCAAGCTAAAAGTAGCATAGTAGCCTTGTAAAAGAACAAGAGAGAGGAACCAGTGTAACGTTAAGTTGCTTTGTTAAGTGTATGTTGTTGGTCTTTTACAGGAAGCAGTACGCCGTCTTCACAACTCGGAGACGAATTGTAGGCGCTACGAACCGGAGCAAGAGTACGATTTAAAGAATATGCTTTCATTCTGCTGTATAAGGAAATAGATTAACAGTAGATACCGATCTTAACTGTTCATTTTGTTTTCACAGACGAACCTCGCCTCATAACGAAGCTGTGACCTCTTACTTGTTTGGAGCTTTGTCCGCAAGTCCGGATTTCTATGACGCTGATAGTGACGCCATTGTGTGTAAGTAACTTTTACTGTTTTAGTTCTTCCTTGTTTTAATTTTACTGTGACTTAAGTTTTCTTATTCATACCACTCATTTAATTGTTTTCCAGCTGCCTGTAAGACATACTATAAAACGGTACGCAGGAGCTTCAGACACACACAGCCTGATCTCACATCGCAGGCGGAAGCTGTGAAGACGTCAGCTCGGAGTCGTTCCAGGAGAAAGAGGGTAAGACTTATTAGATTTATTAGATCCGTTTTTGGTCAATGTGACCAAACCTACCTAAACCTATTTTTCAGGTGCATTAATAGATGTGTTGTGTCCATGCGCAGTGCATCGAGCAGTACTGATTGTCTTTATTGATTGTTTTACAGCTGCTGGAAGCGAGACGGAGTGTGCTTGCTGGCGATGAGGCGGACCGTTGGAAGTGCGCCACCACAGACATGATGTCTGATGAGGAGGACGGCGTCGTTGGCGGGGTGTCTGGATGGATTGTGCGACCTCCATCCTCTCGTAGCCAGGAGCTCACCGAGCTCTGTGCGACTCTACAGTCGAGATTAGAGAAGACTCCCAAGTACAGGGCCACGCACCGCAGGCGGCTGTAAAATTGACCAAATTCGGAAAGAATGTCGACAGTTCATTTGTTTGTTGTGTGGGCAAATTTGTACAGTTGTGTGTTGTGTTGTCAATAAAGCTCTTTCTTTGAATACTTCCTCCTGGCAATTCAATAAATTCATTCATATTTATATTTATAAATATATAAATAAATAAAAATAAATATATGTGTGTATATATATAGTGATAGATCTGCTAACCAATCACTAGTGATTATTCTTGTTTAAAAGACCCAGTGTGACCAATAGTAACACATCTGCCAACGTGGGTTGGCTTTACATTTATAATGACCAGATCTGCCAACTAATCACGAGCGATTATACTTGTTTAAAACTAGTGGTTTCATCCAATCCTGAGTGAGGATATTCAAGCCATCTCTGGCCAGGCGGGGTTTCGCCGCTATTCATATGCTAATTAGAGCCTTCGCTGTGGTTCGTTTCCGACAATTTTCGGCACAGACGAACGCGGCGTTCGCAGCCTGTAAATTGTCGTTAACTCCCGAAAATTAGGGAGATTTTCGGGCGTTTACAGGGACGAAAATCCGACTTTTCATGCAGTGTGTTCTGTGTGTGAGTGATCAGAGCGGACACAACAACACATCTGCGAGTGTGTAGGGGAGGGGCTGTAGCATATCACAGGACGCAGACACAGTCAGCTACCCAATGAGGATTTTTATTTAATCCGAGCACAGATATTGACTCGTATTACTCGTATAATACTCGTACTCGGCAAAAGTGCTTTATCCGTACCGGATACTCGTTTCAGCTCGGTTCCATAATGCAAATGTTACTTCTATTAGTGTGTGAAATGTATCAGTGGATTATGTTGGTCCTTGTGATTTGCTTGTGCTGGTTTGTAGTTTTAACCATGAGTTGTGCTGTAATAACGGTTACAGGCCGCTGGTTCTCAGTGTTGTATGGCTGTGGTATGCATCAGTGCACTCTGCTGGGCAAATGGGTTGCTACTCCAAGTTAATTGCCTCCAGCTCCATACTTAATGCGCAGACTGGAGAGTGGTGTTGATCTTTTCATATTACAGAAGAGGATTAGGGCCACATGTACATATTTTGTTTAGTTCTGAGTTCTGAGTGGTAAGGTCCTTAACACTCAGTCACTGAGCCAAGAGTGTTATGTGATACAAGCAGTCTGTCAATTCAACAGACACTGTCAGTGTCATATACTACGAGAGACCCGTTTCCTGAGTGCTTGTTGCTAATAGGATCAAGGAGAAATGAAACATTTGTGCAAAATGATTTCACCCGTTTTAGAGCTGAAATTATCTCAGGATGCTACTTTTAGATTCTAAATTGAACCAGATTATCAGAACCACAAGCATCAGGCCGTTTTTTTAAAAATTCATTAGCATTCATAGCATATAGCATTCTCTGTACTGATCATCAGGGGGCGACTCCTCTGGTTGCAAGTCTGATTGTCTATGAGAAAATGAGCCTCACTTGGTGTATTATCTCAGTAAACATTGTAAACATGAGTTTATGGTCTCTACTTTCAAGTCTGCTTCAATCCAGCATGATGTTCATTTAGAGCAGTGAAAGACGATAAACAGGGGATGCTTTAGGGTGGGGCTACTTGTGATTGATAGGTCGCTACCACGGCCTTGCTTCCATCACTCCCAATACAATTAGCCACTAAGACGACTTTACCACTTAGCTGTAAAGTTGACCTTGACTTATGAAGCTAACTTTGTTAGCAGCTTCACACCAGAATCCAGATGGATCCAGATCCAGGAAGGGTGCAGCTCTCCTACTTGTGTTTGTCAGAGCCATCCGTTGCTCCTCCGCAGCCCGAATATGGTCACTTCCTTCACTGGTTGCAGAAATTTCAAGATGGCAGCGGCCAAAATGGTTACTGGAGGCTTCAAAACCGTAGTCCACAAACTGATGAGTGACATCACAATGACTACATCAACTTCTTACATACAGTCTACGGTTTATCTGCAGTGCCATTATGTTCCCACGCACTGTATCGTCTGCTCCAGCCGGTGACATCACTGCCCTGTGTTTGACACTTTGATGTGAGCGATGGTGACGGAGGTGATGGGTATGTGGGAGCGAGCAGCTCTCCACACTATTAGGGGAGTACTGAAGCGCAGCTCGAGGCTGAGCTGCGAGGTGGAGCACACTCACAGATCAGATTTTGTCTGGACGTTTGTGACAGTTATGGAAGGGAAATGTAATTTATACACTACACACAGAGTATTAAGTCAGAGCAAGGAGTTAAATTGAATTCTGAATATCTGAAAAAAAGTCAAATTTGCTGCATGGAGATGTAGTGGATACCCCCTGACTGCAGATGTTCAGTCCGAGGCACAATGATTCAATTGCTGGTCATGGTGTTTATGTAATATCTGCCTCCTTTTAAACCTCTTACCCTTCGTAACAATTCACATCGACAAGGATGATTCTCACAGCCAATGCCCAGCAGTCAGAGGTCTCCTTTCAGCGCCGAGACTCCCATCTCACCCTCTGATCAGGTTCAGAATTGCATGGGACATTTCTGTGGCACAAATTGAATCCCTGGCAATCTGTAAATGGCAGGAATGGGTCTGAAAGTGAAGATGGGGGGGACAAAAAGGTGTTTTTCAAGAGTGTGCGTCACGTTGATTGAGAGAAGCAGATGAAAATGGCCGGTCAAGTTAATTGCCTAAGTTTAATACAACATGGGAGACACAGCGTGGTTAAAAAATAGCCTTGACAAGCCCTGAATAACAAAGAAGAGCAGGAGACGGGTGACGCTTTTCAACATGCGGCGACTTGATGTTTGTGTCAAACCCGCTGTCTTTTCTGCTCCGTTTGTTTTGCGTTTCAAAAATAAAACTCAAGAAGAGACCTTCTGTTGCCCACTCATGCTCTTGAAATTGACATGGTGTTCATTGAATACTTAATGTTCAAAAGTAAAAACAACTGAGCCTTTTTTTTTTTTTCTTTCTTCTTCTCAGTCTTTTTCAACAGCCCACACACTTCCTGGCTCTGCATGCACAAATGACCCAACATTGCTACTTACAAATCTTTTAATGAGCCCGTATCACATTTCCATTCATTATGATCAATGCATATTCCCGCCGCCTTGCTGCCGCTTGAAAAAGTCCAGTACAAACAATGATATGCAACGCAATTTAGAACATGTGTTGGGATTCATTATTTTTCTCTTATCTCGCTGGCTACTGAAGTTCACACAACAATTCTTCCCTTTGTAAGCTGCCAAGGTTTCTAAAGGGCTTGTGTAGGGCATCGACTGTGGGTGCGTGAGTATCTATGTGTGTGTGTGCGTGTGTGTGTGTGTGTGTGCGCGCGCGCTGGAGCCTCAGCTACAGGACCACTGAGTAAAACACTAAGAGCGAGAAGGCAAACACGAAAGAACAACACCTCCACTTGTGAATATTCATCATTCGCCATCAATTAACACCATTAGAGAAAGTTACAAATAATTGTCTCCTATGAAGTCTTTGTGGTTCCTTTTAATTAAGATCTATGAAACATGACTGTAAATTCATCAAAGATGTGGCATTAAAATGCTTATTTCAGGCTATGACTAATAGCCGAGTTAACGCCTCTGTTTAGTGGAAGTGCATAATGCCACATTAGCGCTGCAAATCAACACAATGGATTTTAATTGGCAATGCACCAGTACAGAGTACAATCCAAAGTAGGCGCTTAAAGCCCACAGAGTTCAGTACTACAGTCTGTTTATTAGCAGCAACACTCAGCCAATTCTCATGAAACTTGGTGTAAGTGTGTATCATGGGCCAAAGGATGCTACAGGGGGGGGGGGACATGCATTGTTGTTCACTTTCATTAAAGTCTCGGCAACATTTTTTTGATCATATTCACTGAAGCCGACACTATGCTCCGAACAACATAAATCATCCGGGTTTAGAAAAGAAAGTGTGCCTCTACGTGCACGTAGAGTAGGGATGTCCCGATCCAGCTTTTTGCACTTCCAATCCGATACCGATATTGTAGCTTTTAGTATCGGCCGATACCGATACCGGCCGATCCAAGCATGTATTAAAGATTAAAGATATTTACTTATTTTGTTGTCAGACTCATGTTGAAAAGGGTTTTACTCTTAAGAACAACTAGCCAACTTAATTAGGTTAGTTTGAATAATCCACAATGGTTGGTAATGAGAAGCTGACCTGTTTATTCTTAACAGGGTTAAATAAACACAAAATAGACAAAATAATAAATAGTCAATCTTACCGCTTTACCACCACGCTTGACTTTATTGTGGCAAGTATTGCACTCCGCCTCTTCGTCTTTTTCGTCTTTTAGGGTAAAATAATCCCACACAGCTGACATTTTTATCGATAACTTTAAATTCTTAGTGGGACATCAGTGTTTCCCCTAGAATTTTTTTCAGGCCCGGTGGTACCCGCCGAATAACCCTAAACAGACGAGACGCGTCAGGTCTTTTGTCAGGTGGCACAGCAAGCAGTCTGCAATTATTATATTTGCATTCAACATTTTTGTTCAACCAGAGTGTATTCAAGGTTTTCAAGGATTAAAGGAGAGAGTGATTTATTAAGGGGCCGGTTGATGGAAATGATCCAAAATTAGGGGCCGGAAAAATATGTCTGGAAAATGAGGAGCATAACATTAATAGCTACAGATACTGTAAAATACTACAACGACATATGAGTGCATATATTGTCTTATTTTATCAAGTAAAATATAAGTTATGGGTTTACTCAACAGCTTAATAGTTAATAGAAATTCGGGTAGAAATAGGTTAACTCGGAGTTCCACATCTTATCAAAAACAATCCTCCCACACGTCCTAATACTACACACAATATGGCTTGATGTTGTTTTGAAGGAGTGCATATATTTATCGACAACACTCGACCTGCATCAGCGCATGTGCGCACGAGCGGATCTGTGCGAGCAGGCAGCGCGGAAGCCGGTCCGGTTCCGCTCACACCGCGAGTCCGAAGAGTGCAACAGCTTACAAAATACAGTGTCAACTTTCCGTGTTTTCAAAGTAGAAAGTGACATCGTGGTGGTTTAACGAGGCGGAGCGGCATCGGAACAACATCAAGCGCGTAAAGTACACGAAGAAGAACGTAGCGGGAGCGCGCAGCGAGGATTGTTGTGGCTGCGCGTCTTGCGGAGCAAGTCTACTGTGCTGTGCAGAAGCGCTCCTAATGTAAATGATTAGTGATTTATGAATGGATTGATAGGTGGCTTATTTTTGGCATATTGATTTTATGGCCTGTACAATGGTAGGGGAAACACTGGACATGCACAGACAAGTCCGTCTTGTTGTTGTTTAGCGGATGCTGGACAGGTCGCGAGGTGTGCGCTAGGTGTGCTGGAAAATGCGGACCGGATTTTGGGGAAAAACCTAAAAAAAACTGGAATGGATTACCTACATCGGTGCGCTGGAAAACACGGACCGGAGTTAAAAAAAAAAAAAAAACTGGATCGGGAGTCCGGATCGGGATTTCCCCGTGCAGGCCGATCCATGCATTTTTTGCTAATATCGGCGGCCGATCCGATCCAAATATCGGATCGGGACATCCCTAACGTAGAGCCTGTTGTTTGTTTCGACAGAGCCCGGATCGTCCTGTCCACTCAGCATGCAGGACTGTGTTCGTGCACACACAGAGCCCCTCCCCCCTTGGGTCGTTCCACTATCACAGGGGGGAGGTGGAGGGAAGTAGCAACAAGCTTTCAATTCCTCAGCAGTGGCTCCGAGAGAGTCTCCCGAGATTGCCGGTTCATTCCCTGGCTCCTCCAGTCCTCCTGTCCAAGTGTGGCTGTACTTCATTTACGGGAATAACATCATTAATTAACGCCATGCACATAAGTTACAGAACAACTTATTTCAACGTAAACCAGTGTTTTCCTTAACCTAACCAAGAAGTTTCTTACCTAAAGCTAAAGTTATTTTGTTTCAATACCCAAGTTTCACTTTCACAACAGGGTAGCTGCTGTTTGTCCGTATGAAGCGTTGGGTTGGTAGTGATAACCAAATGATAACGGTCGATCTATTGACTGATAACATTTAAAACTGGGGCCTTAAACAGGGCTCTCACCTTTGACGACACAAGTAGAGCCCAAATGATAACTATCAGTGCTAGCCAAGCTAACAGTGGTAGCTGGCAACAGAGTTGACAGAGTTAACAGTGTTAGCTTGCTGGTGGGACATAAAGGGAGGGACTCTCATGCACTAAGATTGCATTACTGTGAATCAGTGATTGCTCATTTGACACTCATTTGATTGGCCAATTTGATCTGAATGGCCCGTTATTTCCCGGTGATTGGGTTAGGATCTGATTTCATTTCTTCAAAAGTGTATTTTGTTTCAGTGTGTTTTTTGTTTGATTTTGTCTGAATGCAACCAAACACACATACTACCAAAACACGAGAACGGAGAAGCTCTGATAACAACACACAGAGGGGAAGTGCCTTTCTTCTCTGCACTATAACGTTAAATAGCTGTTTTATATATTAATGCTATGCTAGGACATTTTTGCCTTGGTGGAGGTCTCCGAATGCCCTTCTAGTTCTGATGGTTGTTAATGGGAAGATGATGCTAAGACAGCTGCAGAAATTCCCTGCAGATCCATTCTCATTCTATGCAGGTGTTTACACAGGGAAAGAGGTATAATAAAGTACACTCAAACCAGACAGCAAATTAGGTGTGCACGATTTTTGAGTGTGCTGTTGATGCACACTTTTCTCCCACAATGCACAAAAGAAATGGATGAGCAGTTGAAAGCTGAAAAAAATTGAATTTAATTGTGTGTCAGGGTGAGAAATCTTCGGGGGTGAAGTAATAAATCTAAGGGCAACGTTCCGACTTTGAAGTTTCATTGTCAGTCCCTTTCCAAAGTTGCAGTTACAAACTGCTTAAACACTACGATGATTAGCATGTACATGCTGGAGAACTTGACTGCAGTCTGGATTAGGCTCACATTTGATGATTAGATGATTCATGAGGTGACAACCAACATTTAAAAGAGCACCAGCAGATTCATGCCGCAGAGATAAAGTGGTAAGCTGCTCTGTAGAACCCGTCCAATTAGAGATGATTCTGCTTTCTTTCTCTCGAGCCCATTTTAGTCGATCTCTGGTTCTGTTGATGGCAACTACATTTAAAGGGGTGTTTTTAACACACACACACACAAATAAATGCATCAATGGAACCATTGCTTAATTCGTATTTCTAAGGGAACAACTGAAAGATTGTCGATGGATCTTGATCCAAATTGTGAGCCAGAAAAGCGATTTTAAAGTGGAGCTGAAGCATCATTTCAGGAGTATCTATCTTCCGTATGGTGACGCATTTCCAAGTGAATTGGGACAGACAGGCGGGACATAATGCTGCAAAGAATTTAATTTGATGGTTGAAAAGATTAACTCACAACCTTCTCTAGCGATGTGCTGTTAAATGTCACAGATTGATTGATGGATGTCACGATCTTATTGGTTGAAATTGATTGGTCCTCGCTGATATAAGCACGTCATATTTTGTTGTTGAGGAAGAAAAAGATGTTGGATTTTCATATAAAATATGAAGAAATGAACTTGCATTTTTTAATTTTTCTGTATGTATTGTTAAATAGGTGCACATCTTGAATGGAGATTTGATCCAAAAGGGTAAAAAAAAGCTTGACTTTAAAAGCCAGAGGTGGTAAATTCAATTTGTGTTGAAAGCTCTCTGACTGTTAGCTGGAATGTGTTAAACACTTGGATACAAAGTGACTTCCAGGCTTGCACAAGTTTGTGCTTCAACTTAATGACTTTCATTCTGGAACCAGAAATACAAGCATCACTGTAACGTGGGCTGCATAGTGTCAGCAAGGACAACTGAATGACATCTGATGTAAACATTCACCTTCGTATAAAACGGCTGTGCCCTCAAAACACACTCACATTGACAATATTCTGCACATACACAACTTGTACACCAGCATGCTAACTACCAATTTGGTTATTAACAAACTGCTAGGTGAAGCATTCTTTCATTCTTTTTTTCACCATAAACTAATGTTCACAATGTTTACTGAGATAAAAAAATAAATAAAGTGAGAAGTAGGACCATTTTCTCATAGACTTCCATGTAATCAGGCTTCTTTTAGCAACCAGAGGAGTCGCCCTGATAGCCAGTCGAGAGAATGACAGTTGAAGGCACTTCAGCTCTGGCTTCACTTTTCAGAACTGAAGTAGGGTGGCTGCATATTGTCTGCTAGGTCTGAATGATGCCTGCACCCTCCTGCATCTTAACCATCCTGGAACCACAACCTTCTAAAAATTGCTATTGTCAATGCACTTACTGTATATCAGATTACAAATGAACAAACTCATACAACAAAATAATACAGAGTATATGTCCATTAATATGGCCAAAATTACTGTGAGTCACACGTGATGCTGCATCTTCAAAGAATAATGATTCATCAACTGTCCTATAGTTTTGAGACTGAATGCCACTGTGAAGCCCTTTTGTGAAGCAGATACATGACACGTAGATCACATACATTTTACGAACAGAAAGGCGTACGTCTCACCTATGCATTATGTGTTATTATTAAATCAAACTTTCCCTGCATGAGCAGTCCTGTTTCTCTGCCATTGGCAATGCCCTGCAAGAGGAGCCCATGTGTCTTATGAACCAAGAACACTTGCCGAGCAAAAGAATTCACTTCTTGCTCCTTGGCAGGCCCCATCTGTGTTCAGAGTCATCCTTGAAAAAGAGTTGATGAAGATGAAGACATCTGGAGATACAGTACCTGCCACATCTGCTAATGTCTAAACACATTTGCCTCAGCCCTGTCCTTACCGTTTGAATTACCATGTGTCTGTGGGATGATGCTTTGATCGGCCCAGCTCCCCGTGTCACAGCGTTTGAAGCCAGCATCCAGCCATCAGAGCCCATTAGACAGCAGCAAAGTAAAGCTGTCGACGCTGTGATGACATTCAGAAAATACCATCTTCTATTACAGCCAGTGCACTCTGTACATTCTTTAAAAAAATGACAGAAAGTATCCAGATAATGGTCGAGGTGTGGCTGCTGCTAACAAATATAGTCCAGCTCAATAACATGGAGGGGTGGAATGAGCCGGACGCTGCAGTCTGCTGGTAAATTGAACATAATGTACATTTCTGCACAACCATTAAAGACGTACAAAATGCCAGTAGCCTTCGAAGAACTGACAGGAAGTCAGAAATAGTTACATCCTGTTAGATGCGATCATCTTTAGGCTACCTGTTGTAATGCATGTATTGTATGAGACATTAAATCTCTTCCTGGCATACTAACTAGTATGTTAGTTGGAGTACTGGAAAACACTGTTTCTCTCCTCATGCGTTGTGTTTTTGTTTGACTTCCGACCTTGATCTTCTCCCCGTTTCTCCACCACACCGAGGTTGGTTAGGTTATTACTTCCTTGTGTTCAGTCTGTATTTCTTTGTTTAGGTGTCAGGTCGTCGCCCTTCATAGCTGGTTTCTACGTTCCAACCTTGCTCCTTTTTTTGTGTTTTATTCTGTTCCTAGTTTTTTTGTGATTGCCCTGTCTCTGCTTGTTTTGTTTCTCTGGACTAGCAGTAAGTTATCTTCTCCATATACTCACTGAACTCTACCTGCTGTACTCTCGTCTGCATTTGATAAACAGTATCTGCTTTCGTTCATCAATTAATTCTGCTCGCTTCTAGTTTGCTGTTCTTTGAATCAATGTTAAGACAATAAAACTAAAAAAATAACTCTTTCAGATGTTTGACATTGAAAGCGTTCTCTCAAAGAATGCGAATGTGAAACAAAGTACAACTAACGTGAGTTGGAATAACTGCTGTGAATATGTTCATTATGCTGAGTAACAAGCAAACTGCAAATGGAGGAATTTGTGATTCAGCATTAACGGGATACACCATCAACAGACAATTAGACTTCCATCAATATAAGTGAGGAAAAAAATAACAAAATAAAGTCTAATCTTGAATATAAGCCTTCAAATAACAGTACATGCAAGCAACTATTGAGAAATGACATTATGCAGATTCTCAGTTGGACCAACTGCCTTGCTAATATATATATATATATATATGTGTGTGTGTGTGTGTGTGTGTGTGTGTGTGTTTTAGTCCTAAAATGTTGTTTTGGGTTGTATTTTCAGTGGGAGTGCAGGTGGCAGGATGATAAATTGGATAGTGTGTCTCACTGCATTAGGCGTTCAGGTCCTTCTGTTGGACCTCAGAAATACAGTGGTCTAATTAATTCATCCACTCCAGGGGCAGCAAGGGCCTTTTATAAAGAGGGATGGTATAAAACCAGGAGTCCCTCCCCCGAGCTGAGATGGACTGAAGAGAAATCAGCCCAGTCCAGGTCATCAAAACCAAACGTGTGGCCGTCACGCCTCATTGAGCGCTGCTTCCGTGCGTCCTACCTCTCCTTCCTTTTCTAACTCTCCTACCTTTCTTATCTCTCCTACCTTTCTGACCTCTCCTACCTTTCTTATCTCTCCTATCTTTCTTATCTCGCCTACCTTTCTTATCTCGCTTACCTCTCCTACCTGTCTTATCTCTCCTACCTGTCTTATCTCTCCTATCTTTCTTATCTCGCCTACCTTTCTTATCTCGCTTACCTCTCCTACCTGTCTTATCTCTCCTACCTTCCTTATCTCTCCTACCTTTCTTATCTCTCTTATCTTTCTTATCTCGCCTACCTTTCTTATCTCGCTTACCTCTCCTACCTGTCTTATCTCTCCTATCTTTCTTATCTCTACTGCCTTTCTTACCTCTCCTATCTTTCTTATCTCGCTTACCTTTCTTATCTCGCTTACCTCTCCTACCTGTCTTATCTCTCCTATCTTTCTTATCTCTACTGCCTTTCTTACCTCTCCCACCTTTCTTATCTCGCTTACCTCTCCTACCTTTTCTAACTCTCCTACTTTTCCTACCTCTCCTTCCTTTTCTAACTCTCCTACCTTTCTTATCTCTCCTATCTTTCTTATCTCTCCTACCTTTCTTATCTCTACTACCTTTCTTACCTCTCCTACCTTTCTTATCTCTCCTATCTTTCTTATCTCTCCTATCTTTCTTATCTCGCCTACCTTTCTTATCTCGCTTACCTCTCCTACCTTTTCTAACTCTCCTACCTTTCTTACCCTCCTACCACGTTCTGCCGCACCGCGATTCAAAAGGAATGTTCGGCTGTGTGAGACAAGGTGATCCTTGTGTGGTTGGCACTTCACAACTTTGACTCACTCCTTGCCTGAGTGGAGGGCTGTGGAGGTGTGCAGCAGTGGGAGGTGGATGAGAGTAGTTCTGTGAGTTCAGGACAAAACCTCCAAATATTCTTAGAATCTACAGGACCTGCTTTGACATTTTATGTAATAAACATAAATTGGGAGTCTATTTGTGGTGAGATTCACTACTTTGGTCAGTGATAAGATTAGCTGTTACTCAGTGTTTCCCATACATATACCGATGTGTGGCACAGCGCCACAGAATCATTACTGAACGCCACAAATTTTTCCAATGTGATTTAAAAAAAACAAATGTATTAAGATTAATGTGATTATTCTTAATGGCCGTTTTTCTCATAATTAGATTTAGGAAGTGGTAAAGTTATTGCAGCTCTATTATTTATTTAATTTCATAATTTAATTCTTCAAATGAAATCTCCCTCTGTTCAGTATGTTGTTACTGTTCTTAACTATAGCTATGGAAATAACTAGACTTTTACCTGGGAGACTCGCATCCCGAGTGAAATCAAGTCAAATTATTTATCACATACATTTACTTCTGTACTTTAGTAACACAACTTCCCTAGTAATTTGTATCTCAAACCACAATCTTTCAACTGAAACAAGGACATGTGTTGCAGAAACATCACAGGTGTTTGTATCATGCACTGATCGCTTGTATTACAGGGCATTCATAGGAAAATGTACGGAAGATAACAATAACTTTTCAAAAGCTATCATATGAACCATTGTGGGGATGTTAATAATTAACTGTCGCATTTAAACAGTGAAAATAAATAATTAAAATCTTTAAAAAAGCTGAAATAAGAATACTTAGTCTGAACTTTGGGCCATCAACACAATAATTTACTCATTCCTATGAGGATTTATCTGTTTATAGGATGGCTACATTTCTGAAAAGCTCCTTTTCCACTCAGATGGATTTTGTGAGTTGTGAGTTACATACAAATCTCCAACAGAACTGCCCTTTGAACTTCCTTTGCTCCGTTTGGTAACCTTCCAGCCAGAGGACCTCCCTGCTGAGTGGGCCCGTCCAAACGCAAGTGGTATCTTTCATATCTGGCAAACTGCCAACAACATGCCTGCCAGCTTTACCAGGTGCCTGTGGCCCCCGGTGCAGGGGCCTGAGTCAGGTAGCGGTCCTCAGGCCAGATGGCCCTTCCATGGCACTACATCACTCAATCCTCCCCCTGTGCCCTGCTGGAGACCACTGGTCATGGAAAGGAACAACAAACAACCAAATATGTATATCACTTTTATTTCTTTATATAAATAAATAAATATGTGTGTGTTTGGGCTGAAATCAGACATATGGAAGTTCTCTGAACATACTTCTTCCAGCACGTTACGGTCGATCTGCCAAACATTGACATGAAATGATAGCAACTGTTCACGGTGTGGCCAATGAAGGCAGATTTAAATATAGTCTGTCAGTGCGCTCCGACCTGTTGGCAACGTAGCCCCCTTTTGCAACACTTCTCCCAGCGCTCAGTGCTGTAAATGAAGACAGGAACAATCGAGGGTTAAATGACAGACTGCATTGCAGCATAGCATGGTGAGGGAAGTCGGTGCTCAAAGACATCCGGTCAGTCTCTCAACACAGCGCACGCTCCCCCTGCAGGCCTGTGCAAGGTCAAGGTTACTGGCAGAAGAAACCAGCATATCTATCCACTTCATATCTGGGAAAGCGGTTCTGTCGGTGCCCCCCCCCCGGGGCCGCACGATCACACTGTTGACACAGAGTTATCTGTTGTCCATCTGCGGATGGAGATGGTAAGCTCAGAGTACAAATGTATTTTCTTACTGATTCCTTAAAATGCATATCGGCCGATATCAGTACAGATTGTATACCAGTGTCTTAAAAACAAAAACACATTATAAATGACTCAATAATAATTATTTTATATTTCTGTGAGAACCTGAAAATGTGTAATTTTTGTTCTAGTTTCTCGACAAAAAACACATTTTACAAATAATATTTGAACAGGTCATGATGATGGCAATAACCGCATCACCACGATACCACAGTCCACTGGCATCCTGACCAATCAAATCAATCCAGAACACTGAGGAGAAGCTCCTCATCTCGATCTCCTGGGAAAGGGCAAGACGTGATGCTCGTGTATCGATGCGACTGCAGGTATTTCTAGGAGGAAGGAATCACGGAGGAGATCCACTTGCGAGTACTCTGAATTAGCCTGAAACTAAACGAGAATGACATGAAACATGTAAGTGGCCGTTTCACTAGTGATCGCAACAAATTCCCATGATTTCTCATTCAATTCACTTGTATTAATAGTGTCATATACTGGGGACATATCTGACTATGGTCGGAGGAGTGTTGGAGCGAAGCCGCACATCCAAATCATTAACCCTAATAAACGTAATAATCAGAACCAGACTGCCTGCAGAAACCAGGGATTGTCTATGGCATTGAGTGCGAGTGACGTGATTGAAACACATGATCCTGCGGGCGAACACTTGGCGAACATTTGTTCCACAATTGGTGTGAACACACCGTCATAAAGCACTTTTAAAAAAGACACACGCAGAGCAACCACAACATGCAACACGGCGCCTCAGAGTTCTCATCCGCAGTGGAAAAAGACAGAAACAGTGTTTGCTTTGTGCGGGGGCACTTCCTTACATCTCCCTCCTTCCACCGTTTTCTTTTTCCATCTCACTCTCTGCTGTCAGATGTTGACTGAATCAGGTTAGAGATGGGCGGTGCAGAAACAGAAGCATCGCTGATGAAAATGACAATGCACCTACCCCGTTTGGATATCGAGATGCACAAAGTTGCCTCCGTCTCCAGGAAAAACAACAACATGAGCTTATGTAACCTGTAAAAAAAAAAAAAAAAAAAAAACCCTGAGAATGAAATGTGTGGCGCAGGTGTGCAGCAGTAATTGATAGGGGAAACAGGTTTAAGCATGGATGTAAAAACGTCTAGTGAAATATTCATAAACTCAGAGATGCTCATCATCTCGAACACTTACAAACTCGGAGCATCTTGTCATACAACTGTTTTCTGTTATTATGGGAAGCACGGAGAGGAAAAGTAATAAAGCGCTGTGCAGAAAGGCCTGCAGTGACAGAATGCTCCACAGCTCTTATTTGATGCCACTGTGACATTTTCTGATTTGTTATTCAAAGTATGACACAATGAGCACAGATAGTCTTGACATTAAAGTGCTGTCTGTCTGCCCGTTGTCATGGTTTCACCAAGCAAACATTCCTTTATCAACAGCGTGCCCACCTTACACTCTCAGAATACCACCATCATTACGAGCAGTGTGGCTGACGTGGAAAGCAAAATAGAGCATGTTTTCCAGCTGCATGTCAGTGAGAAATTGGCTGTAATCGGTTTTCTTCTGAGGACTTTGAAATTAATTTAGCACCAATAGTCAGCTTTGTGCTTCGAGATGCACCGATTCTGACAAAGTCTAGTTTCTTTCTAACAACTATTGACTAATTGACAGCAAAGCTCCAAAAATAATTTGTCCTGTAAACTGTCAAAAATACGTTGTTCTTTTACTTGGTTATTGTCATCTATAATGGTAATATGCATAAAATCACACAATTGAAACATTTTATCAATAACAAACATCTCGTCATTAGTGTTAGGGTTTTAGTGTGTATTATAAGCTGCTTAGTTAGTGTTAGACGTTTAACATATGTCCCTCTCTAATATCTATTTTATACCATAAACACCTCCTTCAAGCAACTGGTTTTATTCAAGTTTATAAAAACAACATTTTAGATGGTTGAACACATCATGATAGCGTTATAATTCACCTTTAGCTCTTACAAATATTTACTGAATAGAGCTTGAACACATCATAATATCTTCTGCTAAACGTTAGCTGTTAGCTCTGTCTGCAGATGAGCTGTGATGACTGAGCGGCATGTATCAAGGACTAAACCTGCAATCATAATAAATAATTATGAAATTATAAAATAATAAAGAAAGACATATGAAAGCCTCAGTTATGAAATGTAGTTATTTTACAGATTACTTTTATTTTCATAAGTGAAAAGGGCAGTCCAATGTACAGATGTGTTTTACAGTCACACAAATGTACATATCCCTGCACACACACACACACCTATACATATGCAGACATATAAATATATCTACAGAAATACATACGCAAATACGTTGAAGAAATAAAATAGTTTAAAAAGTAAAAAATCATGTAATAAATAAACAAATCATTAAAAACCAAAAACAGGTGCTAATTATCTTCTTAAGTATAAATGAAATAAAAAATTAGAGAGAAAATAGAAACAGTAACAGTAATGATATTTTGATTTGCTGTTGGGGAAAAAATAGCAGCTTTGTGTTTTCACTCATGCTGAGAAATTCCACACGCAGTGTGTGTGTGTGTGTGTGTGTGTGTGTGTGTGCTGTATCATGTGGCTGTGGCACCTGTGTAAATGAAACCGGCAGTTAATTGTATATAAAAAACTGATTAGCTGGTCACCGGTCACGGCTGATCAGCTGAAAATCTGCCGATCGATCGCTGCATGTCTAGTCGTTCTCAACCATTCAGTCTGAATCAGCATCACAGAGAGAAGTCAGGGACAGAGAAGCAGGCAGACGTCCACACTCACACTATTTAAATGCTATTAATTCTCTGGCTGTGGGAGTAAACGACACACGCCATGAAAAACAGCAGATAAAGCACCGTGGTTCTGAACCTTGGAGGTAAGGGGAGTCAAACATCAGTACTACTGAACATGTTATATCTATACATGTGTGCTTTATTGCTCAAAAACTGTATTCATATCATAATAGCTGACTGAATATACCTGGGTTCACTCTGTCTGAAACACTCTGTTTTAGCGTCTGTCTCTTTAAGACGACTCCCAGTAAAACCCAGTCTGCTCTGATTGGTTGATGATGTATTTTCTCCCATGTCCGTGTCGTTGCTGCATTCACAGCATTGCTGCAGCCAGAGTTCACTTCACTGCATAGATGTGACATCACAACCCTAAAGGACCATACCAGTGTTACATGTCATTGTCCACCAACAACATAGACCATCTAGCTAACATACATCTCAACCTTTTTTACCAGAAACGTGTGATCTTTTAGATTGTTTGTTTCTTTACGTTTTATCCATATTCAATAAACGTTTGTCACGGTTCATTAAAACTCACCTTCATTTAAATCTTGCTTCGAGCTTAAATTCCAGTTAGAAATTCAGTTCTTGTAAGGAACTATTTTTCCAGGCGTAATAACATTCAGCCCAACGGCTGTCTTGGCTCTGTTGTGATTGACAGCTCAGAGGGCGGAACCAAAGTATAAATAGGTCAATGATTGGCTGAAAGTTAGACCTTGGGTTTGTGTGAATGTCAGACTCGTACTGATACGACTCAACAGTCTCCATAAATGAATGATGTCCAATGTCTCCCAGTACGTCTTCCTCATATTCATACTGGGAGTGTTGGGAAGTTGTTCTCAGACCAGTATCTTCTTCTCTACATTGAACTGCAGATTGTAAAACCAACATTGAGTAGTATCTCATACAAGCTTGTTTATCTCACTGCTTCCTGGTAACAAAGTCCAATCAGAGCCAGAGAGCTGTTGACCAATAGGATGCAGCCGAGGGAACACGTGTTCTTTGTGCAGAAAGTAAAAAGAGAGTGTGCTTGTTATTGAGGTCGGCGTACACCAGAATGAGACTCTCTTGAACTTGATATTAACAGCTAGCTCCACCCGGGCCACTCAGGTAAACTGGAAGCAGCCGACATTAACAACAAGTGAACCCAGAACCTGCTGCTAGCTTCGGACGCAGATGTGAGCTGATATTAATGCAGACATTTGAAGGGATTTTATTAGAGAATACAGTCATCTTATATCAAATGAACAACACTGTGATCTCCAGAAGGATGAATGACTTAAACCCAGCAGCTGGTGGCTCGTTTAAAGGCAGCTTTCAGAATATGGCTGTGAGCATTCCTGCCAACATTGAAAGTTTTGATGATCCGACAGTATTTATACAGATCTGAATCAGCACCATTGATCAAGAATGGGAGCATATACAAGTATCATAACTCAGTTTTTTTTGCATCCCTCCCTCTCAATGTCATTACACAGATATATTCATAACAGCGAGGGACTAGGGCTGAGCTACCAATACCACAAGAATACATCAACGTCATTTCCTAATTAGTTGACCAATTACATTTCTATGTAAACATGAAATGAGAAGAGGTATTTGTTCATTCTTAACCAACATGACATTAAACACACATTATACCACCCCAGTAAACTCTCTTATCCGCTGGTTGTTGAATGTTTCCACCAGGGCTTCATTACATCACTTACAGTAAACTTCACAGACAAACATTGGGATTTGTTTTCGCTGAATATTCTCTGGTCTAGCTCAGGAAGTTGAAGTCACTTTAGCTTTGACTTCACTTTTCAGAACCGGAGGTTGCCGCCTGGTTTCAGTACCAAACCCGGTGCCAGCCACTGAGCCTCATAACAAGGTCGACCCTGTGCACAGAAATACTCAACATGCTCTTTGCTGATTCAATTTAATAAGATTAGTCATGCATAAAAGTTGCTGTTAAATTCAGTGACTCAGGTCGGCAGAGGTGAGTTTCATCAACACAAACGCCTTTTAACAGATGAGAGTGGATAGTTCCATCAGCATCCTATAGGGCAGCAGCGTTGACTCACAAAGGTTTCTTCCCTCAGCTGAACAGTCTTGTGTGAAGCCGTCTATTTTTATCTCTTGGAGTCTTTTTTCCTCTGTTATCTCAGGGAGACATTTCTCTGTTTATATGTGCTTCGTATGCAAGAGCTTCCGTTCCTCCACCTGGGAAATCCAAAATATTGCTGGTTCGAGCACTTTTACTTCATCTCATGGCAGCTTTTTTTTTCTTTTTTAAGCATCAGTTTCAGTGTCACCGAGGCATATCCAGGCAAGCGGGATGTCTTTGTTTCTTCAGGTTGTTACTTTTCTTTTTTTTCTTCTCCACCGTCCTTAAACTTGACTGCTGGGATTCCTTAAGCTCGACATTGTGACGGGGCAGCCGGGTAAAAAAGAAAGTATTGTGCCTAATGAGATTTCCTTCTCCCCCCTAGTCGCCAGGGGGCTTTGAGACCCTTGTTTAGTTCAAGTGCAGGTCTTATTATCGTATTCCTCAGTTGAAGGACTTCTTCAGATTCGCACCTCAAGCAAATTCCAGCGTGTTTGATCGCTCAGCGCATCACTGATGAGTTGATCTGTGGAGTAAGAAAAAAAGAAAATGGAAAAAAAGTGCTTCACTCTCAGATGATGAGAGATTGAGAAATGTGGCGTCTCCCGGCACTCTCCAGGTTTTAATTGCTGGAGAGACGGGGAGCAGGTCAGAATGATGCAGGCATGCCGGGAAAAAAGGAATTCTGTCTTGTCAACCGAAACCCATATGGAAAGGATAATTAGAGTGGCTTTAATTAGCGTACCTTTCCACGACAGACGGCAGCGCCTTGTCATGTCGACGGCATCCAAAAGATGCATTTCATTTCAAATCTGCAACCTCGTCCCTCACAAGCTTTCTTGATATAAAGTCTGTTTTTATTGCACTCTGGCAATTGTATTTGGGCTCCTGGCTGCTTCACAGCACACAGACAGCAGCTTGATACATCTGGGGACAATTTCTCTTATTTCTCACAGTTTGCTGTTTACATATCCAGACGCCCAAACCAACATCACTTGAGCTTCTGCATGAGTCGTTATGGTAATAATGCCGCAGATAAAACCCATATCTCAGCATCCATGAGGGTGTTGAACTTGGCTCGTGGAATTCACAGGGGAGGCAGTTAAAAAAAAAATTATTACCATAAATCATGAAATTGTTAATTCTGGTGATTAATGTTGGCGGCTATTTCTGCCTCTTTATACACATACTTAGCTCATAGAGATGGTTCCAGCCAAAGCAAAGTCACAGCAAGGAGAAAGGAAGGCTTTTATTCATAGTAATTAATGTGGCAGAAATGAATGTGAAAGCATAATTATCCATTCTTCATTAACAGTGATTTAAGACGTAATGATGAACATCAATGATGCAATGTTTGTTTTAACAAATAGTTTAGTAAGTGATGGTTGCAAGTGGTTGGATGTAGAGCATGACATTTTTCGGGAATTCCGAAAAAGTTTTATTAATCCCGTGATTGGGACGGGATGGGAATAAAAATCAACGGGAGCGGGCAGGAGCGGGAACGCCATTAATAGATGATGATATTCAGCCGTGTTAAACAACCAAAAGGACAGACACATCCATTTTTGTAGTCAGCTTTCAGTGAGCCAAAACTATTTTGACTTGCGTTAGCAAAAAAAAAAAAAAAAACGGAGTTGGATGGGAGTGGGAGTAATTTTGAGTGGGAGCGGGATGGGAGCGGGAGTCATTCTACAGGAGTGGGACGGGATGGGATTTTTTTTTTACTCCGGCCCGGGATTGGGATGGGATGGGATTTTTTCTCTGGGAGTGGGATGGGACGGGAGTGAAAATCCACTCCCGTGTCACGCTCTAGTTGGATGCTCACGTCCTTCATTCGGAGCTCACAATGATAGCAGCTGTAATAGATTACCGAGGACAAGGGATGGAAGCAAAAACAGCAATATTTGTAGAAGACGGGTTAATGTGCACCTAGCAGATGTGAACGCTGTGGTTTTCAATACTGAGTGAATGAAATGAAAACCTCATAATGTAATTAGCAGACCAACTCCATTTCTATAAATGATGTTTTTCTCTACTTTAGAGAAATATTGTTGTTTTGTAAATATGAAATGGCACAAACAGTCTGCCATTGTGAATGATAAGATGTATTATATCATTGTTATCCAACATGTTGGCAGCGTCAAGACACGACGTGGAAGAGAGGACGGTTCACGTGCAACCGTGCGACGTGAATTATGCATGGTGGCCCTCCACGTGAACCCTTCGTCGCCTCCTCCACGTTGTTTTGCTGTAATTACGGAAGTGTCACAACAACATCTCCACCCCGAGCCTGATGTACTGTGCGTTTTCTAATCGGCTTTATCAGACGTACACTGAGAGGTTGAAGTAGGAAAAAAGCAGCTGTTGTGATCCGTCATCAAACTTCTCCGCAGAAACACAGAAGTGTGATTAGCCAAGTCACAATTAGACATTGTGTGTGACAAATGGAGAGATTGGATGAAATGGAGAATGAGCAATTTGCAATCTAACTCCATTTAGCCACAAATTGGACAGACATCTGTTTTCTTTTTCATGTCGTGTTTTGTTCCCTCCCCTGCGGGGCGATAATCCAGCTCTTTGCTGTCATTTGAATAGCATGTTTGCACTGATCCCTGCAGTGTGTGATGCCTCTCTCAGAGCTGCACCCCCCCCGTTCATAATGTCTCTGGCATTTTTTTTCTTCTGACTGCAGCCCGTTAGCATCCAGAAGAGAAGACAGGTTGTCTATACCAATCAGTCATTGAGTCACAGTCAGACATCAAATAGGTGGAGTTTCAGCACTCTGATGTGCACCATATTGTAATGTGTGATTCGTTTCCACATCTCTTCGTTGCATCGGGGGAAGACGAATGTTGCACCGTAGCTGACTGTTTTTTTATCACTCCCATTGCAGAATGATGGACGTCTTCATTAGAATTAAGAAAACTTGAATTAAATCAGCATGTGGCACATTTACCAAGTCCTGGGGTGCAGTTGAATAGTCAAAAAATAAGGTCCTAACTCCTATTCCTAACTCCTATTCCTTGACCTCTGGGAAAAACGTCACGGGGTTGAGGAAAGGCGATAGGAGAACTCAAAAGGATTTAGGAATAGTCGACCACGGTGCTCAGAGAATCTGACCAGACTTTCAATAAACTACGTCATTATAACGCGGCCACTGATGATTGACAGCTGATGATCAGCACCGGTGATTGCCGTGTGTCTGTGCTGGAGAAACTACAATAATGGACTACAAAAAATGCGTCGTCCACTTCTCCCCATGTTGGTTTTATAAACAGCTGGTTCACTGACCGGCTTCAGGTCCAGCAGCTCCTCCTTCCTGTTTGACCGGTTGCTTTATTTACGTTTCATTTGTGGTTTTAGTTTCGTTTTTGTCAAGTTTGTAACATGATTGAAATAAATAAAAAAAATACCATTCAATTATTATCACTGTCCACACACATTTATCATCACTATTCCAATTACTATATGTCTGCATGAAAGTAACTGTTAAATATGTAAATGCACATATCGTTTGTTTTCATGAACGGCCGAGGTGTGCGGCACTTTAAATGTTGCTCTCGCAAAGAATTGTGGGTCGGCGTAATCTCCTTTCCTTTCGCATAGGAAGGTCCGTTGCATCCTATGCTAAAGGAGCTCTGAAAGGAAGCATTGGAGCTCCTTTCCTTTGAATTTAGAGAATCCGAACAGCTCTTATCATGGCGGCCACTTGTTTACTTCCGGGTCACTTCTTCAGTTAGGAACCTTCCTAAGCAAAATAGACTATTCGACTGCACCCCCGGTCTAATATACTGACACCCCAAGGAGTTTCTGGTGGTAAAACTGAATTATTGTTTTATTAAAGGTCTTGATGAAATTAGAGCTTTTTAAGTTATTCTGCGCCTTGAAGCTCATGAAGAAAAGAGTGTGATATATCAGAATATGATGCCTCTAGGTGTGTAGCGTCTCAGAAAACACTGGACCCAAAAGCACGAATTCAGAGATTTCCCCAAAAATATCCAAATGTATTTAAAAATAGCAAACAAAAATAAACAAGGCAGCAAACAAAGGAAGCAAAACTAAATTAAGGGAGAGAGGCCAAAAAACCTCTAGCAGAAGTCTAGATAAAGTTGTAAGCAGAGCAAACACCGACAGGACAAGAGCAGGGCATGAGGCATGACGATCTGACAGAGGGTGAATGAGAATGGGTTGTAAATGAATGGGAGGCTGATGAGGATAATGAGGGCCAGGTGTGGAAGTGGGCGGGGAAGCACAGGTGAAGGGAATGAGGTGATTGCAGGGCAGACGAGGGTGGCAGGATCTGCAATGACAGGAGAGTTAAGGCTGAGTTATGCTTCTGCGTCGACACAACGCAAGGGGGCTTGCGGACCCCTTACGTCCTTGCGGACCCCCCTTACGTCCAACGCAAGGGCCTGACGTGCACCTCCCAAAAATCCTAGACGCGCGTCGAGGCGACGCAACACCAACGCAACACCAACGCAGCGACATTGGCTGTGATTGGTCCGCTAACTACATCCGCTGGAGACCGCTATCCGGTTTCCATTCATAAACACGCCATTTAAACTTTTAAAAGGCTACTTTTATTGTTTTCACCTCGTTTTATTGTTTGCACCTTGTCGCTTTTGCACAAAGAAATAAAACACCAAGTTCTGAAAAATAGTGGACGTTTAAAGCCGGAAAGTAAACAAATAGGCTATAACGAGGCTAACGACGATATACGTCTAGAGTCTCGGTCGGTCGGTCAGTCTTTACAAAAAACATAGCGCCCTTTACCGGTGTGGCATTGAATTGCATTTCGACACGTAAACCCAACGCAGAACCATCACGGTCTCCAAGCAACTGCGTGGCCGTTGCGTGGCCGTTGCGCGATCACTACGCGGAAGCATAATCAGGCCTTTAGTGATGGGCAGATGAACACAGGTAAAAAAAACCTAAAAAAAACAATCCCTAAGCAGGTAGGCGTGACAAGGTGAGGTTGGCTGAGGCAGTCTCCGCAGCGTCTCCAGTTTTTTCCTTTGGTCAAATGAGAAATGAGTCCACCAGGGTCACATGACCAAAGAAATATGGCATTTACTGACGAACGATCACCAATGATGAAAACTGATTTGTCGAAATTACAAGAAATTATTTGTATTTTTCTTTTTTGTAAAAAAACGCATGCTTACATCAGCCTTATACCAACCGGTTTCAACCAATATGTCATGACATCCATCTATCAACCAATCTGCAGAGAGCTAGTGAAGGTTGTGAGCTAATCTTTTCTCCCATCAAATCAAATTCCTCCCGCCTGTCTGTCCTGTTTCACTGGGAAGTACATCACCATATAGAAGTTAAACACTCACTGGAAGTGGTGTTTCAGCTTGACTTTGAAGTAACTGAATGCTTTGGGTCAGAAGAACGAGTGACGTTGTGGCAGCGACCTGTTAGACGCATAAATGTGTCCTAAAGCATCCCCTGCTTTCTGGTCTGTTGGACTCTAAATGGACCATAATGCACTTAATGAACATCATGCTGGATTGAAGAAGACTTTAAACTAGAGATTGAGACCATAAACTCATGTTACAATGTTTACTGAGAATACATCAAGAGAGAAGTAGGACCATTTTCTCATAGACTTCTATACAACCAGAGAGGAGTCGCCCCCTGATGGCCAGTAGAGACAGTGCAAGTTTAAGGCACTTTAGAATTGGCTTACCTTTTCAGAACCTGATGTCGCTGCCTGGATAATAGAGCATATTTGCAGAGGAGCAGCCAGTGACGTAGACCAAATGAGCCCACCCCTACACTGCAGAGGAGATGTGTGATAAATGTGTGAGTGCTGCTCATGATACGTGGTTTCTTTCTATTTAGTGATTTGTGTGCACTTTGCAGAAAAAAGCAAATCAAAGACTCTTCTCTGTGTTGAGTGTGAGTGTGTTATCCCGGTTAAACAGCTGGCCCAGACAGACAGCCAGCTCTGTGGAGAAGTGAAGCTGAAGCTGCTTTGGGTTGGTTTCCCCTATCGGAAGGCTGCACAGAATAGGGCTTTATGGAGCATTGCATTTACTCTGCATAATAGCAACACGTCATTTGTCATCCTCAGCTGAAATGCTCATCAGACATATGTTTGGTCTCTTGGTTGTTGTGCCATTTGTAAAAATATCAATTCTCTTTCAGAGAAGCGACACAGTCTGTCAAGTCATTTGTAAGGTTGGGGGTGTGTTCACACAAAGGGAAGGTGATGCTTTCAGGCTGAATCAAGTTATTCATAGATGAATTATAGACATGTTAGGCAGTTGTCAGCTCACTGAAGTATTAATGCTTCTTTAATTGAAAACAAAAATAATAAAAAAAAACCTCTTCTTCTCTTTAGCATGGATCAAGTGCTGGGGGATTTCACATTCATGAAATTCTGATGGTGAATGTAGCATGTATGAGATTCCACTTTCTCTTCCCCATCATTTATTCATGATGCCATGGTATTTACAGTAACAGTTGATTATTTATGGTCCTAAGAATGAGTCTCGTGGAGTCATGCCCGAGAGCCAAAAGCTGTTGAAACGAACCGCCGGCTCATGCGCTTCCCTTTCAGCTGCTCAGCTTTCTTAAGCTTGCACTTGAAATACAGAACCAGATGGAAAACAATATCATGTATGCGATTTGCTTCAGCTGACAAGAGTACACACCGGAGGTATTTGAATAATGGCATTTGTTTTTCCTTACGTATTCCCAACCAGTGTGGATCCAACCAAGGCGAAGCCCTAAATAACAATGGCTTTAGCTGCCGTTGTTAAACCTGTCACTCGGTGCCCAGGAGATCCAGTGCTATAGGCCTCAGCTAAATTTGCTGTCTGTATGACTCCGGCAAGCTGGAACAGAGAGCAGCTCAACCAGGGGCTTCTGGGCTTTCCACAACATAGACTACTTCATATGATTTATGTGGATTTTTTTTTTCTCTGTCCCTGTTCGCTTAAGGATTTTCAGTATAGTCTGTCCGTGAGGTGGAACAGACTGTCATATTGTTTTTTAGTGCCAGTCAGAGTTAGTGGCACTTTAGGTACAGGAAGTTTTTGAGTTATTGAGACTCTGTTTAACTTTCTGTGAAAATTATATAAGATTTTTTTTTTCAAAAACATGACGTAAACATCATTAAGGTGCCTTTGAAAGCACAATCTGTAGGATTTCTTTGTTGCAGTTTGTACACAAATTTGGCCTCTGCTCGTTTTGGAACCAGTTTGTTCTGGCACCTGATCGCAATATCGCAATAAGTTTTCTAGCTCTCTGTCATGGCAGATATGTAAAACACAGAGCCTGATCTATAGA
Organism: Eutrigla gurnardus; assembly: GCF_963514095.1. Taxonomy (NCBI): domain Eukaryota; kingdom Metazoa; phylum Chordata; class Actinopteri; order Perciformes; family Triglidae; genus Eutrigla; species Eutrigla gurnardus. The sequence goes on along the minus strand of NC_139917.1, from coordinate 3,476,813 downwards.
ATACAGGATACAAAAATAATTGATTGTTTTTCACTCAAAAGTGTCCAATGCTTGATGCAAAACAATATGTGTTTCTGAATTAAATGGAAAGTGATTCCAGTATGTTTTATTTTGTCAGGATAATATTGTGAATGGCAATTATTTTGTCGGGATAATTGAGACATGAAATGTTCATATGGTCCATGTCTAGCCCCGAAGACAGCAACATCGACTCCAGAACTTTGTGGGTCAGAAGTGTTCTGATTGAGAGGAATTATTAAAGATGTTTTCTCAGTCTGTGGGGAGATGATGTGTTCGGTCATGTCTGTCCACCACTAATCTTGCATATTAGCCTAGTGGTCCCATCAGCTTAATATTTTTTTCATGCTTATTCATGACTTTGTGCTTAAGGACCTCTCATGGCTGCGGTGATTCACATTTGTTTTGAAAAATTTACAACAACTTTGGCTGTGCTCCACTAAAGAATTTATCAGCCAATACATAGTAGTCATGTAGTAGATTTAGTCAACAGACCTGTAAGACTGAGTTTCTCCACAAAGAATCAGGCAAAAGCACCAGGTTAAATCTTACCAGATATGAGCCGTCAGTCCCAATAATAATCTTAATTTATATAGCACTTTTCTAAAAATGTACATTCAATAACATCCAATGCATCAACAACAAAACAGATACATAAATTATGAAGTATAAAGGTACAACAACAAATAGATATAATTAAGAACGGATCACAACTTATATGAAGTGATTCAAATAAAAGCCTGTTGGTAAAGCAGCAGGAATTTGAAAGATGCAACTGATTCTTCCGGAGTTTTTTCCTCAGACAGATGAGAGGAGAAAAAAAGTCACATTTAGTCTTGAGTTGGGAACAACCAAAGGAGCCCATTGCCTGAGGATCTTTTAAAGAGTTCAAAGGTCAGCAATATAGCTTGGCGCTTGGCCTTTCTGTGCTTTAAAAACAATCAATTCAAATCGACTCTTACTGTTGCTGAAGCAGATGTGCTTAGATTGACGTACTATTGTCTCTACGCTTGACACCAGTTGAAATTCTCACTGCAGCATTTGGAACAAGCTGCACCACAAGGTTACATTTTGACTGCGAGTCCGTACCAGTAGAAACCAGATGAAATACGAGCATGAGTTAGCTTCTCTAAATCAGCATGGGATAAAAAATTATTTGATTTTTGATATTTCTGAGCTGTTGAAATATTTCAACTTGAGTGAGAATTATGCACATTTTGTGTATTGGCCTCATTCATGTCGCGTTGTTCAAGAGGCTGAATGCTGAGAGAGCAAAACAGATATAGCTGAGAAATGTAGTTGGAACACTATCAGACCAGCAAGTAGAAGACCTCTTTGACAAACGCTGAATTTCCCACCATAACTAAAGTGTCCATGTCAGCATCTTATATTTCCAACTTTATGAGCAAAATGTTGTAAAACCTGCTCCCACTTCTCTGTGGGAGCTTCAAGGCTGATGCGGGGGAGGGGCTAGTGACACAATCTATGGCTTGGAACAGAACGTAAGAGTTGTGACAGTTGTTTGATATAAGATCCAAGAAAATGGCAGCTCTTGCCTCCTTAAGCACTGATATTTGAACATTTAATGTCTCCTGATATCATGGGACGTCTGTAATTTATTTGCCTTCCATTAATGCTTTGTACGTTCTCTCAGTAGAGTCGTATGATCGAAGCAAGGAAGAGCAGATTTTAACCTCCTATTTTTGGGAGGAGCAATAAAATCAAGTAATGCTAAATGGGATTGGCTAAAAGTAGCTCATCAGTGTCATTGCTATGCACGGCGGTTGATATCGGTGAATCACCAGGAAAACCTCAGAGAATTTGGCTGAAGAGCTTTGCGTTAAAGTTGCGAGACCTGACTTGAGAAGACAGTGCTGAGGTGGAAGGAAGCAGCGGAGCATTAAATACAGTCGCCTTGTGGTCATCGTCAAATATCTGATAAGCTCTATGTTGATGCTTTTCATGCACTCTGGCATCTTATTAACACTTCAAAGTACATGTGTAGAGAGTTGAAAATATTCAGTTTTGTTTCCTTTCCAGATTAATGAGGAAATGAGGAAAAACATTGACAACTGCTAGCACATTTATTAACAAGAGATGGCAAGATAGTTATGAAATGTATTTATATTAGCAGTGGTGGAAGGTAACTAAGTACATTTACTCAATTGCTGTACTTAAGTACAATGTTGAAGTACTTCTACTCAAGTATTTCCATTTCATACTACTTTATACTTCTACTCCATTACATCTAATTATGATAACATTTTTAGACGGCTTTTGTTACTTTACAGATTCCGATTATTAAAAGAAAAATGAATTATTAACTAATATATTACTACCGGTATGTCATTTTAACCATTAAACTACCTAGCAGTACATAAAGGCTTTATAATGAGCTCCATCTTTACCAGCTGCAGCACTAAAGTGATGAACACATTAATGCATCAAATATTACAATAGTACAACCTATATTCTGTATTTTTACTTCGCCCCCCTACAGGGGCCAGTGCTCGGTGCTTCAAAGAGTTGGGCAAAATGACCGGTGACACAAGGGGGTGTGGTCTCAGGATGAATTAGGGGCAAGCCAAGTGAGAGGACATGGCCCTTAACATGAGTAGGCTCATTGACAGATTTAATAAAGTTAACAGGCAACACACATGAATGTTTAACATTGGAAACATGAGTTTATAGTCTTCATCGCAAGTTTCAAGTCTTCTTCAATATGTTCATTGAGTAAATTATGGCTTGATTAGGAGTAAATTAGAAGATGAATTAAGGTTTGCTTTGTGGTGATGTGATTGACAAGATTACACTTTCATTTCATTTTGAATTATGAAGTTGACATTGCTACCAGCTTCACACCAGAAGCCAGTGAATCCTGATCCAGTAAGGGTGCTGCTCTGCAGCTTGTGTTCATCAGCTCCACCCGTCGCTCCTCCACAGTTCAAATATGGTCACTTCCTCCTTGGTTGCAAAAAATCCAAGATGGCAGGGCATCGAGGCATCAAAACCTTAGGCATTTCACGTCATGTAGTCCGTACCAAATGCAGTGCCATCCACATATGCAACTGTCAGAGCAAGTGAACAATAGGAAGGAACAGAATAAGAAAAGCGAGAGAGACTACTCATGGAGGGCGGATCACACAAATACCTGACGTTTACCCAGGAGATCGGTGTCTGTGTCCCTTGTGAAGTTAGTTTACGTTTGTTTAAGTCCTGAGCCCAACTACGTAGTTTTGTTGTTTCAATGGCTAATGTGAGAAGTTACATACAGTATTTGCTGTTTGAACTCATTAGAGGATGAAGGATCATAATGGGATGTTCGGTGTTTATGGGTCCAAAACGTCTTCCTTATAGGTTGTGGAAGCAATATTCACCTCCAGAATAATTACCCAGGATCCCCGGGCCTTTCATTTGTCAGCACTAATGACCACAGTTCCCTCCCTCTCGCTCTGCTGTTGTTTCACCTGTAATAATGGATTGATTTGTGGCTCTCAGAGCAGCTGTGAGTGAGTAAGAGTGAGTGAGAGAAAGTTTGCATTGAACTCATTAAAGTTTGTATCATCCAGTGTTTAGTGCACTGATTATAGCTAAAGGAGCCATCTGCTTGTGGGAGTGGGGCTCCCATGGCAGCGCTGTATAATTTACCAAACAAAATTGGTCGCTCCCATTGAAAAATCTGCAATCTAGAGGGGTGGAGGTGAGGTTTGTGGCATCCAGACAACTCAAAGGTGCTGCTGTATCTCCAGTGAATGAATATTATGTAGATAGTGTATTCATGGGCTCCTCCTTGGTGCTCTTTGTGTCATTCAATTATTGCAGCTATTAATCTGTTCTGTAAAATTAGATTGGTTTACCGAGAAATGAGATTGACTTGTTTCTCATTAAGGGGCGATATTGTAGGGTTCTCCTGGAAGTCCGTCCTCTGCATGACATTAGTATATTTCTCTTTAGCCCTCTTTAGCCCTGTTAGCATCCAGGACTGATACTCAAGAAATAACATGGTTTTTAGGGTTGTAATCAGAACAAATTATATAAAAAAGACTTCTATTCAACTACTTGTTATGTAGACGCCCTACCTCGCCTTGTCAACAGCAGTGGCCATTTGTTTAAGTGCTTCAAACCTGTGTAGATTTTCCTGAAAAGCATTTTTGAAAAATAATTTCTGTTTTTTTGGCAGAAGTAGCATACTGTAGTTACATCTCACTGCATGAAAAGTGGGATTTTCGTCAGTTAGCGGCCCTGTAAATTGCCGTGGAAGTTCAGGTTTACGACTGCAAACGGCAATTTGCAGGAAACACCGAAAACTGACGTAAATTGCCGGGAATTGACGTGGGCCTTGCTTGGCAGTTGTCCCCCCATGACCCCCCTCCCCGTAATCCTAGGGGAGGCTTTAACATGTAAATGAAAATGCTGTGAGCTAAACAAATGCAAATCAGGGTAGCAGGGGGAGTTTCACCCCAAGTGACATTTTTCTGAAAGGTGTTAACTTCATTTCCTCTTCATTCAAAGATACACAAAACTATTTGCTTCAACAATTACTTTTAATCAGGCTTTGCCACAAAGGTAAAATGTACATTCATGCAAACAACATCACAGTCTCCTAGAGCTCATCCACTGTGCATAGTGGCATGACTACAGTGACCCTTTCTTTGGTCTTGCTTAAATGCACAGTGGATGTGTTAACCACACATCTCCCAGAAATGCGCTCAACAGGCAGAAATGATGCTGGGTATGACGTGTCTGTTCCCTGCAAGCTCCAAACTTCTATTGGCTTTCCATAAAAATGTCTGTCCGGATGGGGATGAAGCCAGGAAACTTGCGCAATAACATGTTTAAATGCAGTACCTTTTGACACAACATTAACAACTATAAACTGCTTTATAATGGCTGGTCGTAGTTCTGCTAGAGGGTCAAGGATGGGTTCCTCAAAACTATTAGTGTTTCCACACCACTTAGCATATACATATGCTGACCTTTCTGCTCTAGACCCATCAATTGAGTAAGTGACATTCAGATATGTTACTCGTTTGCATGTCATGGCAAAACAGTCAACGTCAGTGACACAAGGGTACATTTGATGATACATTGTCAACATTGCATGTCTGTCAGGCTCATCCAAGATTGTCTGGTGGAATGGAGACAAAGGCACCACTGTACAGTTTTCTAAGAGAAGTCTTTCTGCTGACACCAACACACTGTGCTTCACATAAAGCATATCAGCTGTGTCATTGCATGACAAAGTCCCAACCATTTGTCTTCCTAAAATACTGGCAAATTCAGCACCATATTCACATGTCCATGGCATATGAAGCTGTTGGCTCTGCTGAAACTGCCTCATAATCTGGACTTCAATTGCCCTATTGTTGTTATTAAACTTTCCCAGTATTCCATTAAAACGCTCAAATGAAAAACACCAAAAAGAATAAACAGGTCCGTAATCCAACATGCACTCTTTCAAATGAAGATGCAGATGCATGTTGGGGGTGCAGTGCAATGGGCCAAACAGTTCAACAAATTTTGAGATAAATGTCTGCAGGTATCCATCTGCTAGTTCCAGTCTATTGATAGATATGACTCTGGAGCAGAGTATGATACAAGCCTGCACAAAGTCAAACCACATGTCATAGTGTCTGTTGTTGATAAGCCCCTTCAGACAAAACAGTGAGTAAATGGTTGTCCAGTTTTTCCACTGATCTGCTGTAAATCCTGTAAATCCAGATGAAATCCGTAAGGGAATTCTTCCAACCTCATAAGGTACTTTGATTTTTTCCACTCTAGCTTGAAGTTCATCAAGGCTTTTTGTTGTTAAAATTCCTAGTTCTGTCCAGTCTGAATACATGTCTTGCCGTACCAAGGAGAAGGTTGTGCATTGGATCTATGACGACAAATCTGATGGCTTCATAGTAACTCAAGCGGAAAAGTTCTGACCATCTAGCTCCATATTTGCGTTCAATTCTTTTCTGTTCTGCCTTAGTCCTTGCCCGTTTGGATAGTCCAGCATAGTGTTTGTGATCCTTTGACATGCGTGGCTCCCATGAAGACCGCTCAAAGCCTGAGTAGTCCATTTTTTCACCAAAGTCTTTCTTGCTGAACGTCTTCAAACACTTGTGGCATCCTGCAAATAAGTAAAATGCAATACGTTACACACACATATTTATATTTGAACATTCAATGAAACAGACCAACTAATATCCATTAAAAAATGAACAATGTAAACATCTACATATTGGTTTTACTGATTCAATGATCAATTTCAATGTTTATTAATTATAGCAGAGAATGTTTGAATATTTCAATTACCTCTGTATGTACCTCGTAGGTTTCAGTAAGCATGTATACTGTCATACATTTTGGACAAACCACATACTGTAAGAAGTTGTCACGGAGGATACCAGTCCATTTCCTCAAGGAGAATAAAGTCTTTGGAATGTTGCTTGCAAAGGCAGTGACGGAATTAGCACAGAGAACATTTCCAATTATCCACATGAAGTGTTTGATGCACAGAAGAAGTGATGTGAGGGCATTGTCAGAAATCTTGAAGGTTGATTGCCATGACAAAAGCATCATGGCCAGAAGTTTCAGCAACAAGTCTTCTGGTTTTTCACTTCTGGACTGATCACTTCCATGCCCCTCGCCATCTTCACTCTGCTCCTCAGCAAGGCTTTCCCCCTCTTCAGTCACGTACTCATCCTATGCAAATGTAAAGTACACATTTAAAACGCATGCAATGCCCATACTCATCACTCAAACGACTGTACTCAGTGCATGAATATGGCCATTTGAGTATGAAAAGAATTTGAGTATGAAAAGACCATCATTGATATGGCCATTTGAGTATGAAAAGACCATCATTAATATGGCCATTTGAGTATGAAAAGATTTTAAAGCTGTAGTGAAGATCATGTGCATCTCAAACAGTTAGCTTTAGTGCAATGAACCTGTTAAAAGTACTCTGTGGGAACATTCAGGGGATTGTTGGAAGTGTTTATAATTCAATTGTTTATTTTAGTTGCTTTCATAGTTCCCTAACAGAAATTTAGACTGTACACTGAGAGTAACAGTAGTAGTACTGAGAGTAGAATACAATAATGTGGGTGAAACATGTTGGGTTTTCCCGTTTGAGCTCTGGATTAGCATGTATGGAACTCTATACTTGAATAGTCAAAGGTAATTTCATGCTTACCACATAACAGGAGATGTCTTCATCATCTTGCACTGACTCTGAATCACTGGAGTCCAGGAAAAGATGAATGCTTTGGTCATCTGCTGTTTCGTCTGGAAACAACCCGTGCAGAAGATACAGTCATGCATTATAATGCGATATTCGTATTTTATTATTAATTATTATTACAATAACCACAACAGTGAAAAGCAACCACATATATTAGACAATCTAAAGGGGAGACCGGGTACAGTTACAATATCTGCAGCCCACAGCTGTACAGGTGTAACAGGTAAATTGTGGTGCTTACCGTTGTCTGAACTGTCAGTCGCTGGGTGAATTTCTTCAGATTCTTCCATCACTTCTTTTTCTGGGTCCTCGGAGTGCATTTCACTTCCATCAATCTCTCCAAGTCCAGCCAAGTTATCTTCGAGGTCTTTACACATCGGCGGTACATGACTCCCGTCTGTTGGGTCATGACTGGATAGCAGCAGGCTCTGTACGTTATCTGACTTAGCCCTTTTGGATTTTTTCTCCCAAACTCCATTTTTGAAAAAGCGCTTTTTGTGGTCAAAATACTGTGTATGACAGAGTTCGATGTTGCAATGTTCACAGAACCGCCGAGGTCTTTTCTTCAGTATTGGGACTTCCATCTTTCAACTAACGTCACACCGTGTTTCTATCACAGAGCTTCATGGCCACACCGTGTCTGTTTATATCATAGATCTCGTCTCGCGAGTTCTTCCGTGTAACAATGACCTCGCATGTGATTGGACGAGCACGTACGAGGTCACGGGGACCTCGTCCAATCAGGTGCGAGGTCGGCATCTTGTCCAATCACGTGCGAGGTCATGGGCAAGACGGGCATGTTTTTATACCTGTACTCAGAACTTTCACTCCACTTCTGTGTTTTAACTGCGTTGGTTTGGTGATCTATAATGGCTGGACGGCGTCTCGCATTCAACTCCCCTTCAACCCCTCTGCATGGACGCGATCAACCACTTTCAGCGAGTCCGCAGACCGGCGAGAAGAAACTGCTGAATGCTATCAGTGGCCTGTCTCGTCAGCTCGCTGTGCTTGCTGCCGATGTGAATGAGCAGTTCGCCGCACTAAACTCCAGGTTGGCTGCTTTGGAGACGAAACAGTGTGTGGAAGAGACTAACGTTAACTCGAAAAAGAGAAGACGGGTGATCCCAAGATTGCGGTAAGAATATGTTCGGTGACTGCTAGCTAAGCTAAAATTAGCAAAGCAAGCCCAAGCTAAAAGTAGCTTAAAAGCTAATAGTCCAAGCTAAAAGTAGCATAGTAGCCTTGTAAAAGAACAAGAGAGAGGAACCAGTGTAACGTTAAGTTGCTTTGTTAAGTGTATGTTGTTGGTCTTTTACAGGAAGCAGTACGCCGGCTTCACAACTCGGAGACGAATTGTAGGCGCTATGAACCGGAGCAAGGGTAAGATTTAAAGAATATGCTTTCATTCTGCTGTATAAGGAAATAGATGCGTTAACAGTAGATACCGATCTTAACTGTTCATTTTGTTTTCACAGACGAACCTCGCCTCATAACGAAGCTGTGACCTCTTACTTGCTCGGAGCTTTGTCCGCAAGTCCGGATTTCTATGACGCCGATAGTGACGCCATTGTGTGTAAGTAACTTTTACTGTTTTCTTCTTCCTTGTTTTAATTTTACTGTGACTTAAGTTTTCTTATTCATACCACTCATTTAATTGTTTTCCAGCTGCCTGTAAGACGTACTATGAAACGGTACGCAGGAGCTTCAGACACACACAGCCTGATCTCGCATCGAAGGCGGAAGCTGTGAAGACGTCAGCTCGGAGTCGTTCCAGGAGAAAGAGGGTAAGACTTATTAGATTTATTAGATCCGTTTTTGGTCAATGTGACCAAACCTACCTAAACCTATTTTTCAGGTGCATTAATAGATGTGTTGTGTCCATGCGCAGTGCATCGCGCAGTACTGATTGTCTTTATTGATTGTTTTACAGCTGCTGGAAGTGAGACGGAGTGTGCTTGCTGGCGATGAGGTGGACCGTTGGAAGAGCGCCACCACAGACATGATGTCTGATGAGGAGGACGGCGTCGTTGGCGGGGTGTCTGGATGGATTGTGCGACCTCCATCCTCTCGTAGCCAGGAGCTCACCGAGCTCTGTGCGACTCTACAGTCGCGATTAGAGAAGACTCCCAAGTACAGGGCCACGCACAGCAGGCGGCTGTAAAATTGACCAAATTCGGACAGAATGTCGACAGGTTAATTTGTTTGTTGTGTGGGCAAATTTGTACAGTTGTGTGTTGTGTTGTCAATAAAGCTCTTTCTTTGAATACTTCCTCCTGGCAATTTTTCCTTTCCTCAATAAATTCATTCATATTTATATTTATAAATATATAAATAAATAAAAATAAATATATGTGTGTGTATATATATATATATATGTATAAATATACATATATTTATATATATATATATAAACATATATATATATATATATATATGTATATATATATACAGTGATAGATCTGCTAACCAATCACTAGTGATTATTCTTGTTTAAAAGACCCAGTGTGACCAATAGTAACACATCTGCCAACGTGGGTTGGCTTTACATTTATAATGACCAGATCTGCCAACCAATCACGAGCGATTATACTTGTTTAAAACTAGTGGTTTCATCCAATCCTGAGTGAAGATATTCAAGCCATCTCTGGCCAGGCGCGGTTTCGCTGCTATTCATATGCTAATTAGAGCCTTCGCTGTGGTTCGTTTCCGACAATTTTCGGCACAGACGAACGCGGCGTTCGCAGCCTGTAAATTGTCGTTAACTCCCGAAAATTAGGGAGATTTCCGGGCGTTTACAGGGACGAAAATTCGACTTTTCATGCAGTGTCTAGGGCTGAACGATTTGTCGTTTTCTTAACCAAAAATTGCGATTTCAGACAACACGATCATGTGATCGCCAAAGCTGCGGTTTTTGCAGCACTCCTGACTGACCCAGGATCTGTTGTTTCATCTATTTTACACATACGTGCCGTCCCCTTACAATCCTGCCAAGCTCACCAATCAGAAGCGGCATACTACTTGTGGACAGGTCACGCTAACCAATCAGTATTAACCTGCTCCCTAGAGTTGAAAAATGTGCAGTAAAAATCTGTAAAGAGTGATGTATAGACGTCAGGGACGTATTATTGTTGATTAAGTACTGTTGAGATTTTATTTGTTCTGCACTTCACCCTTTGTTTAAAAAAGATATTTGCTATTTTTCAGGAAAATGCTCTGTGCTCTGATTTACAAAATAGACAATATTTGTGTGCTGCTGAGCCATAAATGAATGACCCACCTATTTTTATGTCTGACATATTTTTCAGAAGGGTCATTTTATTTTAATATGAGTTTTTGTATTTTTTTAACTTTTAATTTTTTTTTCTAACTTTAGTTCATTTATAATAACTGCCGGAATGTAAATGCATGTTTCTTGTTAATAAATACTGTAGATTTGGAAGCAATTTTTTTTCTTTAGTTTTCACCCTTGCATTAGAGTAATAGCATTTAATGTTTTAATGTTACTGTACATTGTGAATATTGCACTGAAGCTAGATTTGAAGGAAATTGTGAATCAAATCGAAATCGCAATATCTGCCAGAAAAAATCGCAATTAGATCTTTTCCTAAAATCGTTCAGCCCTAGTTACATCACACGGAGTAGACACAATTTTCAAAGTACACCATGGCCTTTTGGGAGTGGTACTTAAGAAATGCACTTGCATATATGAATGAACCATAGACTGCATATAGGTAGTGGCCGTAGTCATCATGACATCACCCATTGGATTGTGGACTACAATTTGGGAGCCTCAAGTTCAGCATTTTGGCTGTTGCCATCTTGGAATTTTTGGAACCAGTTTACTTCATTGACTTGTTAAAGATACATTCACACCAAACGCAAAGCAAATTTTTGCCTCAATTGCCAGAATCAAGTCTTCTTCAATACAGCATGACATGAATCACGTATCCTTTCTGTAAAAAAGAAAGTTTAACAATGGCTAATGTGAGAAGTTACCAACAGTATTTGCTGTGTTTCGACCAATTAGCGTATGAAGGATCATAAAGGGATGCTAGGTCTCTATTGGTCGGAAACGTCTTCCTTGTAGGTTGTCGAAGCAATATTCACCTCCAGAATGATTACCCATGATTCCCCAGGTCTTTCAATTGTCAGCACTAATGAATGCCCCATGGAGTTAGCCATGGTGACGGCCAAAATCCAAGATGCCAACGAGCAAAAAGCTGGTTGAGCGATTAATATGCGAATAAACATGCTAGTTGAAAAGTTTACTATTCATCTTTTCGGCTTAAATTCCAGGAATCTAAAAATAGAGGAAGACATACATATTAACGTTAATATAACAACAAGCGCCACAAACATTTACAATATTCTCAAGTTTTTCTCAAATGAGGCTTCCTGGTGAGCCAAGTCAAACCGTGTTGAAACAAATAATTGCCATGCCTGGATATTGATGTGATTGGAAGCGATGTGATGGGCAACAAACCGTCTGACTGCTATCCTCACAAGAAAGTAGATTAATGATGAGTCGGGGGCCCCATTCTTTAAATGTTACACAGCAGCGTGAAACCCCAGATGGTCTGAGATCATCTGTGTCTTTGAGGAGTTTTTTGTGGAGCGCTGGGCCGAGGAGTTAAAGAACAACAGCTCCAGTGCGGATGCTGCAAATACCGCCGTTGTATTTCCAGCCACCTTAATTTATTTAGAAGTCAATTTCAGTGTCTGATTTAAGTGCTTGCTCCATTTGTTTCAGCTAATAAAGCCAGCAGCTTTGTAGGGATAAAAAATGTTCATTACCTTTCAAAGTTCACTGGCTTTTTATCTCCCCTGTTAAGAGGGTTTTAAGTGCCTTGTTAAGTTGCCCATTAATTCAGGTCATATTGATCTCACATGGCCGCTGTAGGGCCAGCCAAATACCATATATTTAAAAAAACTTCCTCTTGACTGTAAAATGCTTACATGCTAATTATTTTTGAAATCTTGGACTTTCTACACCGCCTTCTCTGCATGTAGTCATTATTTGTGTCACCGTTGCAATTACTGCATGGTGAGTATTGACGCGGAGCTTCTGCTCGTCTCTGGTGTTCTACACTGCGTTAGTTAGCTCTCGGAAGAAGATTAGGCCCTGATCCTCGCTAGTTTCCAACATCCGCTCGCCTCTTTACCACTCATTCTCGTGCCGTGCTTTGTGGATCTTCCAGTCAATATCTTTGTTCCAGTAGTGTTCCTGTCATTTGGACATCGCACCGACCGGATTGGTGACATCTGCTCAGTGGTACAACGAGCCAGTCGCCGACTGTGTGTGAGACAAAACTTTTCTCTGTAGCACCGACGACAAGCCAGAATAGATCAACGACAAAAACAGTCAAGATTCACAAATAGTTTCTCCTCTTCTCCATCACAAGGAAGTTTCAGGCGACGTTACAACAGCTGTAACTTTCTCCATGTCTCCCTTCATTCTTTCTTCCTCCTCTCCCTGTTCACTTGTCACATCTTTTGCCTGCCATAAATATAGACGCAGCTTTGGTATTTTTTTTTTTTTAATGCTATGAACATTCAGCCCTCTCCTCCATTGCTTGCCTGTCAGGCAGCGTAGTTGGTTATATTTATGTCTGCAAGCGACACTTCCTGTGTTTCCTACACATCCACTGATGTAGAAACAGGTATAAAACAATGGTTACACTTTCTTTTTGCACATGTACAGACCATAGACTGTATGTAAGGAGTGGGCACAGTCATCGTGACACCACTAATTGGTTTGTGGACTACGGATTGGCACCTTGAGTTCAGCATTCTAGATGGATTTTTGTTATCAGTAAACGGAAGTGACAATATTTGGACTGCGACAACACTGAGGAACACATTGCATTTAGCTGATGTTTTTATCCAAAGCAACTTCTAATAAGCACATAACAAAGTTAGCTTCATAATTCAAGATCAACTTTACAGCTAAGTGTCATAATATTCTTACGCCTGGTTCACACCGGACGCGGAAGCGCCGCGAATAGACGCGTAGCGGAGCCCGCTTCCATTCGGCGCCCCTCTTAATCAATAGTGTCTTTCACACCAGACGCGGAGCGCCGCGAATAGGCGCGGCCCTCCCGCGCCGTGAAGCGATCGTTTTGGCGTCTGCTCTATTTTTTGCGCGTGCCGCGAGCGAACGCGTCAATTCTGGCAGGAAATCACACAGAAAAACACGAGACAATCCGGTCAATTTTCAAAATAAAAGCAATTTTCAAAATAAAATACCGCGATTGACAAACGCGATCATATTTGTGTATCTAAACTCGCACTGGGAAACAGGAAGAGACAATACATTTAATAAATGTGAAGAGTAGATAAAAAAAATATGTGTATTTCAACGGTATATCTGCACTACTACTGTCTACTACCATACACACTCTCTGTCTGTGTGTGTGTCCCTCTCTCTCTCTCTCTCTCGCTCTCTTTCTGCAAATACAAGAAGTGTACAAACTTCTTGGTTACAGAAACATGGCGTATTAATTGTATGGGGTTTAATGGAAAAAAATAGCTCTGAATGAACAACAGCTGAGCAGAAGCGCTTGTCGACCGCCGCGGAGAAATACGCGTCTGTTCTGAACGGGGGGTGCGCGGATCGCTCGCGATTTTCGGCGGTGCGCTGCACCGCGGCGCTTCCGCGGCCAGTGTAAACCAGGCGTTACTTGCTAATTGATGGTAGCTAAAGTAGCGAAGCTGTGCTATTCATTTGTCAATCACAATGTAGCCCCGCCCTAAATCATCCCCTGCTTTATTGTCTGTTTGACTCTAAATGGACCAGTATTTACTAAATGAACATCATGCTGGATTGTAGAATGTTTACTCAGCTAATAAATCAAGTAAGAAGTTTCATAAAGGTTTTGAAACCCAAGGTGTCGCCCCCTGATGGCCAGTAGAGAGAATGCAAGTTTAAAGCACTTCAGCATTGGTTTTACTTTTCAGAAGCAGGGGTTGATGCCTGGTACCCTGGCAATATAAACTCCCATAAAGGAATAGTTCACCCTAAAATGATCATGTCCATTACACCGTTTCAGCCCCGTCTTGAATTGTGGAACAAAACTTGTTTTTCTCGCATGCTTCCATGGTGGAGCTGGGTGATTATGGTTTTAATCTTCTATCTCGATAAGGGTTATTTCATATCTGTGACGATATATAGTGCAATAGAGCACATGTTCTGGTAATTCATTCAGGAAACAAATGGATCTTACAATTCTCCTGTTGATTGAAATACTTCACATGGAAGTACAGAGCATTTTGTCATACTATGAAGACATTTAAAGCTGGGGTATGTAATGTTGGAAAGCTAGCAAGAGAGTGTCCCCCCCCCCCCCCCTCCCTTCAGTGAGTCCGTCCAAGATGATTCTTCCGGCATCAGCGAGACGTGAAGGCTGTCCACTCGCGCCCAATCTGCGCCCCTCGCACAGAAGGGCGCAGATTGGTCGGAGTAAAAAAAAATCAGATGCCTTCATGTCTAGTTCTGCACCCGCCCTCCCCGCCTAAGCGCGAGTGCACAGCCTTCACGTCTCGCTGATGCTGAAAGAATCAGCTTGGACGGACTCACTGACGGGGGGGGGGGACACGCTCTCTTGCTAGCTTTCCAACATTACATACCCCAGCTTTAAGGTAAAATGTAAAATAGTAATTGCAAGTGAAATTACATTCAATTCATATTAAATCTCCAGCTGTGATCGGCTGTGACATTTCCCCTCCCTTCTACCAGACACCCTGGTAGAGATGCTTTCACTTCCATGCACACCATAATGAAAATGCACTGTAAACCCAGATAAGTAGAATCTACTTAAAAAAAATCAAGGCAACTTGTTGCCTTAAATGTTCAATGTACTTGGGCCCATAATGGAATGGAATAGAACATTTAAGTTGAATGTACTAATAACCGAGTTACAGTAACTGAAGATACTTAGTTTAAACAATCATTCTCCACCCATATATTTAACTCAGCTTTATTAAACTAAATTGTATATTCTAACTGACCAAACTTAATTTTTTTAGTTCCTTAAACTCAAAATATGTCTTTCAATTAATAGAGCCGTGTAAAATACATACATACAACTGCAATATTACACTGATCCAATTTTGTCAGCAACAAAAGAAACACAGCCATGGCCTAATAGGCTTCTAGTGTGTAGATTCCTCAGTGATGGCATGAAAAGAAAAATACATCTCCTCCTCTTTACCTCCAATCATTACAATATTGTACTGCGCCTCTTCAAATTTGATTGAAAAACTGGCAAGATAAAACTCAGCCCTGTCAAACACTGGCATCTTAACATTTACAAATAACGAAAAACCAAAAAGTGTGTGAGAATGAAAGATGAGAGAACGGGAGGGTAAAAAAGATAATGGAGAGCAGATACCCTCCACCTCTACCTCCCTTTCTCTCTTCCCCGCCCCCCTCCTCTCTCCACCCCACTCTTCCATCTTGGCAATTGTTAACTCGATCATTAACAAAAAAATGTTTCTCTGGATAAAATAAAAAAGCATGTGTGAATCCCACAATAAGGGTGAAAAATAAAACTGACAGTAGTCTGTCCCTTTACTTTTACTGCAAATTAATACAAAACTCTTCGGATTCTGAGTGTTTGAAGTTTAGGTTTCAGATCTGTCTTACCTAAGTTCAGAAGTACTTGTTGAAAAAAATCAATGTACTTTGGGTAGATGAGATGCAGTGCATATGTTATGTTTTTGTCTATTGGACCCGGACTGAGAGACCAGAGGCAGAAGACAGGTTTAAGATGTTTATTGTAAACCAGAAATTAATGGTGCAGCAGGCTGGTGCGGGTGACGTGTCCGTTCGAGCTGGTTAGCAGAGGACTGCTGAGGTGACGAGCAAGCAGGTGGACTGGCAGGCAGGGATGAGTCCAACGGGAGAACGCTGGAGTCCTTCTGGAGAGCGAAGTCACAAAAAAGGCGTTAGTAGAGATTACGACTAGGCAGGAGAAAGCACTGTTTGCGGAGACGAAGATCAGAGCTTCACACATCACCGTAGGGACGAAATATTCTGGCGCCGGAGTGATGAGGACGCCAGGTTTAAATAGTCTGCTGGTGATTTGATGATTGGCATCAGGTGTGCCCGCTTGGTCCTCTGCTGCCGGCACGCCCACCGGCCACACCCCCCAGAGCGGCTGGAGAGTGAGAGGGAAAAGGAGGGGGAAGACAGACAAGGGAAAACACACAACACAGAAACACAAAAATCCCTCCCACTGTCCTGGCAGAACCGTGACAGCATAAGTCCGAAGACAATGTACATGGCCTGGGCCAGGCTCTCAACATCCATCACAATGTTTCCATCCAAGATGATTCCCACTGAGGATGCATTGTGGTGAAGGGACTGCGTCTGTGGAGTGATGTTTTCCTGTTCATGGCAGAGGTTCCCCACTGGAACATCATTGTACGAACCTTTCTCATCATCAACGTCCTGAAAAAAGGAACAGGGCATGATCACGTCACCCTCTATAGGTACACAGCCCACATGTCTGCTCTATTCAGTGTCCATCCACTGCCCAATGCAGCGACCGCTACAGAAAATCACTCAGGACAGGTGCAAGAAGCATCCACAAATGATCTGGGGTGAACACAGGTCACAATTTTGGAGTAGATGCCTCCTCCAGAGTTTTTTTTTTCAAACAACAATAACGATAAAAAAGAAATTATGCACACCTTAAAATAATATGTATGGTAGAGAGAGAAGAGGGGAGGTACAGAACGGGGGGAGCAAAGGAGGGGAGCTAACATTAACTAAATAAAACCTTGAAGAGGCATGATGGATAAGAGAGGGACAAATAGCCAACATATCAGCTTGATGTCACATTAAAAGCATGTAGACGTGAAGATTTACTGCTGAGCAGTCTATTGTGTGACCGAGTAAGCCTGGACACCGCGGCGGACTCAAAGTGTACCCAAAGCGGACAGTCACCAGAATCGTCGGCGCAAAGCTCAATTTCTATGACCGGGCGGACTCCTACTCAATGTTACACAATAGAATCCAGATGTTCGCTGGTCCGTGGTTGAGCTAACTATAGGTAGTTGTCTTCAGGTGTCCGGCTCAGCTCAATTAGCTGTCTGGGAGCAACATACAATTTCCGTTACAGGCGCTAGCGCACATTACCATTGAACACATAATGTTAGCTAACGTTAGCTAAGAGAGTGTGGGGCAGAGTTAGCTGGTTAGCTACCTTTCTAGCTTTTTAATAACTAGCTAAGTTAGTTTTTCCCCCATTTAAAAAAAAATAATAACTACAGTACTAAAGAAATTAAACGTTGATATATAGATATATAGACTACTTTGAGTTATATCAAAGTTTGTAGCTAAGTTATCTCAGCTAGCAGTCGGGACTGCAACGGCATGCAACCAGTGCCAGGTTCCAGCTTACCGTTTTGTGGCTAAACTCAGGTCATTCACCCAAGGCTTCAAATGTGGTTCGAACAGCTTGCTTGATAGAACGTCAGTTGTCAAAAATTTCAATACAGCTGAATTTTTTTACTTTTCTGTTTCATCTCTATTCTGTCTCAAAAAGTTCAGAGCTCATCAATGCCACTCTGTCAAAACTGGTATAAACAAGATTTTTGGCGGTTGCACGGATGACGTCGATGCGTTTGTATTTGTAACAGGCAAAACTTGATGATATCGAGTTGTTTGAGCTCAAACAAATAATTACAATAAGATAGGCCATTAAAAAGTACAGTTTACTCAGAATTCATGTTAAATGTAAAGAAATGACACGTCTAAGTAACACAAATTCAGTTTGTTTGAGTAGAAACTACTGATTGGACTTAAAAACACAATTACAATAAGAAAGGACATGAAAAAGTTCAGCTTCATCAGAATTAACATCAGTAATGTCAATAAATTAGACACATTTACGTAATATGAACTCAATCTCTTTGAGTTGAATCAAAATATCATGGGACATTTAAGCAGCAAAACTAAAATCTAGTATCAACAAACTTCTGCATTAATGAATGAAGTTATGAGAGACGACTGTCTCAGTTTATTTACTGAGTCAGTCAGTACTCTCTTGCCGATCTATGATGCTGCGACTCCGTAATACCAACCGGTCCCATGAACCACTATGACTCAGTGCTCTCTTGCTGATTGAGGTGGCTATGACTTAGACCATTAAATAAACCGATCCCATAAGCCATTGCAAGGTTTTAAAGCAGTCAATGAAGCAGTGAATTACACTGCAATACATAAGTCAACTTTATGTGTATAGCACATTTAAAAGCAACACGACTTGAACCAAAGTGAGTTGTAAGCTGCTATGAAGGTATGCACAGTGATCTATTTTGTTAATAGAGTGGTGCATGTGAAATTTTAATAGTCAAACCAAATGAAGCTTTATTTATACAGCACATTTAAAAACAGCAGGAGGGACAAACAAACAAACAAATGTGACCAGTGGTCACGTGCGCGCTGACTCGGTTGTCTCGTCTCTAGAAGTTACGCTGCGTGAATGCACACAGTGTCTCTCAACTGTCTGCTGAAGAGCTCTGCTCTCTGCTGTGTTCACATTTGCAAGTATATTTTCTTCAATAATGATGTATTATCTCAACCACCTGCAAGCCATCCGCTCTAATCAAAATGTACATTTTTATGACCCGATCCCCAATTAGCCGCAGTGCGCCCGCGGATGTAACTGCAATCTGTGCATCACTAATTTCCTGCTGTACACTCACTCTGTTCTCATGTGTGCACACAAAGACAGAGTCATCAGATTTAGACAATAGTTTGATCCCATAAGCAGAGTTGTGGGCTGAATGAATGAATACATGCACACTGCTGTTGGAAAATACTACTCCAAAACATCCATTATGTTTAACACATTATCATAGACAGGGTTACTTTCCCAGTCTGCTCCTTCCTTTTTCATGCACGGTAATAGCGGTAATTATGCGCATTTCACTAAAATATACTTTAACTACATGCTATTCACACTTTACACTCAACTTCAATTAAACTGCCATACACTTATTCCGGTCTGGGGCTTACCTCAAAATGCTGCCTTAAATTAGAAGTAGAGTCTTCAGATAGTGACGGTGTCTTCAGTGCCGGAGGCCACAAGCTGCACTGCACCATGAGGTTTCTTCCTTTTTCAGGTTTTAAGATAAAATATTGTCTATATTTTCTGCCAGAAGAAGCATTCTTTGGTCATGAGGCCCTGATTGTGAACTGGAAAACAATTTGTTCCAGACCAGTGATCTGGTGAAGTCTTGTAAGCACACGTGCACGACGTATAGCGTTCTTTATTTTGAATCATGACATGTACTGTGGTATTACTTGAGGAAGAAGTTGAATCAGTACTTGAACTTTTACCGAAGTCTTTTTGAACACAAGTATCTGTACTTCTACTTGAGTGCCGCGTCTTATATACACTACAATCTTTCAACGGAGCCTCTGTGTTGTTGTACACTATTTGTGTATGCACAACCTGTCTGGTTTGCGGTGCGAAAGCTTAGAAAAATGTACCTTGCTCCAGAAAATAATTATAGCCCTTTGTTACTGCATAATAACGCCATTGTGTGTGAGTGAATGAGAGGAATAACTACATAAAAGATGAACCCTGCTTTAGCGGACAGATCGTGTCACAATTACATCAAATCTACACAAGAGTTTACACACTTTTATTTGATTCACTGACAATTTAGGAACAAATATTCCCTCCATGTCATCGCTGCTGTGCACCTTCAGGATGAGTCCTCAGGCAGTGGAGCTCCGTCTGGCAACCTAAGCTCCCCCCTTCCACACCTTCCTTCCTTCAGGGATGGACCTCTGTTCTTTTAACCACTGAGAAAAACAGTGACCCATCCAGAGTGATTGATCTCTATGAACCGGCAGCTAGATGACATATTTCCATTTCTCCCTCGTCCTCCAACTGAATGTATAGGGAGACTTGTGAAGGTCAGGCATCGGTCACAAGCCACTGCCACACACATCAGTAACATTTTTACCTTTTGTTGACAAAGCATTTATATTCAGGTGCAGCATTCAGACCTATGTCCACTTAGCACCTTTTTCACGCAGGAAAGCGGTCGCAGGGCACCGGGGAGCGTTTCATCACAGTGATTCATCAAAAAAAGCTCAGGACACTTTCGATAATGTTTCTATGGCAACACTGTCTTGACAGTTTATCACCACACTAACCACCATTGTATGATAGACTAGCATCACCGCTTTGCTTTTAATCATCTCATTTGGGCTGCTATGTATATGTTTGCCATTGTGTTTCTCACCATGACCACCAGAGGATGCTGCGTCATACACAGTATGAAGAGCTTGTTCCGGCTCAATCTGTCCGCCGATCCATTTGAGACATAGGGCCCTAGTTTCGTAGACCAGGCGCAGTCAGCTCTCAGCGCACCTGCGCCACGCCGACGGGGTGTGTCCGCCTGGACTTTGCAAGTTTCGTGCACCGCGCAGGCTCGCGCAGGCACACCTCCCGTCTCGCCCACCCGCGCAAGTGGGAAAGAGGGAGGAGAAGAAGGCGTGAGTGGGAGACGAGGAGGAGACGAGGCGTGGACTGGGATTAATACAGCCGATTCAGATCTTCACCAATCAAATGAGCTCCTCTCCTCACCTTTAATGCGTTAGGGGAGGTTCAGTGCAAGTTCCGTCACTTGACAACCCGATGACAGAAGCAGCGCCGGCGCTCCCACCACGCGCATCACGCGCTGTGCGCGCGTATCATAATAATAACAATGCCGATATTATAAAAAACAGGAGAGAGAGAGGGAGATGTTTTGGTCCGAGAGGCTGAGTTTCCGTTACGCGTGCCATCCGCCTTTGATCTGACGTCAGATGTGACGGGACAATCTATATAGATATAAATTCACGTGTTGATTCAATTAGTTGCATTAAATAGTGTTTATTGTGATTATTTATTGCATTTAAATGTGCCTGGAACTGTGGAAACCTGCCTGTGAGGTCTTGGTGACGTGTGCGCACTGCGCCGCCCTGCGCTGCGCCACGAAACTAGGGCCCATAGACTATAAGTGGACGTAGTCATCGAGACGTCACCCATGGGTTTGTGGACTGCAGTTTCAAAGTCTTGAGTTCGGCGGTTTGGCTGTCGCCATCTTGGATTTTGGCCATCTCCATTTTGGAATTACAGCAGCCACTGAACAGAAGTGATCATATTTGAATATTGCGACTTGAAACTAGTGTTTAAGTGAGAAGTAGTAACATTTTCTCATATACTTTTTAATCATTTAATCATTTAATTTTTAATAATTTAATCAGACAATTTTTGCAGCCAGAGGACTCGCCACCTGATGGCCAGTAGAGAGGATGCAAGTTCAAGGCACTTCAGCTTCACTAGGCTTCACTTTTCAGAACTGGAGGTTGCCGCCTTTTCGGTCTTTGTTATGATAGTGTCCGTCTGACAGAAGCAGCCAAAACAAACTTTTCCTCCATTTTCTACATTGATGCCACTAGTCGTTTTCTGAAAAGTCAGATTTTTTTTTAACTTGAAGCGTTCGGAGCACTTAAATTGGGATCAATGTGCACACAGGCCATTAGGTTGACTTATAAATCAGATGAACTCGTCCCTACAGCAACACTGCATTTCTCCTGTTGGTGTCACACACAAGACATTTCAAATGGTGAAAAGAATTCCAGTAGAATAACTGACGTTATTGAGTTAACTCGTAGTTAGTTAAATCCATGTGATTGATACCAATAGAAAGCTTGAAAGTTAAGTGTAGTAAAAAAAAATCCATCAAGGAGGAATGTTCAGAAATGGTTTAAGACCAGAGTTGAGGGTCCAAACCAGAAAGAAACAACACATATTTACATCAGCTGGTACCAACCAGTTTCAACCAATAATATCATGACATCCAAACGTCAATTTTTGTTGCCTGGCTGTTCTTAACAAAAGCACATTTGTCTGTCTGTTCATCCATCTTTCTGTCTGTCTGTTTGCTTGTGTGTGTGTGTGTGTGTGTGTGTGTGTGCTTGTAGTGCTCACTTCCTGTTCAGGCACAGCTGGAAAATATGTGGAATAAATATGTAAATTAAAAATCCCAATCACAAACAGCAGTTACACAAGACTATTTCTAATAATTAATGTGGATGGATTTTAAAATTAGGGGAATAGAAACACCAGGAGGACAGCAGGGGCAGAGGGGATCCCACACACACACACACACACACGTACACACACATCCTCCTGTGTGCAGTTTGCAGGTGTGAATGTGAGTGTGAATGGTTGTCCGTCTGTGTGTCATCCATGTGATGGACTGGTGACCCGTCTTTGCGTCAGGTCAGCTGGGACCGCCCACGACCCTGAGAAGGATAAGCGGTCACAGATAGTGGATGGATGGATGGATAAATGAGGCTGCTGCAGGGCCCAAAACTCGGATTTAATATGTTTTTAAAGTTTGTTTTAAACATTAAGTTGACGTAATAACATCGACCTAACATGTTTTATTCGTCATGACATGCTGCACCGACAAGGACAAGCAATTAGTGACAAAAAGCTTTCACATGGCCACTTTCACGGAGCTAACACTCATGCAGTCGTATCTGCAGTCTTTTGTTTAGTTGTTACACACGCTGTCAACTTGTGAAATAACATGAACTGTTATTATACACGGAATGCTTACTTTACACATTAATGTAGTTGCCTTTATTGTTATTTAAAAAGCACAACTAATTAATTCATTGAGACTTCCTTATTAAATGGCATGTCAAAAATGTCAAAATACATTAAAAAAAAGTATCCCCGGGGGCTTCCCTTACCATGCATCTGTGGCAGGCCTGCAGAACACACTCATACACCAACATTTGGTTTATTCTCTGTGTAAAACTCTGTGTTCATAAATTCTTTATCGTATACATAACAAGTGTTGAAATCAAAGCATCTCTCTCCAGGTAAATCATTTAGCACATAAACAATTCAAAAAATGCTGTCAGGCTTTGAAAAAAAAGAAAAGAATAAAAAAAAACACCTTTTGATCTCTTTTGCCAAAAATGTGCAGCTGCTGCCTCTGGACCCTTGGAAGTCTTTTAGAGGGAAATGGCATTGATGCATGATCCTTCCTTGGTGGAAATGATTGATACCACACATTGTAAGGACTAAATTGCCACAATTTGTTTAGATCCTTGGCAGAGAATATTTTGCATTAATGAAACATTATCAATCATTAGCATGAATCTCCGTGCATACGCCTGTATGCAAATTAGCCTTCCATTTTATGTGCCTCTCATAAAAAACGAAAGCACGTCTTGTCTTTCTGCACGCCGCCCAAGTCTAAAAATTTGAATAAGCCAAATAAAACATGTTGGTGTGCTTGAGGCTTATCATTCCTTTAGAAGAAGTGCTGACAGCATGATTGAAAAGAGAACAAAGACCTGTTACCACTTTTATTCCTGGGATTACCATACGTTTACTGTAACTCTGACTGTGACTACAATGTCAAGTGATGAGGCCTGTGTGTGACTGACCATATGATGTAAAAGACCACACTGTAAAAAGAAAATATCCATAGAAAAACAGATATATTATTTTATAGATATTTCCTTCAACCCTAACACGGAAATTCATTTTACAGGATGTCCTCTGTACCATTCACAGACTCAGAAAAGTCCATAGATTCACAGTATACAGTATGTTCTGTACCATTTACACTGGAAAAACATGACACTTACAAAAAATATGCGGAACGTTTCTCCAAATCTGAAAATCAACTAAAGGTTTTCTAGTGGAGGTTCGACTACCACAATTCAATAATGGTGTAATAAAAAATAAAAATAGGTAAATCACCTGTGAGAATTCATACAGAACAGAGAGTTCCTTCATATTAAAACAGGACATTGGCCTATATTTTCTTTGTTTCTTACAGTTTCCCATACATTAGGGATGGGCCATACCAAACTCTTTTAATTCAATATGAATCTAATTTATACAAAAAGGTAATTACGCTTAAAAGTGAATCGCATGAAATGTTCCGCAAGGTATTACAGCTGCAAATATGCGAGGCTTCCGATGTCCCCAGACTTTGTTTAAGAAAAAACACGTACATAGAAAGATAGAAAGATATTTTTTGTTCTTCCTGTTTGAATTGATATTTGTCAATTTAAGGATCATTCTTCAAGTCAATAGAGTCTCAGTTTGTCAGAGTATCATGTAGTCGGACAATGTACGTCACCAACAAGCCGTTAGCTTGGCTATTTAGCTGGCGAGCTAACTTAGCTACGCTACATCACAAATGTAATGTTATCTCACCTGATGTGTTTCAACAACTTGTTTTATCTGTTAGTGTGAGTAACGTTTCATCCTGGTACCCAACACACATAGATCTGTTGTTATAGTAACGTTACATCCTGGTACCCAACACACGGAGAGACCTGTTGTTATAGTAACGTTACATCCTGGTACCCAACACACAGAGAGACCTGTTGTTATAGTAACGTTACATCCTGGTACCCAACACACGGAGAGACCTGTTATAGTAACGTTACATCCTGGTACCCAACACACAGAGAGACCTGTTGTTAGTGTGAGTAACGTTACATCCTGGTACCCAACACACGGAGAGACCTGTTGTTATAGTAACGTTACATCCTGGTACCCAACACACAGAGAGACCTGTTGTTATAGTAACGTTACATCCTGGTACCCAACACACAGAGACCTGTTGTTATAGTAACGTTACATCCTGGTGTATCATGTAGTCGGACAATGTATGTCACCAACAAGTCGTTAGCTTGGCTATTTAGCTAGCAAGCTAACTTAGCTATGCTACATCACGAATGTAATGTTATCTCACCTGATGTGTTTCAACAACTTGTTTTATCTGTTAGTGTGAGTAACGTTTCACACAGAGATCTGTTGTTATAGTAACGTTACATCCTGGTACCCAACACACAGAGAGACCTGTTGTTAGTGTGAGTAACGTTACATCCTGGTACCCAACACACAGAGAGACCTGTTGTTATAGTAACGTTACATCCTGGTACCCAACACACAGAGAGACCTGTTGTTATAGTAACGTTACATCCTGGTACCCAACACACAGAGAGACCTGTTGTTAGTGTGAGTTACGTTACATCCTGGTACCCAACACACAGAGAGACCTGTTGTTATAGTAACGTTACATCCTGGTACCCAACACACGGAGAGACCTGTTGTTATAGTAACGTTACATCCTGGTACCCAACACACAGAGAGACCTGTTGTTATAGTAACGTTACATCCTGGTACCCAACACACAGAGAGACCTGTTGTTATAGTAACGTTACATCCTGGTACCCAACACAAAGAGAGACCTGTTGTTATAGTAACGCTACATCCTGGTACCCAACACACACAGAGACCTGTTGTTATAGTAACGTTACATCCTGGTACCCAACACACAGACATCGCAGATTCAGAGACTTACCAAAGTTCTGGGTGCGTTCTCTTTCTAATTACATATTTCCACAGTCTTATACTTTAACATCAATTTCGACTTTCTAGTAGTGGTGTGCGGATCGATACTGGAATATCAATACTTCCAATACCAGAAATGTATGATCTAGAATTGATTCTCATTTAAAAATATTGATATTTCAGTAATTTGGGGTAAATGTGTAGTTTATCATTAACAGGAACACAGTGGAAAGTAACTATACTACGGGGATCTCGTCTAAATGATACCCAGTTGGTAGGAACTACTACTTCTTCAGCCTGTCAGTCATATGCAAAATACAGCTATTTATACAGCAGTGTGCTGCTCACTCAGTCTAGTAGACACACACACACACACTTAACGGATCAGTATCGTCCATATCAGCCTGAATTTGACTTGGTATCGGATCGGAAAGAAAATTAGTGGAATCGCACATCACTACTTTCTAGATGTGCAAAATGATCTATTATCTCTATTATATCAAACACGATCAAAAATCTATTTGTACGCTGTTGACTACTGTACATATTTTTTTCCGAAATAAGGACCCACGGTGGTCCACAGGAAAGGGCGGGACTTAGCCTCTCTATTACAGAATGTTTGTGCCACTAATGGTAAACAAACTAGTCTTGTATTCTACAGAAAGCTTAAGATTAAATAATGAGCCTCCTTAGTCTTTTTTAAATGGTTGAAGAGGCTACACATGTTGCTGGCACTTCCTTGTCGCACATCGTGCACCCTGCTCTATTCTAATCTGCAGGTGAAAAGCAGCACCGCACCATATCACAGTGCCTGTTTCACATTCTCTCAAATGTTGGATGTGCAAGTGTGGAAGCTGCCGATGTCACGTTGGTTTAAAGAGAAATGTGTCGAGGCTGTTTTGGTACAAACAAAACGAAAGTGGTAAAAACGTGGAGGTGATGCAGATAATCACGATAAAACACATTGCAGCAGAAAACCAATCATAAATGAACCAGGCAACACACTGTAAAACTCAACATTTCAAACATTATTTTGCAGATTAAGCAGAAAAGGGGAAACAACATCACAGTGCAACTTATCGTACGCAGGATGGTTTGCACAGTTTCTAGTTCAGCAAGATTTTTCTTTTGACCAACTTGTACCTTTTCTTCCCCTCCTCTCTATCAGACACAGCTCAGTCATCTCAGTAATTGCCTCCCTCCAACAGTCAAAATACATTTTTAAAAAGATAGTGACGCATTTTGTGATTTTGGACGTTATTGACGATGATGATCTAATGCAATTTGCTGCTTCAATCCTTTCAAGAACATCCTTTTTCACCGAGGCCAAAACACAAGCCCGGTTTAGCATCACCATAAATTACATTTATATAACCACAATAACAAGAAATCATATTTTCCCCATGTTTTTAGGGTGATGACATCATAAAATATGATGACGGTGGAAAAACACAGAAGCAGCGACCGTCACCCAGCGAGTCCATGCTGTGGTTGTCGTCTGGTAAATATAGACTAGGAAAAGGTAAAACTTTAGAAAAAAATGAGTTTCTGTAAGGCTGAGGAGGAAAAGGACACATGCAAACTCCTACCTGTGATATTTGGCTCTGTTTGCTCTGGTATTAGCAGTTCCAGCCTGACTGATGTGAATGGCAGATATATACCGTAGAAAGAATATACTACCCACTTGACTTTAGATGCCGTTTATAGGACACATTTAGCTGCATGGAAATACCTGCGAATAAATCATCCTCACAAAATATGCTCTTTTAATGATAATCTGCAGCATCTGCAAGACTTAAGTAAATGGTGAAGTTTACATTCAGTGGCTCATCCAGCTCGCTGTCTTCTTAGTGATCCGCATTCTCCTCCCGTCACGCCGAGCCAATACGGAGAACGCTGCTGTCTGTGACTTGGCAGTCTCGCTGGTCCTGACGCTTCCCACATGCAAATTAAATAGACAGTATGACATTTAAGTAAGTGCTGTTGTGCCTTCGCCTTGAGTTCACTCTCCCAAATCTCAGTCTTATGGTGGAAACTGGTGCAAGCAGTCCCCAGCGGGATCAGGCAGAGGAACACCATGTACCATTCACGTGTGCTGAGAGCCTGGTCCGGTGTGGAGTATTTGGAAAGACACTTTTGTGCCAAATCACATAGGTTCATGTTGTCCTATTGAGTTCTTGAGGCTTTTAGAAGGATCCTGCTGAGCTGATATCCATCTGCAATGTGTGATTAGAACACAGAGGATTTCGAGCTGAAATGCCATTTCCACAGTATCTATCTTCCCTATGGTGACATGTTTCCAAGGGACATAACATTGGGAGGCATTTGATTTGATGGCTGAAGATTAGATTAGCTGAGGAACTTCTCTAGCCCTGTACTGCTAAACGTTGCAGATTGATGGATGGATGTCATATTATTGCTTAAAAATGCTTGAAATACCAGCTGATGTAAGCATGTGTCATATTTTGTTTTCCAGGAGGAAAAAGATATTGGATTACAGAGAAACTTCTTTTATTTGTAATGTTTTCATCATACATTGTTAAACAGGTGCACGATACAACCGGGGATGTGATCTAAGAGATGATGTCTATTATTACTATGAATTTTTTTTATTTATTTCAGCTCGACTTTAAGGCTTAGTCACACCAGAAAGAGATGCAGGAAAGTTCACATAAATAGTGTATTTGTGGCTCTAGAAGCTTGGTGATGTAATGGCTACAAGCTGGCTAACAACTTGTAGCTTTCGAGCTAACTGTTAACGCTCTAGCCAGCTGGCAATATGGCAGGGCTAGCTAGTCACAATAACTCTTTGGGCTCATTTTTCAGGTTTGTACTTTAGCTAGCTCACTAGTGCTCATGGTCCGCGCCGACTACAGGTAGTGTTAGCTGGCTAGTTGCAAAGGAGTGTAAGTGCGCTTCCTGATCATTAACCCTCGCCTCCAACAAAAAAGTGAGCTAAGTTTGGAGAAGAGAGATGTGAATGCTGAAGCAGAAATAAATTTGCACGTAGCAGCAATTGGCTGCTGAAAAGATGGAATGTAACAAAAGGTAAAAATTAAACAACAGGGGATTCCAGTATGTGAAAAATGCACAGGCCAACTGTGAAATACTGCCTTGATGTGTTGAGTACGGTTCAACCTGCGCTCCCGTCACCCCGGAGAGACCCCCACTCGCTGGAGCGCTCCTGACAGCGAACCGCCAACCGGCACCTCCATCCACTTCAAGGTATTTAAGATAAGGCCGGGTGGAGACGACCGTCGGAACATTTCCTTTTGTTATCAACCATGCTGCATGGGATTTCCCACGAGGCCTGGAGTGCAAACAGACCTTATGGGGAACTGAGTGAACGAATCTCCTGTACACCCAGTAGGCTGCGCTCAGCATCATGGGATTTTAAACAAAAAAATCCTGTCAGGATAGTCGCGAGCTAATCAGCCCCTAAGGGAGATTCATTCAATAAAGACATGCGAAGCAAGGTAACATTCAGAATGTCTGTCCCCCTTCAGACCACATCACCACTTTAAAATGAAATCACCCCCACAAACATAATCCCTGTGTTATGTTCAACTTTGTGTACTGATGAATTTAATTGCGCCACATTGTTTCAAAATGGATCAGAGATTCCGTTCTTCCTCTGCGTTCCCGTAAGTCCATGGCATATTGGAAAAGCCTGAAGACGCCGGCTGCGGTTAACACGTCAGCAGTAACGGATTCCTTCTAATCTATTTGATCACATTAAAATGCTCCGTAGTATGCGGCTGTGCTACAGCTGGCTCTCTCCTGCTGCCAGTCTCCCAGATGTATTTACTGCAGGTGTATGCCAGGTTTAAAGGGATGGGGCAAATTGCACTGGAACAGAAAGAAGAAACCGCATTACATTACAAAAGGACAGGTGGACGGTGTTAAAACATGGAGGCCAGGGCAAGACAAGAGGAGGCTTGTGTCTGTAAGAGTAGATGAGGTGTGTGTAAAGGGGGGGGGGGGGTGATGACAAAGAAGTTAGGGAAAGAGACTAAGTAAAGAGAATAATACATGAATATGATGTATATTATTATATAGATGATAATCAGGATTGAAATTGAGGATATACGGTGGGAAATTGAGCATAGGAGGCCAGGACAGCAGGGTCCACCAAGTTCCATCAAGAGATTTTATTGTTAGTGTTTTGTTGGCAATTTGTGGGAGCAGCCCTGGACCAATCAGAGGTGATCAGTCCACAGATCAACTTTCCCAATTGGGAGGGAGGAAGGGAAGGAAGGAAGGAAGGAGTTTACATTCATTTTCAAGTTTTCTCCACCATAAAGTTGTTCATTGGTTTAACGTTATCATTCAGACTGAATGATAACGTTGTGAAATATGGTTCACTCACGAACGATACCTCCAATTGAGATACACAAGTTTTAAAGTGGTGCTGAGAGAAAATGTGTGTCCATGTATCACATTGGTATGATTTTGAGTCAATTTCCAGAACTGCGGTGAGACTGTGTCGAGGCATTATAGAGTTGCCCTGGTGGAGAAAAGAAATAGAGTGGATGAAGTGTGTTTAAGAGAGTGTTGTAATAAAAAGTCCTTTAGGTAAGTTGCAGAGACAGCAGCTTGCTTTCAGCGGGGAGAGAATGACTTTGGTGTCTGGCAGAAGTCCTCCATCTTCCCAGTGGGCCACAGGACACAATTTACATAACTAACATCTTGATTTGCTGTAAAGTGAAATTAGGGCCTGGGCTATGTTCAATTAACTCCACGGATCTTCTTGTAATTAAAACTCAGCGGTCCCCCACTGTTCAATAACTCTGTGCCAGGAGAGAGAAAGGCGGCGAGGGAGGAAGACAGAGAGAGAGAGAGAGAGAGACGGAGAGAGGAAAGACAAACTGCTGCTTCATCACGTTTTCATCAGACATGACCTTGGCAGACATCGTGGTGGGGCTGGAGATATTGCTGGAGAAGAGCCCACACTATCCATAAGTTGAAAGTTAATGTGAGGGGCATCGTCCGCGGTGGCCCTTTATGGCGCCCCCTGCCAGCTGTTGTACGGAGGTCGGGGGCTGCGTTGCCGGCCCCTAATGACTTGTTTCTCCTTAAATTGATTGCATAGGCGAGGCATTCTGTCGGGCTGCATATTGCTTAGTACATCTGCCTTTAGGTGAACTATTTGCTATTCCGCCACATGTCATGCTTTTCAGTAATTGCTGTAATTGCAGCATTTAAAATGATTATTTCTTATCCCCGTGAAAGGATTACACAAATAACAAGTGGACTTATTCCTCAATAATCACCTCTCTGACTCCTGTTTTTTTGGATTTTGGTGGAGTCACGATGAGCAGTGCTGCAGTGCAGTGTCAGGTCTATGCGGAGCGTAGAACACGTGTCATTATGATATGCTGCTATTCTAAAACTCAACTCATCTCCCGTGCTTCTCTTTTATGCAAGCCATTAATCTTTATTATACATTTATCTGGATATTGCGAAATGACAGAAAGACGGCGTCTCCGTTGCCTATACAATCCATGTAAAGTGGCTGTTTTATGGGATCAGTTAGAGAATTTTAACTAAGCCATAATCCCTAAATTGATACAATTGCCTCCAAATGTACCGCAATGTTTAATTCATGAGCAATAATGTGCAGGTAATAAATCTGAATTTAAGCTTCCAAAACTTCTGGAACACCATGCCGTCTGATTTTGATTATATCAATGCTTTCTTAGCTTGCATGTTTATGCTTATTTTTTTTTATTGTTTCATAGAGACAATTAAGTGTGAACTGTTTGACCGATATTAAACTGAATACTTTATATTACTTAGAAACGACACGTCCAAATGCTGAGCAGTACTTAGAGGCACTTTCATTTTACGGTGATTTTGGTGATACCCTGTGGACACCAGATTCCCTTTAGGAACTTAATTTTACTGCAACAAGGCCTGACAGTGGGCCCAGCAGTACGCCGTTGGCCCCCATCAGCGAGGTGCCGGTATCGACTCCTGGCCGGAGGAAAAACAGCTGCTGCCGGGCGCCGAGGTCTGACTGCAGGTGGAAGGCAGCTGGATTTGTGCCTGTCCACAGCGGTCCTGCTGCTGCCAGAGGCCCTGCTGACGTCTGAGCTGAAGCAGTTTAATGATTTCGATATTTTTTCACGCATCCTCATAAAAACACTCACAATAAGTTAATCGTGGTCAATTTCTATTATGACAATCGTAAATATCGTCATGAGTGATTTGAAATGGTGTGGCTATCATGGTGGAGAAGTAAAAATAGAGCCTGATTAAAAAAAAAACTACAGGATACAAAAATACATTTTTAAATGTAGGCCTACTCATCCTTTAGTAATGCAGGAAGGGCTTATGATTTATAATAATCTAATTTAAGATCTTTTCATCCTTTTTCCACTAAAAAGGATGTTCACTAAAAAAAAGATGTGCGTCTTGTGTGATGCACAAAATATATTTGTTTCCTAAACAAAATGTGAAGTGATTCCAGTACTATTTAGCTCCATTTTAAGAGTTTTAAGCATATTTTGATGATCATCGGGATATCATAATATGCATTTATTTGTGCCAGCATAATCACAAGGCTAGTCGTCCTGATTCCTGCTGATTGTAAAGATTGAAGACGATTGATCAATGTATATGAAGCTATAGGCAGCCTGTAAAAACTTAACATACGATCATTGAAAGGATTGGAAGCTGGTGTGCTAGCAGGTCTGTCCACTCTGCTGGTCGAGGCAGAGCTGTGAAGCATTGCTCATAGATATCTTTGATGTGCTGACAGTAATGGGGGCGGCGGGTGGTGGTGGGGAGCAAAAGGCAAGATACCGCCTAATGGCCGCACTGAGACATCCCTCTTGATTTTTTTTTTTAATCACAAGAAAGGTTAATCCTCAATTAATGAAAATGTAAAGTAGTAGCTTTCTGTTCTATTTGTGCTGATAGCAGCTTAAAGGATCGCTACGGAGGGGCTCAGGCTGCATTTACATGTGCTTGGCACGACTCCTAATCTTGTCTCGCTCAGCACACACAGGGGAAAAGGCTTCCTCTTTCATTTTTGGAAACCCCTGAAAGGGTTGGAGAGGTAATGCTCTACACCCCTCCCCACCCGGATTGGACTCGTGAAGGCTATTAGAGATTGTTTGCCTGATACTGTAATGGAACAACGCATGCACTTAGAAAAGGGTTTTTTGTTCTACAGGTGGATCCCGGAGCTTGTTTTGTGTGGCCTTATTCTCGGGGAGTTAGTGATAGGCTACGCATTAGCATCACATACATAATAAATGGAATTTCAAAGGCCGCTCCTCTCTTTTCTTTGTTACCTTTTAATGACTCGAGATCAGCGTTGTTGTAGCCATATTTTCTTTTGCTGACACCAACAATTCTGCTAAGTCATGAAAATGCACTGCAGCTTGTTATGGTAATACTTCAGCTAGCGTGTCAGAGCCTGATAAGGGATGTCGGGACATTATTCATCCTTGAATCTTCATGCCTCTCACTAAGCACCTCTCTTTAATGGTCCATACGAGATGCTGCATCAAAGGGAAGCCGGTAGAATAGGCAACATTAAAGTTGCATATATGCATGCTACCATTCTTACTGTGCGTTGATGACAAACGGCAGCTTAAAGTCGTAGCAACGCTTTCTTTGACATGTCTAAGATGCACAATAAACATGCACTAGAATCTGTTCACAGCGCTGTATAATTATAAGCACACGTAAATAATAATAATGAACAACAATTATAACATACTGTAAAGCATTTCATATTGCCTTATATGGTCAAGTATGATAATACGTCATAATTGCTGACATTTTGTTTTCAAAGACCATATTCCAATAGTTTAAAAAATTTGATTTAAAAAATATATATTATGCATGTTGTGATTTTAAGTTACTTTGCTTTCAAAGTGAAACAATATAAATGAATCTATGCTGACATCACACAAAGTTACATTATAATTACATTATAATGCATCATTACAGTGATTATAGTTATGATAACAGTTATCATAATTCATTTATAAAAGATTAGAATATATAACAAGTATGGGAATTATAATACAAGATGATCCTTTCTGCTTTTTAAGTCATTATCAAATGCTTTATAGTACTGTGATTATTATTTATATATTCATAATGTGTTATGCCATACATTGCTGTAATCAGATAATAACACATTTTCTTAATCAGTTAAATTATCTGCTACTTCAGGTTTGCAGAACAGCAAAAAGTGTCCCTATATATTTTTAGAACAAGTGAACCTTAATTTTCCGACGCCATAAGCACCCTCCGAGCTTCCACTGTGGCAGAGCATCTTATTGATGCTGGATCAGTGGATTCATTTGTATCATGTGAACACTTCTCAATTTCAATAAATCATAACTGCAGAGCCTCCAAGAAATGCTCAAAGCTGATATCCCTCCACCTCGACACCAGTGTAATCACATTCGCCACCTGTTTGTGCTGCTGGGTCATTTTTCACTACAGACACACCTAATTGCGAGTCATCTGATGCTATTTGCATGATAAAATTATGGAATTGTTGGAAAGGCTTCTAGGATTTGCATTAGATTTTGGTGGTGACACCATATGAGCTTGTTCATCATGTCAATATGTGCAGGAAGAATAATTTGCTTCCTCTTGATAAATTGGTTGTATAGCTGGAAACCAGAGTTTTTAAACCTTAAATGAACATGTGTCTAGTAAAGTTATTTTTACTGATTTTTACATAAGCTGATTGAGTCATCTGTGCTCCAGGATGTTGGAAACATTAAAATCCCTCTTGGCGTGTGGCCTGTTTATGGTGGAGCATCAGAGCTCTATACGGTAATGTTGGTTTCTTGGTCCAATACTTAAGTCCTCCTGACCAGGCAGCAACATCAGGTTCTGAAAAGTGGAGCCAATCCTGAAGTGGTCACAAACCGTTATTTGTGTATTCGGCCCGAGTGTTTGTTTGATTTAATTTCAAGGGTTAACTGAGTATTCCTAGCTTCAATGAAAATACAGTCACTGACCTCATCAGTGACTGTATTCCTAGCTTCAATGAAAATACAGTCACTGACCTCATCAGTGACTCTATTCTCATTTAAAAAAAAATGAAATGAGTGATGGTCAGCAAAGTTGAAAGCACAATGACAGTTGTGGATGTGACACTCTTGACCTGGTCACTAGGTGAGCTGATGCTTTGTCTGCATCCAGATTGAATTGTACAGTGAATACGGAGTTGTATTTTTGATGAGGGTCTGGAAATGAGGCTCTAACCAATGGTTCAGGCAGTGATGCAGGCATTGTACCAGACTGTTGTGGTGAAGAGGGAGCTGAGTCAGAAGGCAAAGCTCTCAATTTACCACTCCATCCACATTCTGACACTCACCTATGGTCACAAGCTTTGGGTAGTATCCCGAAGACTGAGGATACAAGTGGTTGAAATTAGTTTATTTTGTATGGTGGCTGGCCTCAGCCTTAGACATAAGATGAGGAGCTCAGACATCTGTAGAGAACTCAAAGTAGAGGTACTGCTTCTTTGCACCAAAGGGGCCACTTGAGGTGGTTTTGGCATCTGGTCAGGATGTCTCCTGGACGCCTCGCTTGAAGACCTTTTCAAGGCAAGTCCAACGGGGGAGAGGCCCCTAGGGGAAGACCCAGAATATGCTGGATGATATATTTTATATATCTGGAAAGCGTTGTTGGGGAGAGGGACATCTGGAATGTCTTCCGAAGGTTGCTGCCCTGCAAACTAGCCCCGGATAGGTGGAAAAGATAATGGATGGGGATAATGAGTTTTTTTCTGCTTGAATAAAAGTCCTAATGGTTTGGAGAAAACAAGACTGCATTGCTCCAAAATACAGTTGTGCTTTTACATAAAAATGGAAAATTAGTTTTGTTGTTAGATATAGAAAGATAATCCCGCATCATCTTTCAAGGTGTTGACAAAATATAAATTCTGTCATTTAAATATTAATTTGACTTTCAACACAAAACAAATTATTATTATGTCAGTGTGAACAAATTTATCTTACATTTGTTGGGACCTCACTAGAAGGACTACACAATGCGGCCTACAGAAGCCTACACATGCGGCCAGGACAAAGGGACAAAGGGGATTAAAAACTACACCGCCATTTTAGTTTCACATCTCACCCAGGTGAGAGATGCGACGCCACCCAACGAGTGCCCCATTGGCTGACATCTTCAAGGAACCCCGGGGGGTCCCCTGGAGCGGCCTGAGCTTTATAAACCGAAGCCGCCCGGAGAACACTCTCTTATTCACTCTTACTCTCTGGCTCCCACTCCTACCTGGGCGCTGGTTCCAGCGCTTCCATCGCAACACCACGTTGCCACGGGAGGCGACCCCTCCACCAACAGGAGGTGGACACGGCCCCGCAGCGCACCGTTGCAACAAGAGGAACCAAGCCGGTTCCTGCCTTCCAGCTACCAGACGCTGTCTGAAGTAAGCTGACTAAATCGCCAAGCCGCGATTATATCACCGCTCGTGGAAGGAGGAAACACCAACTGTTTTCTTTATTTGTGTTTCATCAACGAGAGGAAACCCGCTCCGCTCTCGTCTGGACGAAGCCGACTCATCACGTCCCCCGCTGACGCCGGGGACTCACGAACCACCGCCGTTACGGAACGCCGTCATCGTCTTACGCAACGATACCAGTAAGAGGCTATCAGTCTGGGCAGAGACACAAGTGATAGTGTAGGATATGCTTGTAATTCTTGTTAATGTGTTTTAAGTTCTGATCGCGGATCGCCGAGTCCGTTTGTTCATGTGCTGCTGTATGTGAATGCTGATCGTGTACCCACACAGCTGGGTTGATTTCTGTAACAGTGTTTCCGACTAACCTCCGCCATCTTCGCGAGCTCAGAAAGCCTCTACTATCAGTTAAAAGACCGGTCTCGCGGAATAAACGCCAGTTCATTCACGCGAGCCCGTGTGATAACGGCACGCTTTCTGTCCCTCCGAATATCGCTCGCGCATCCTCTCTCTCTTTGTTTGTGTCCCGCTAACACACACACACACATACACGCCGCACACACGTGTCCTAAGCCAGCTGTTCCCGGCGGGCGCTAGGGACATAGCTACATCTGGTGGCTACATACGGCTATCTCTCTCTCTCTCTCTCTCTCGCTACTCCGTCAGACCTCAGTGGCTCCGCCCCTGACCGCTGCGAGGAATAGCTCCACCTCTCTCTCTCTCTCGCTACCCCATCGAACCTCAGTGGCTCCGCCCCTGAATGCTGCGAGGAATAGCTCCATCCGGTGGCCGCCCATAGCCATCTCTCCCTCTCTCCCTCTCTCTCTCTCTCTCTCGACACGCACGCACGCACACACACACATGCACACGCACACTCCACGTGTGTATCTCCCTTTGTTTAAGCTTAGCTTTGTGTGTTAGGTAGTTAGGTAATAAGGCTTTGTTAATTGCAGTGTTATTGATTGTGATCATTATTACTGATTTTAATAAATCTTATTATATTATAACTAGCGGTCTCTCGTGCTTGTTGTGTATATGTCACTGGATAACAGCAGGTTGTGAAGGCTAGTGCTTGAATTTCACGCCTTTTTAATTGTTCGATTGGTTTTGTACTCCTATGCCAATGATCACGATGATTGGCATGTGAGTATAAAACCTTTATATTGAGACTGAATACAGTTTTAGGTTATCTTTTCCCTGATCCCAGGGTGGTGCCCCGTTTATTCATGACTATATCATGATAATATATTAAATATAATTATTAATACCGATAATCATATTGATATTGATAGTTAACTGTTGATAACCAAATCTGCTCCTGCTACAACCCCAACACATTACAAAGAGGAAAAGCATCTTATTTGCCACTACAAACAACAAATGAAATGATACCCCCTGGCTCAAAATATTATTACATTTATTAAATGTATCATTCTTGGGGAATATTGAACAAAATGGTAAACAATGACACACACAGCAAAGTCCGGATCCGAGGAATTAACATTTGATTTCCAAGCAGTTTGGGCCACAACGTTTACTCTCACGAAACAAAATTCAATGCTTGAAGGGTCAATCTCTCAGATGTACCATCCATGTTAAGAGTGTGTCACAGCGAGTGAAAGAAAGAAGCAAGCTATAAATTGTTTTGGAAAAGCAGGCCGTGGAAAATGCTTCGCCGTTGCCAGAGCTCTGTGAAAATTGAAGCAGAGTGAATGTGTCTGAACTTCGACAGATGAGATATCAAATTGGTCAGGCGGGAGTGTGATAATCAGGGAATTGGAGAGGGAAAATTGCATCAGAATGGTTTCATAAGCCTGGCCAGAAGTGAGGATTTGCTGATCCCTGACCTTCTGTTTCAGAGCTGAAGATTTTAGGTAATGAGATCGATGCAGTGAAACAAGCGAGCGTCTGCCGCCACTCAAAGCACAGCCAATGGATTCAACACATATTTAGAAATATGCTGTGGCAGCAGTGAAAGACGCTGAGGGTTAAGGAGTAAAAATGACATTTTACTGCAATAAATAGACCTTTGCATGAAGGTATAATATGCTGAAGGAGTTTC
Organism: Eutrigla gurnardus; assembly: GCF_963514095.1. Classification (NCBI taxonomy): domain Eukaryota; kingdom Metazoa; phylum Chordata; class Actinopteri; order Perciformes; family Triglidae; genus Eutrigla; species Eutrigla gurnardus. The sequence goes on along the minus strand of NC_139917.1, from coordinate 3,438,633 downwards.
ATGGTCACGCATGAAAAAAAAAGACAGATATTTTCTTTAGGCTACAGTTGCACAACTGCTTGATATTTTAACACTGTCTCACCTTTTTTCACATATTTTTCCAGGTTAAAAAAGCAAACTGAAGGTTTCCTATCTTCTTTCATGGACATTGAGAGCAGCGTCAGTAATAGAGACAAAATGTAATAAGACCATCAGTCCTTTGTCTTGCAATAATTGCTCCTTACATGTTATTTTGGTTGGACATGATCCTGAATTAAAGTGCGTGCAGGTTTTTCAGCCAGTGTTGAGAATCTCCTCATTAATTCTGCCTTCATCGTTCATTCATCTGGAGTAGAGATGACGGTCTGACCAAAGAGTCGGTTCTTTGAACTGAGTTAATTCACTGAGTCGGTGGAATCAGGTCTCGGCAGCAAATGAGTAGGCTCTTATTTAAATAGTTTTCCTTTTTGCCGTCTGTACCAGTGGTCACAAATGCTTACGGGCTTGGCAGCAGGAAGCCCGTCTTGTTCTATGGTGTTTAACGGGAGTCTCCTGGTCCACTAGCACCTCTACTGGCTGTATAGAGTAGGGATGTCCCGATCCGATATTTGGATCGGATCGGCCGCCGATATTAGCAAAAAATGCATATCGATATCGGATCGGCCTGCACGGGAAAATCCCGATCCGGACTCCCGATCCAGTTTTTTTTTTTTTTTTTTTTAACTCCGGTCCGTGTTTTCCAGCACACCGATGTAGGTAATCCATTCCAGTTTTTTTAGGTTTTTCCCCAAAATCCGGTCCGCGTTTTCCAGCACACCTAGCGCACATCTCGCGACCTGTCCAGCATCCGCTAAACAACAACAAGACGGACTTGTCTGTGCATGTCCAGTGTTTCCCCTACCATTGTACAGGCCATAAAATCAATATGCCAAAAATAAGCCACCTATCAATCCATTCATAAATCACTAATCATTTACATTAGGAGCGCCTCTGCGCAGCACAGTGTAGACTTGCTCCGCAAGACGCGCAGCCACAACAATACTTTACGCGCTTGATGTTGTTCCGATGCCGCTCCGCCTCGTTAAACCACCACGATGTCACTTTCTACTTTGAAAACACGGAAAGTTGACACTGTATTTTGATAAGCTGGTGCACTCTTCAGACTCGCGGTGTGAGCGGAACCGGACCGGCTTCCGCGCTGCCTGCTCGCACAGATCCGCTCGTGCGCACATGCGCTGATGCAGGTCGAGTGTATTCGATAAATATATGCACTCCTTCAAAACAACATTAAGCCATATTGTGTGTAGTATTAGGACGTGATGACGTCTGTGGGGGAGGATTGTTTTTGATAAGATGTGGAACTCCGAGTATTTCTACCCGAATTTCTATTAACTATTAAGCTGTTGAGTAAACCCATAACTTATATTTTACTTGATAAAATAAGACAATATACTGTATGCACTCATATGTCGTTGTAGTATTTTACAGTATCTGTAGCTATTAGTGTGATGCTCATCATTTTCCAGACATATTTTTCCGGCCCCTAATTTTGGATCATTTCCATCAACCTGTACCTTAATAAGTCACTCTCTCCTTGTGATCTTGAATACACTCTGGTTGAACAAAAATGTTGAATGCAAATATAATAATTGCAGACTGCTTGCTGTGCCACCTGACAACAGACCTGACGCGTCTCGTCTGTTTAGGGTTATTCGGCGGGTACCACCGGGCCTGAAAAAAATTCTAGGGGAAACACTGATGTCCCACTAAGAATTTAAAGTTATCGATAAAAATGTCAGCTGTGTGGGATTATTTTACCCTAAAAGACGAAAAAGACGAAGAGGCGGAGTGCAATACTTGCCACAATATAGTCAAGCGTGGTGGTAAAGCGGTAAGATTGACTATTTATTATTTTGTCTATTTTGTGTTTATTTAACCCTGTTAAGAATAAACAGGTCAGCTTCTCATTACCAACCATTGTGGATTATTCAAACTAACCTAATTAAGTTGGCTAGTTGTTCTTAAGAGTAAAACCCTTTTCAACATGAGTCTGACAACAAAATAAGTAAATATCTTTAATCTTTAATACATGCTTGGATCGGCCGGTATCGGTATCGGCCGATACTAAAAGCTACAATATCGGTATCGGATCGGAAGTGCAAAAAGCTGGATCGGGACATCCCTAGTATAGAGCTACTGCAAACTGAAGTAACAACCGGTTCTATGAACCACCGCTCACGACTCGAGAGCCGCGGCGCTAACTAAACTGAAACAACACTTAACCAGTACTCCCTTTGCTGACCGAGAGATGCGGTGAATCAGACCATATAAAGAACTGATCCCATCTGCCATTTTGAGGTTTTAATGATGTAAATGAAGCGGCGAAAATGACTTAATAATACATACATTTACATTTTAGTAGAGTCCAGCCAGGAGAGAGTTGGACCAGGAGTAATACATAAATCAACTCTATATGTATAGCACAATTAAAAACAACAGTTTTACCAAACCTTTTAAGCTGAAGGTAAGAATTGGACTGTTGGTGGCAGATGAGATGATTTTAATCCAGGTAGTTTGTTAATGTGGATGGATGGATGGATGGATGATGGATGGATGGATGGATGGATGGATGGATGCATGCGCATACCACATCCAAAATATGGATATTTGGATATTTAGTCTAAATTATTAACCTAATTCGACTAACTTGGTTTTTCCCGTTCACAGATTTTTATTTCCTGGGCACAGGATGTTTTCAATCCCATTTTATTTTATGAAAGGTCATATAAAAATCTTTAGTACTTTTTTTTTCAACACAGTTAAACCATTTAAACCAGTCAAATAGGAATACTTCATTAACTGTGACTATATAGTGGACCAATGTATGAGACGTCATGTTATGAGATGTTACACTTATATTGCACATATTAATCATAGTATTTATTACATGACATTTTTTTCACATTTTATTGTAATGTTTCCATTCTTTATTTATCTTCTCGGCTTTTTTAGAAGTTTGCTGGTATTTTTATTTCCTTTTGATATGTTTATTGTATTCACCAAACAGCAAGGCAAATCCCCTGTAAGTACTCTGCAATAAACCTTATTGTGGTTCTGATCGAGGGTTCTAATTGGGCTGACTCGTACAAAGGGTCCTCAGAGCAACTATGGTGTAGGGCTGTGCTCAGCTTGCTCTCATAAGCTCTGCCCTGCAGCTCACCACACAAGTCTAATTCCAAGCATCAGCATGGAAAAAATGGGCCTATCCTGCCATTGAATCCCTTGCTTAAAGAGACAAGGATGATTGGATGGAATGGTAGAAGACAGCAGAGGGAAACGGGCTAGAAACAAGAAGGAGAGGTGCCGCCACCTTAAATGAAATTGGATGGAGGGAGAGCGAGGTGCAGCATACTGTGAAGATTGACTCTAGATTGCAGAACAGAGAATATATACATGGTAGACTGTGAGCACAAACAAAAACACCCACCCCAAAAAGAGAAAAAAGAACTACAGACTTCCTCCTTATCACCACATACACCACAGACCCCAGAGAGCTGCTGCTCACCATCCAGGGACGCACTGACATGTTCAACCCTTCACACCAGATGAGGCCAGTCTACGTTTCTGACCCTACATATGCTAAGTGCTCCTCACTATGATGACCACATTAAGTGTTACTTTAAGAAGAGCCTTTCCACTGTACCATCTGCTGCTCAGTCCTTTTCTGTACCGTTGAGAGATGGACTGTGGATGTGTTTATGCGGGCCTCAAAATGTAGAAAAACACTTTCTGCCACCATCTGTTTTGAAAGTGACTAACCCAGCTTGCATTACAAAGTATTGATATAAAAAACTGATATATCTATTGATCATTACCATTTAATCCTCTTCTCCATTTGACCACTTTCCTTTTGACTATTCATAATCATTCTCAAGACAGCTATTAGATATTTGTATTAATATTCCTATTATATATACTGCGTAAATTTCATGTTTATTATTTTTCTTGTGCAAGAGTTTGTATGCCGACCGACAAGGGCAAAACATTTCTGTTAGAAGGAAGTGGCCACATTCCAGTTGTGAAGAATGAAGCCAATGGTGAAGTGCCTTAAACTTACTGACTTGACCATCAGGGGATGATTCCTCTGGTTGCAAAAATAAGTCCGATTGCATGGAGGTCTATGAGAAAATGATCCTACTTCTCACATGATTTATTATCTCAGTAAACATTGTAAACATGAGTTTATGGTCTCAATCTCTAGTTTCAAGTCTTCTTCAATTCAGCATGATGTTCATTTCGTAAATTAAATTACAGTCCATGTAGGGTCAAAAAGACCAAAAGGCTTTAGGGCAGGGCTACCTTGTGATTGACAGGTTGCTACCACAGTGTTGACTTGTCTGGAAGTAGTCTGCATTTCGCCAAGTTTTTAGGTGTTTACAAAAATCTGAAAACTTTCTGCCCATCTGGAAGGCAACCATCAGTGAAATGTGTTTTGATCTAACTGAGGCTTCCCTCTCTTTTTTTCTCCTGATTAATAGATTGTACGATATGTCCTCGAACATATTTGTTGTGCTGTAGCAGCAGCAGCAGACTTACTGTATAACATAGCAGTCAGCCTTTTCATTAGCAGGCGAGAGAAATAACCATAACAACAAACAAATTAAGGCAGTGTCCAAAATCTCACTACTCCCTATAGAGGGAGTTCTCCATGTTGGAGTGATGTCTGAATGTATAGTGAGAATTATTAAATCCTATATAGTGGCTTCAAAGAATCCCACGATTCATCTTGAAAAGTAGTGTACAACTGATGGCCACTAACCGAGCATTATATTCCATCATGCTTTGCTCTGAAGGAAAAAATGACAGATGAACAAGAGTAGAGAGAGCAGCGTGGGCATAGTGATTGAGAAAAAAACATGAAAATAATATATTTAATGTGAGCAGAGTATCAACACAGGCGGTCACAAAATACTTTGAATTTATTTACTAATTTGGGAAAATACGCTAATACTGCCTCCACATTCACAACCACAGCCTGAAAAAAAGCTACTTCTGTTCTTACATTTCACAATAAAATCACTAGAGATGCATCAGTGCTTACAAGGGGAACTTAAATTACAACAAATTTGCTTAATACATGTATTTATTGCAAACAAAAAATTGTGCGACAGCAGTGAAGTAATAAATGGCACAGAGGAAATTACCAGAATAGTGTCCCAAAGACAGATTAGCTCACGATGTAGTCCTCTACATAGTCCTCTCACATAGTCCGCTACGTAGTCCTCTAGTCCTCTACATCATCCTTTAGGTACTCCTCTAAATAATACTCGATATGGTGCTGTATGTAGCGCTCTATGTAGTCCTCCTCTATATAGTTCTCTACATAGGCCTCTACGTAGTGTTCTAAATAGTCTTTTACATAGTCCTTTATATAGTTATCTGCACACAGTATCCCTTTACATAGTCCTATATGTAGTCCTTTATATACTCCTCTATGAAATTTTAGTCCAATTACATAGTCCACTAGATAATCCTCTACACAGGATCCTCTTCACGTATCAATCATGTTAGCATTAGCGTTAAGTAGCAGTTACTAGGAGCAGTAAACAAACTTGTCATGTCTATCCAATTTCCATCAATCAACTTAGAACCGTGTACAGATTCATCACTTGTCACCTTTGTGCAGATCTTTCAAAGTCTGAAACAGGACAACCCACTCTCTTAGAAAGTTACGTTTTCATACAACTACACTTGTTACAATCCCCTTCTATTATCAACTCAAAAAAAGGAAAAAAAGGAGATTTGATACGTGCCACGAAAGGACATTGCCGACTGCTAATAACAGTCCATAAGAATCTCTGTTCTTAGTCGAGGCTGCTGACAAGTTGAACCCATCATGGCAATGAAAAATGTGGCAGGAGATTAAAACAAGAAAAGCATTTTAACCACCACAGTTATCACACATCAAGGTAGACTTTGGGCAATCCTTACACGCTGCACTCTCAAATACAGTTTCAAAAACTTGGTTAATTGTGTCGAAACATAACTTTTTGGACACCACACTGCATTGGAACATGACAGACACATACTTTATCCTTCCAACAAACCTCTGATTGTTTGGAGAGCACAACACCAGACTGCGATGTTGGCACTACAGAGCTCTGGGACCAGGCAGGATTTTGGGATTGATCAGTCATCCAGGAAGGTACATCTTGAGAAAAAGTAATTGCAAAAGATGTGCACGCCCTTCTCTGACATTTCAGTGTCGGACATTATCCATGTTTCCAGTGGGGTGCTGTCTGTGTACCTTGCTAGGCTTAAGACAATTTTTGATGTAAGTGCCATTTCTTAGGGAATTGAGGACATCCTGCAGACTTGTTGACACTATGAAGCCATCAGAAAAGGCATTTATGAAACGTTCTTACACAAGTCCTCGTTTGGCCTCTGTAGGTGGCATGGGGTTGTCCACTTTTTAATTATAGAAGGTAAATATGCAGACAGTGAAATTGATTGGGCAGATTACATGGAAGTGCTGAAAAGTCAAATTTGGCGAGAGAAAGGACATAATTGTGATGTTGAGCTCCTTGAGGTGCTCGTACGTCCTTTGCTAATAACAATATATCCTGGATACACAGTAGTAATTACATTTCACTGAATACATTGAAGCCGAAGTACAATAAAGCCCCTCCATTCATATTTCTCTGAACGTTTGAGAATGTAATTTACCTAGCAGAAATGTGCAGATTTACCAGCGGGATTGTCAAAGCCCACAAATCAATCTGCTCATAACTATTTGACAAATTAGGCAATGACCTTTCACAGATTCACTTTGTGATTTGATGGTGGTCCGGATAACTTTTATTTCATCAGGTCTGTATGGAAATTGACAGCTCTGCGCCTATGAAATCCAATGCATTAGTCAGACAAAGCATATTATCTTCTTTAGAGCTACTGATCATTTTATACACCAGTCCATAACAGATTTGGCTCAGACTCATCTATTCATCCCTCTGCTTTGATAGTACCAATAACATGTTGGTACAAGGTCATATTCAAGTTCTATTATGGACCTCAGACTTGGTCAATTAATCATTATTGATAAAAACTTAGATCTACTAATACACGTGTCAGCTATGCTCTCTCCATAATCTGCATGGAGCTTCCCTGAGGACTGCTGGTTTTAGCTGACCATTGATAATCCCACTTGTTCACTCTTTTCTAGTGAGCAAAGGTGAGCTGAGCTTTTGTTAAGTGTCTATATGAAGACATAGTAAGCAATAAATATACTTGGGGATAACAGAGTGGAAAGTTATGGTTTACCAATAACTGCAGTATATTGCTCTCCATGGCAGAGCTGTATTTAGAGTTTGCTCCTGCAATAGACTCCACATTCCCCTCATACTCAGCTCCTTATTAATTTATGCATTAACTTGGAACAGGTCCAGTTTGAATTTCCAATGGTGTCCACTTGGAGCTCAAATGATACCAGTGTAAGTAATTGGATGGTGTTAGGAATACCATTAAAAACTATAAAGCAGCTGGCAGAAGCAGGTCAACAATCAATCACTATGACTTCTCAACCACATGACTTCCCCCATACAATATCACGTTTCTTTCCTTTGAGGTTTTTTTTGGTGAGCAACTTGTTTATTTCCAAGCCATTGTTAACAACATAAATTACTTATAGTGTATGTAAGATGAGAGGCTGTGCAAACCTGGAGGTCACCCTTATATCTGGGTATATAATTATAGACATAATCTTCAAACTTCACACTCTTATGGTGTGTTCATGCCAAACATATCGACCTCCTCCCTACTTAGACGTCTGTGGACTATGATTAGAAATGCATTTTTTCAAGAACAAACACAAATGCAGAATAAGGAGAATACATTTCCCTGATTGACGTGATGTGACCAAAATGGGGAAAATATGTGAAGATTTGACTGATATGAAGCGACTAACATCTTCAGCCCAACATCAATTTGGTTGTCATTTCTGTTGAATGAAAACAAAATTTTCAGAAGATCCGACTGATGAGTCAAATCTCTGGCACAGCATGTCTTCCCCACATCATGTTAATAAACAAACCAAAGCAGTTAGTCAACAAAATGTCTACCCGTGATTGAAAGTTATCTTCCAATTGACATGAAACGCCTGTGTGTACTGGCGCTTGTCTTGACCACATGATGTCCACTATGTGAATGCATCATTTCTTGCCAGTCCAGTTGCTGGCAATCACCAGCCATATTGTTATAAAGAGTATCAAAAATAGGATTTCAACCCCAACAAGACTCAATAAAATGGCTCTAATTAAAGACAGTTTTTGTTGGAAATTATCTCCAGAACAGAACAGGATACACACATACATGTTATGGGAATGCCTTGTGGTTTTCACCTTATGTTATGGAATATATGTGTGAATGGTTACAATGTGATTTGCCAATGTCGCCAGGATTGTGTCTTCTTGGGGACAGAACTGTGGTACGTACGAACAACAACTCGTGTTCGGATGATTCTTAGCTGTTGCAAAGAGCCTCAAACTCCACCAATGAAAATGTGGACGGAACAAATGATGGAAACTGTCGCATGTGAAACGCTGCTGGAAAGACTGAACATGGTTAAAGAAAAATGGGGCAGCTTTAGTGGGTATCCGTGATTTGAACTGATGATGTGATTTGATCTGATGGTTTAGTACAATATTATGTCATTCATGTCATACGCCCACCCTATTATTGTAATCAAATGATGTTATCTATATCAGTGTCGGTTTTCATAATTATTCATTTTTAATTTGTTTTTGCTTTGTTTATTATCTCCTTTTGTGAATATTAATATGAAAATCAATTACGCTTCAAATTATAATAAATATATAGGATTTGGATTCTAACATCAAAGAGCAGCTTGGGAGGTGAACACTAACGTGACGTCCTCCTGTAATCTCAGCACTGCGAGAAACCCATCCGTTGCATTGACCTGAGGTTCACATTGAAGGCCCCTGGCTCATCACGTGTGTCATTCCCATTAAGGTGTAGGTAATGGCACCCATTCAGATCAATGGTTCCCACTCCACCGTCTGCAGTGGATTCTCTGTGTCAGGACTGGTGACCAGAACTCAGGCGCAGACCAGAGGTTAAGTTTTAACTGAGTTTTGTATGGATTTTATTGACGTGCAAAAACAGAATGTGATTGTGAGAGGCCGGAGATTCAGCTGAGTCAGAGTGGGAATGAGGTCTGGGTTCCAGTACAGGTTCAGGGCGTGGTGGTCTGAGGTGAGACAGGGAAAAAAAACAGGTAAGCAACAGGTACTTCACAATCGTGAAAGTTCTGGTTTGCTGGCTTGCTGTCATACTAAATGATTCAACGATCCGGCAGGGACTGGAAGGTTGGCCTGGCTTATGTAGGGTGAGTTGATGATTGATGAGGAGCAGCTGTGCTGAGTGGTGTGATGAACCGCAGGTGTGTAGGCAGGAACTCCAGTGACCACGCCCACCAGTGGCTTCCAGATCCTGTGGGGGGAAAGCAGAACAGAGACAGACACCAAACCAAAATGCACCAAGCACACAGCAGGCACACCAAAAGGGAGAAAAAGAATACAAAACCTACATTCACACACATACCATGAAGGAGGCCAAGGTCACGGCCGGTGGGCTATGACACTCTTGGAAGCCACTGAGCTTCTACAAATTCATTAAGAGAGAAATCAGATATTTCTGATTCGCCTGCTTTTCTTTCTCTTTGGGTCCTGCCAAGCTTCCTCATTTGTCCTTGGATTTATTCCTCTAATGGTGAGGCCAGCATGCCTTCTGCCTCGGCTTGTACAGCCACATCGCAGCCAGGAAGGCCACTTGCTCGACAGCCTGGCCTTGAATGACTTCCTGTGTGGGCTTGGTTGAATTCTTGTTCAGGACTGGTTTCATGAGGAGCTGGATCAAATGCCAACTGTAACTCAATTACTGGTCACTCTTGTAAATGTCTGGCATTGGCCATCTTGACTAAAAGTGTCATCTTGTATTTAACATAAACAGCTGCAACCCTTACAGTGGGTAATGTGACTACTCATATAGCTACGTTCATGTGGAAAATAAGCTGCTGCCCGGGCTCTTGAGGGACGAGGCATGATCGTCTCATTACCATGGCGTCGAGACAAGGTCACGACCAGCTTGATCGCGGCTTTCATTCCCGCATGGCGCCATCAATTCTTCTTCCTTGAAGAGCCTGTTGATCATTTGCGTTATTGTCTAACGTTCCGTCTCTTCACTTTTAACACCGTCAACAAGCTCTCTTAACACAGATAAGTGAGCTATGTCTATATTAAAGGCTTTACACAATGCTTTGATGATACAAAATGATAAGTAGGCGCCAAACAAAAGAGGGTCAATGTCAGCTCTGTATTGTCTGTGTTGATTAGCGGAGGCAAGGTTAGCCATGAAGACGTGCTTCTTCTTTCATCACAGCCTCGTCTAATCACCTTTTAATCAAATGCAAATGATGAGAATAGGGAATCTTTAATTCTGAATAATGGGAACAAAGGGAGAGATGAGGGGAAACATAAGAGCTTGTTAGTTACCAACGTCAGTTTGCTCTTCAGGCAGGTCCTAAAGGGGCATCTTTTAATCTAGCATCGCCTTGGGCAACAGCTACCCAGCCCTAAAGTGTCTGATCTGGGGAGAATTAAGCAAAATGGATGGGGCTTTATTTTAATTGAGAAAGTTGACACATTTTATTCTTCCTCTGTTACCATAGCATCTTGCCTGGATGATTTTATCACAAATTCCTATATAGGCCGATTGAACAATTAGCAATCCAGAAGTTCTCCTGACAATTTCAATAATGAAACCACCCCATTTAATTAATCTCAATTCGTCTGTCTAGCTGAAGTGATGAGACGGCAGAGATCCCTGATTTTCATAACGTATTTTCTTTTTTTCCAGCAGCCTCTCTGTCTCCTTTCACATTAAAACTCCTGATTCCACTTAACAACACTGCTTGGGTAAGAATAGATCTATCTCTGGGGCAAAGCAGAGCCTTCAGCAGTTCTCAGAAACTTCACAGAAGTTGAGTGTCTTCAAGCAGCACGTGGGTCTTTTTATTTATCACTGTGTATGTAAAACATCCTTGCGTAACAGGCAAAATTGATACATGAGATTACAATTCATATATGCAGTGCGTTTGTTCCAATGATCAGAATAGGAAGACGATATTTGTCCCAAACACAATTTACGTTTACGAGGTGAGTAACCCAGTTTCCAATTTAGGCAAGCCACTTTAGCTTTTTATTCAGTGCATGAACACATGATGCACTGCTAGCGTCTGTTATCAGCAGGTGTCCATGAATTTCTTTTCAATAATTGTGTCAAGTGTTATCTCCTCTTTTTGACAAAGCACTAAACAGTGATTTATCACCTAAATATACATTATATCCAGAAGTTTTTCACAGGCACAATATAAGAGCCCATATTTTATTCTGGGCTCCTCACACACATTCTCCTTAAACATGCATCAGCCTCTCATGCAATCATTTGGGGCCACAAGGAAGGAGGAGACCAAACACAAGTACAACCTGAGTATTATACAGAAAATATTTTGTAGGATTCTAAAATATAATCTCTCTAATGTAAAAGTAGAAGGAGATGAGAGGAAATAACCAACATGTTTCCTTATCTGTTTTCATAAGCAGTCAGCATAAACTGATGACGTGAGTTGTTTCAGGCAGGATCTCGTTCTGAGCACAGTTCTCTTTCATGTTGGTTTTTAAAACTTTTTTAGACAGCACAACCACATTATCTCACCACACCAAATTATATTATTACATTTAGCACTTAAACGTTTCTTTAGCCTACATGTCTGAATAAATAAGATCCACCACAAAGCACATATATAAAAAGAAAATACCTGAAATGTAAGTGCTTCGCCTGTTATTTCCACATTTTAATTCAAATGATGACCTTGTATGTGCACTGCATGTCAAATTAATCAAAACACAAGGCCAAACTGCCTCCTACATTATCGTATCACTTATTCCTGACAAACAATTTAGCATTTAAAAGGCTAGGTTTTAAATGGAATCTGGTGCGTAAAACACACCGGGCTACATTACATCGCTGTCAGTAAACTTCACAGAGGACAATGCAAATCAGTTTTAACCGCATATTGTCTGGTCTAGCTCACAACCGGCACATTGCTGCAGTGTGCCGTTCACTAAGCAAGCCTGTTTGTAACTGCAGTATAAATCAATTAGTATCAGTGCTTATCATTTAACAGCAGCAGCGCTAATAATTTAGCAGTAGCACTAATCATTCAGCAGTGGTGCTCATAATTTAACGGTAGCGCTTATCATTTAGCAGAAGCACTAATCATTTAACAGCAGTGCTAAACATTTAGCAGCAGCGCTAATCATTAAGCAGTGGCGCTAATCATTTAACAGTGGGGCTGATATTAATCAGCCGCCCTTATCATTAAGGTGCTTTTAACAGCGGCGCTAACTATTTAGCAGTGGCACGAATCCTTGAACAGCCGTGCTAATCATTTAGCAATGGTGTTAAACATTTAGCAGTGACGCTGATCAGTTAGCTGCGATGCTAAATGTTATAGAACATTTAGTTGAAAGACAAATGTCCAATATCGCAAGCAGCGTCACCCTTAATGCAGAGAAAAGCCACAGCAAGTGTATTTCCTGTTTTTTGAGAGGTTTACTGTACCAGTAAATATAAAGCTAAAAAATACCAGCCCGTTCTCCCAGGAGGCTCGGTCACTGGCACAATGCGCCAAACTATAATGCTACACATGGCTGTAGTGATGGCGGGAGTAAAGGAGGAAGTGATTTGAGGCAGTATGAAGAGCGAAGGCAGAATAGCAGTGGGATATGAAGTAGTTAAAATGAGCTCCACCGTTACCATCTGCTACATTAAAGCGATGAACACATTGATATAATAATATATATCTATACTGCTCAACAAATGAAGGGTAGACGTTATCTTCACAGTTTACCACCAAGTCAGTCATTAAACTTCAGGGAGATCAATCTGTCCACGTACGAAGCTCAAGTGATTGTGAATCAGTTTCAGCTGCTTTGCTGCAAATAAAAAGTGACAAAAGCTGCAATGGAGGCAAAAGCAAGACAAGCCCCAAAAGGGAATGGTTCTGATGTGGAGGCCACAGACAGTTCCTCTCTCCTTCCTGACAGAGTCTTCTCTAGTTCTGGGTTTTGCTTGTGTCCTTGTCATAACTTGTGGCATGAGGCGCTACCTGCAGCCCAATCATGTTCACAGGTAGTCCAGCGCCTCCAAAACGGCACAGCCATACGTGCGGTCGCAAGAAAGTTCGCTGGTTTCTCCTGTTGCAGGTCAATGCCCAGCCTTATGTGTGTGGATGCGGTTCCTGGATGGCAAAGGCATTGATGCCATTGACTGGCCCTCAAGTTCCCCTGACCTAAATCTCAGTGAGCACCTATGGGGCGTTGTGTATCGGTGCATCAATGCCAGGAGCCAGGAACTCACTTGCTCTAAGATTAATTCATATAAGTAGGCTAAAGAGTGATATACAAATGTGAAAAGTACATGGTTGGAAGTATAAATACATGGAATGAAGTGAAAATACCCCCCGTAGAATGGAAAATGTGAGTGGATTACATATCGGTCATGTGACAGACACACAGATGAACACAGCTTCCCTCGAGTACATAATGAATGCAACAGTAAACTCTTGAACTCAAATGAAGGAGTGCTTGTAGCTCTATCATGCCGTGTCACATTACAAAAAACCACTGATGTGTAATCATTATGTTCATTTAATCATTTCTCTACATAATTATCATGTTTATTACTAGTAAGCATCCCCTTAATGTCTTCCTTAAGCCTTTCATGTCTTGAGATGCATTAGCAGCACCACACCGCTATCTTTTTCACCCTAACTGCTGAATCCAAAGTGGGTTAAGAACCAATTAGGGGCAGCAAATAGCTAAAGATCCAGGGAAGTAGTTGCCGGGAACCCTTAGACCTCATCATCATCAAAAGGCAAACAAAACAAAGGTGACAGATTTTGCATGGATCAAACGAGCAGCGCGTGAAACTGCAGGGAGTCACAAAAAGCTGAACCCTTCCTCGGTATTCTGTGAGCATTCCTGCAAACATCACACTTCCAAAAATAATCTGCTCCGGTGGAATCGAAAAATAGAAAATCCTTTCTGTTGTCTCGAGAAAAGAGAAATCAGAGATCTCAATCAGTTGACGGCATAATGCGGGAACACGGTCTACATTGCGGGCGCTTGTTTAAATGATGCTTTTTCTGCAGCTTATGTCACTCTAATGAACGCTGAGAGGAATCAGGCTAAATGAGGCCACAGAAGACTGATCATTTGCTGGCTAATAAGCAGCCTAGATTGCTGAACATCCATATGAGACATGGGTGAGTGAATACTTTTGGCAATATAGTGTGTGTGTATATGGTGTTCAATCACTTCCATGGCCATAGGTGCATAAAAGCAAGCACCTAAGAATGCAGACTGTTTCTACAAACATGTGTGAAAGAATGGGTCTCTCTCAGGAGCTCAGTGAATTCCAGCGTGGTACTGTGATAGGATGCCACCTGTGCAACAAGTCCAGTCATGAAATGTCCTCACTCCTAAATATTCCACAGTCAACTGTCAGTGGGATAAGAACAAAGTGGAAGTGATTGGGAACGACAGCAACTCAGCCAAAAAGTGGTAGACCACGTAGAATGATGGAGCGGGGTCAGCGGATGCTGACGCACAGAGGTCACTAACTTTCTGCAGAGTCAATCACTACAGACCTCCAAACTTCACGTGGCCTTCAGATTAGCTCAAGAACAGTCTAGAGAGCTTCATGGAATGGTTTCCATGGCGATCAGCTGCATCCAAGCCATACATCAGCAAGTGCAATGCAAAGCGTCGGATGCAGTGGTGTAAAGCACGCCGCCACTGGACTCTAGAGCAGTGGAGACGTTCTCTGGAGGGACCAATCACACTTCTCCATCTGGCAATCTGATGGACGAGTCTGGGTTTGGCGGTTGCCAGGACAACGGTACTTGTCTGACTGCATTGTGCCGTGTAAAGTTTGGTAGAGGGGGATTATGGTGTGGGTTTTTTTTTCAGGAGCTGAATGCTTCAGCGTACCAAGAGATGTTGGATAATTCCATGCTCCCACCTTTGTGGAACAGTTTGGGGATGGCCCCTTCCTGTTCCAACATGACTGTGCACCAGTGCACAAAGCAAGGTCCATAAAGACATGGAGGAGAGAGTTTGGTGTGGATGAACTTGACTGGCCTGCACAGAGTCCTGACCTCAACCCGATAGAACACCTTTGGGATGAATTAGAGTGGAGACTGAGAGCCAGGCCTTCCCTCCAACATCAGTGTGTGACCTCACAAATACACTTCTGGAAGAATGGTCAAAAAGTCCCATAAACACACTCCTAAACCTTGTGGAAAGTCTTCCAGAAGAGTTGAAGCTGTTATAGCTGCAAAGGGTGGACCGACATCATATTAAACCCTATGGATTAAGAATGGGATGCCACTTAAATTCATATGTGAGTCAAGGCAGTTGAGCAAATCCTTTTGGCAATATAGTGTGTACTGTGTATATATATGTATATATATATATATAAACCTCCCTGGCACACACACCTCTGACAGGTCCTGATCAATTCTGATCCCGATGAAGACACATTATCTTTAGATATGCGACAAGTTACAACAACACGTTTCCCAGGTATATTTCACTTTTATATTAGCGATAGGCACAAGTGGTGAATCTTCCAAAGGAAGATTTGACAGGCTAATCCACGGAGAGGAATAAGCCTGACAGTTTGACGTATCCGGGATTGTCGGCAGGTGAAACTTGTTTACATCATTATGTGTGTGTGTGTGTGTGTTGCAGTGAGTTTTCCCTTTCCCTTCACCTTCTGTGCTCCCAACATTCTTGTCTTTGTCCGCATAATGAAATGGTGCAAAACAGGATGCGTCCCCGGGACAAATCTGGTCTCACGTGATTACAAAGAAAAACAAATAGTTCAAAATGCCTCACAGAAGATGATCCCAGCACATTTCCCTGTTTCAGGGGGCTGCAGTGTGTGTGTGTGTATGTGTGTACCAATATTCTGCATTTCATATTTGTTTATTTTACCTTCTTGTGCCCCAGGAAATGGTAATCTTTGTTTGTATATGCATGTTTGGGTATTTTGATTCATGATGATATTTTCTCCCCTCCATCCAAGGGCAATTATCAAATAGTATAGGAGATAACAGTGTTTGCTAGTAGCAAAGGCATACTTTTGATTAAAAAGAAATAATCGGGAGATCATTTCAACACCTTAAGCTTTGCGCAGACAAAGTTGTTACTGATCCCCACCCAGAGCTGAGGCTTTCCTCTGCATGACTAATATCACTGCATTCTTCTTCCTTCTGCATCTGGAAACCTTCTAAAACAACCTCCTGAGATGTATCCGGCTTGTTTTTTCTTTATCTTTAGCTTTCATAATCATTGCATGCATTGAAGGGGCTCATCAGATATGTGTTTTAAACAAGGGATCAATCCGATTTTGATGTAATCATTTTGGGCTGAAAGGGAAGGAAAACAACACTAACCGAAGTTACTCACTATTTACTTTATCATGATTTGTCTCGAAAAGTAGCTTAAAGCCGATCATCCATTGTAATGAAGGAAATTGACTTTAGACTGTAAATAAGAAGTTGATGTAGTCAGTTCTGTATTTTTGATTTTTTGCGATCAGTAAAGGAAATTACCATATTTGGACTGTGAAGGAGCGATGGGTGGATCTGATGAGCACAAGCGGCAGAGCGGCACCCTTACTGAATCTGGATCCATCTGGATTCTGGTGTGAAGTTAAGCTAGCTTCATAATTCAAGGTCAACTGTACAGCCAAGTGTTCATGTAATCTTATTTGCTAATATTAATTTAAAGAGTCGCCCGCCCTAAAGCATCCCCTGCTTTCTGGTCTGTTGGACTCTAAATCGACCATAATGTACGAAATGAACATCATGCTGGATTGAAGAAGACTTGAAACTAGAGATTGAGACATAAACTCATGTTTACAATGTGTACTGAGATAATACATCAAGAGAGAAGTAGGACCATTTTCTCATAGACTTCCATGCAATCAGTATTTCCAAAGAGAGGAGTCGCCTCCTGATGAACAGTGGAGAAAAAGTTTAAGGCACTTCAGTTTTGGTTTCACTTTTCATAACCAGAGGTTTGCCAACTGAAAATGATTAATGGATGAGACCAGAGGGTCATTTCAGAAAATACACGTATTGCCCTCTTGAACACTGCTCATTTTATTCTTACCTTTCACAATAACAGTCTTAGACTTATTGGTGGCATCACTGCTTGCCAGGGGAAATTCAATTATCTCACAGCTTTTCCATAAGAGCCAACTCAGCAAAATATGTTACAAAATGTATGTATTTCAACAAATGATGTTGGTATTTATTATGGATAGATCTGCAACATTATAATTGTGCTACAGACTAGTGTCCCAAAGTGTTAAATGTGTTTAATTGTGTTAAACACATTAAAAACTTGTAGTGTGTTAAATTGTTCTGGCGCTACCATTGGTCCCGAACAATTTAGGTCCTATTTTGACTTTTGAAGGAACGTGTCCACAGGCAGTGGTGTTTCCCCGCTTCCCATTCATTGTCTATGTGAAAAGCCATGCAATGCATTCTGGTAGCGTTGCAGCGAATTTCGAGAGACGGCGCGCTGAGTTGGCCGCTCCTCATTTGCATAAAGTTGAAGTCGAGTCTACATTATGCTAATCAGAGACACCCGGCTCGATTCGCCGCCTCGCCAACACTCGCGAAAATCTTTTAAACTGAATGTTGTCGATCTAAAATAAAGACAGATTCAACAACTGCATAGCTTATTTCTCGCTTAAAATGTTTTCAGAAACACCTTTCAGTGAACTATTTTCGTAAAATAAGAGAAAGTTTCCAAACGAGCCACCATGTTGGAATTTGAAATCCGGGAGCAGACAGGACAGCTGTGAAAGTGTTCGTCCAATCAGGTGCAGCCATGAAGAGGTTGTATGAAGGAGAGCGCCTGTCAATCATCCTCTAGTGGCAGCCAACCAAGCGTGCAATACTGGCAGGTCGCGTTTAAAATCGCCCTCTTAAGTAACGCGGTTACAAATGACGAGTTATCCTCGTCATCCTGCTCATAAACAAGAGCCACACAGGTAGGCTACTGAGTCGCATGTCCTCACAGCCGCAGAAAAGCGCTGAAACGGAGATGAAGGGGAACCAATTTTTTTTTTCTTTTTTTACTTATTTTAACTGGCCCATCCCGTTTTCTGGAGGCCCACCCACAATCAAAATCCTGGCGCCGCTACTAGTCTTTTACATAGTCCTCCATGTAGTCCTCTCTATATTCCTTTACATAGTCCTATATCGTATATATAGTCCGATATATTCATATAAGGGAGAGAGAGAGGAGAGAGCGCATAGCTTTTTGTTTTCATTCTTCACTTACAAAAATAAGTATATAAGTATACAAATAGATATATGTTACCATGGAGTGGATTATACTGCAGCTCTTAGAAACAGAGTTTTTTTGCAGCAGTCTGAAAAACATTGACCACTTAACATGGAGGCGCTAATTAGATCACTTCTCCCATGCAGCACTGGAATCAGCTGGTCTGGTCATTTAACTGTTGTAAGTCACAATGACCGGTCAGTGTGTTGGTATTTGAGTTTAATTCATTGTTCGTAAAAATATGATACCTGGCTTATGGGCTCATTATTGGGTAACAAGCTGATAATTCTGAGTTACACTGTCAATACATTAAGAGTACATATTACATAGTTGGTTGAAATGTATTTTAACTTCAGTAATCATATTTGTAAATGAGCTTACAGACCAATAAAGCAAACCGAAACAATATACTGGTTTAGTGATCATTAATAGTAAATGCAAATAATAATAATAAAAAAAAAAAGTTAAGCATGAGGGATTTTGGCCATAATCGTGCAGAACTATAATACTTAGCTCCCTGTCAGTTTGACCCGACCATCCCCCGATCTTCTCCCTGTGTGGACTTTGTTGCTGTTCACACTCCAGCCACTAGAGGTGTGGACATTTCTTGATTCTAAGATTCTTCTCTGTGCCATCATTGTGAGTGTGCATTAGTGGTGATTCTGAGGAGCATCTCTGCCATCTGTGTATGAATGTGTGTGTGTGTGTGTGTGTGAATGTTGACATGTGGCGTATGTGTAAATGTGTAAAACGCTTTGAGAGGTTGAAGACTACAATTCTAGTCGCGTTGCAGGCGTAAATAATTCTGCATTGATGCAGTAAGTAAAAATGTAAAAAGTTTGGTTTCATTTCAGCTCAGTGTGAGTCTCTGCTCTTATTGAAATTTTGCTGAGGGCTGAGGCGGAGCTTTACACACACACACACACACACACACTAGGGTTGTGAACGATAAACCGATGCGACCGGATATTCGGTTCAACAAGTGAGAGATACGGTTGCATCGGTAGCAGCCTCCTCAATCGATACGAATTATCAATGAATTCCTAGATGAATCGGTTACGGAGTCATGGATCGGGTATCGTGAGACTTTGAAGCGGTTGGCGGCATTACACCAGCGTCTCTAAAACAACGCGAGAGCTGAAGCTGCCCGTGAAACGCCGTAGCTGCCGAGCTGGTATGAGTGATAAACAAGGGACAACACGGAACATGGAGGAGGTGGAGGTGGAGAGGCGGGCGCAGCACAGCTAGGCAGCTGCGACGCTGCCGTGTGACCGCCAGCCAACGATTCAGCCAGACTTTTTTTTGGTCCATTGATTGAATGTCAATCGCTTGTGTCTCAACTTGCACCACAAGAGGCGGCCGCAGCCCGGGTAGCGTCCACGACACTGTCCTGTGATCGCCAGCCAACGATTCAGCCAGACTTTTTTTGGTCCATGTCTAAAAATAAATACATTGACATGTGATTTTGTTGTTCTTTTTTTTTTTTTTGCCAGTGCCATACAGCCACAATGCTTGGGGATATGTGGTATTTTACATATTTGAAAAGAAACTATTGTACTGTCACTTTCATAGAATTGGCTTCTTTATTTTATAAAATATCTACAACAAATATTAACCGTAGAATAGAATCGTATCGTTCTTACACTGTATGGAATCGATTCGAATCGGTCTGTAATAAAAGGATATCGTTTTTGAATCGAATCGTAACCTGTGTATCTAGATGCATATCGAATCGTTTATCACAGAGAGATGTGCAACCCTATCACACACACACTAGGGCTGTTGGAATGAACTTCGGGAATCAAATATAATTTGAAAAGGACAAAAATCAATAGTATTCGAATGCTGATATTAGTATTACATTTTTAATTTTAATTTTTTTTAGAAACATGTTTTCTAACGTTAGCAGATCTCAGCCTCCTCGCCTTGGCCTACCCTAATAAACGGATGCTTTTGACACATGAAGTCTGATGAACAATAAAGTTTTCTGAATCACTAATAGAAATAGCAGACAGCGGAGTATCACGGAGATAACACGGCACGCACACGGAGATAACCACCGGCAGCACTCGGTGAAGTGAAACAAAGATATGGATGGAGCTCTAGAAGCGATGACGTCATGACAAAGATGCATTCATGCTGCTTACTGCTAGCTAGATAGACCCGCGTCTCCATCGGCTGATTCATCTGGGTGTAGCCATGGGTGTAGCCATGGCAACGTGGACACAGCGTCCCCAGGAGAAGGCAATGTGGTTGTTTTACTTTCTTAATTATTACTGATCTAGAAAGCTGTCAGCTGTTGGTAATTCAACATATTTATTGTAATGTTTTTGGAACGCCCTTTAGTGGACAATAAGTAAAACAACCACATTGCTGGTAATGGCATTGGCAACGTATGCCTGTGTAGTGTAGTTAATTTTAATAATAGGCTGAATATGAGCATTACATATTTTAATATCATTTGAATATTGAAAAAAATATGGAATGAAATATGAATAGTATTAATGAGGAAAATTGACAGCTCTAACACACACACACACACACACACACACCGTGTGCACCAAACAGAGAGATGGCATTCAAATGATTGGCTAACTGACTGACCTGGCTACAAATAATACCTGATTTGTTAACGCTGTTGAACGGTGGTCTGTCTGACACCTTCGCCCCTCGTACAGTCGGGGGTCCACCAGACGCCTGCTCTCCGTATACAGTAGAGGCGGTAAATCCGAGTTAGTGTGCTGACTCATGGATCTCTGGGTCAATCACCAAACTGATCAGTGCCACCCAGATTAAAGAACTTTTATCTGTAAAACACAATATTTATATATATATATATATATACTATAATAAACTAAACAAGCCATTTTCGTTTGGGGAAAGTAAGGATAACACTATAATTATTATTCATTATTCATGCAGCGAGTCCTCCTCTCTTCCGAGTGACGGCGGAGTGATGCACAGTAACAAAACCTTGGCTGCTTCCAGCTACGGTCTAGCTAAGTTAGCTAGCTAAGTTTAACGTGGAAGTCATTGAAGCTCCTTCTCTTGTCCTTGTTAACTTCTAGCAGACACTTGCTCGGTCATGTTAAAATGTGATTTTACAGGTTTTAAAGAGAGTAGCGAGTGATGCAATACATGGTTTGAATTAGTATATTTTGACTGGCATTAGCAGCAAGTGACCCGGGTGAATGGAGACAGCAGACTCGACTCACCCGGATCAGTTCAAGGATCCGGGTGATACGAGTGGGTGAGGGAATCTTCTCCCATCTCTAGTATCCAGTCATGGGTCAGCCTGACGCCATCTTCCTGTGTCCTGTCCTGGGTGAGAGTGTATGCAGTCTGAAATCAGTTAACCATGATGTATTGAGTGGAAGAAATCCGCTAGCCCTAAGGCTAATTCATGCAGTGTAAAAGGTCATATGCTTGTCTTAAGGCTGCTATGTGAAAACCTTATTTTTGTAGATTACAGTACATCGGTAATGCACTGCAGCAGGGATGTTTTGTTGATGTAGAGGTTATGTTGTCCCACATAGATACTGCAATTGAAAATATGTAGATGTTGCAATCAGATTTCAGGGTTCAGATTTATGTGACTGCTTGTATTATTTGATGGAAAAAGTATAACCAGTGAGATACATGAAGGTTCACACCTCTAACAGACAAACATTTTACGGGTCACTATAAGCTGCTTGCACAGACGACATACACACCCGTTCTTTAGTGAGAGGACATTTTCACCTCACTTTTCAACAAGGTGAAACCGATTCATGTATGCAACATGAGCTGCTCTGACTTTGCTCCTAGTTTGAATGTGGAGAAAGTGAAAGATAGCAGCCTTAACCCTTTGTGAAGAAAACTTGCTACGGACATAACAACGCCCTTGCTTCTGTTGTTATCTTGACTGCAGCAGGCAGAGGTGACTGCTGATCCTGGAGCTACTGTTCCAAGTCAGAAGTCTTTGGCACTGTTGCTGGCTGTTGTTACATCTGTCCGTCTTCTCTCTTTAGTCTGCCTCCATACAAACACACACGGCCACTGTAACACACAATGTACAGTCTAGACAGTAGTGCAGCACAGTCTTTATTAAAAGCAAGGCTGTGTAGAACCTTTTACCGTTGGTAAGCAATGATGATGTCATTAGTGTGTTCACGCGGTTTGGCACAGCTTTTCAAGCAATGCAACCAAAGATGGAGAATGCAACCTAATTAAACAAAGACTTTTGAAAATTGCTATTAGTGAGCATGTCATGATCTTGGGTTTTTGTTTCGATAGGTTCCTATTTTATTTTGAAGTTCCCTGCCTCTTATGTCCAGTGTATGTTTGACTTATTTCTGTATCACCTGTGTTGTTTTAGTCCCATCAGCCCTGGTCCGTTTCCTTTGTTTCCTCATATCAGTTTTCAGCCTGAGCTCATTAGATTCTTGTGTATTTAGTCCGTGTCTTTCCCAGTGTCAAATCATCTGCCTCAGTGTCCATGATATCTTCTGCTGTTGGGATTCAGTAGGGAGCAGTTTCGATGCTTAGTCATTTTCAGAGATGATTATGAGTATCGATAGGATAATGAATGCTCATAGAATTATTAATAATCCAGCGATTATAACGGGGCCACCACCCTGGGATAAGGGACCAATAAACGGACCATTAATTTAGTTTCATGGGAAGGCTGTTCACTCAGGATGCCAGTATCTATAAACTACTTTACACTCACAGGATGAACAGTGGGAATCAACCAGCTGTTATCACAATGTTCACACAGCAATAACCACAGACAGAGAATCACTGAAATAACAGTTTATTTAACTTTAGCAATATCAATCAATGATTAATAACACCAAAATCAACTAACCGTCATTCTGTGACCACACCTAATATCACATAGGTTAAGCTGTGTGTGTGTGTGAGTGTGTGTGTGTGTGTGTGTGTGTGTGTGTGTGTGTGTGTGTGTGTGTGTGAAATGGGAAGGGAGAAAGGGGAATAGCAAGAGGGAAAGATGACTTCGTCACATCCAAACTGCAACTTGCCGGAGCTCAGCTGTATGTATGCTTTCATCTCCAATGTATGTCTTTCATCTCCAATTCAACATAGGGTAGTGATGACAGCAACATGTAGGTGTCCTCTTAAAAGCTTTGAATCTAGGGATGCGCCAATACCGCTTTTTTCAGTGCAAGTACATTTAAGTAATTGACGATACAGAGTCCCAATATGAGTACTTAAAAGCCATAAAAGTTCTTATAATTACTTTGAGAGAGATGAAAAGGGTGGGACTGTTTACACAGAAGATTCCGCCGTAATCGCGAAAAGGAGAGTCAAAAATATGCCGTGATCGCCCCGTTTAGAAAGAACTGTGCTTTGCAGCCTCTTCGAAACAAGCTTTGAGCTTGTTGAAGCTGCGGGCGCACGTCGTCCTGGTAACACATCTTCAAAACATCACCAACGCTCTGTGACGACCTCCGCTGCCGTCTCAAAGGCGTAACACCCAATGAGTGATATACCTGCAATGAAAAGGCAGCATAAAACATAGCAGTTAGCCCCGATATTAGCAACAGATAGTGTGTGACATTTCTCCTGCTCCGTGGCCTACCTGTTGTCGCTGCCATTAAGTATCGTCGTGGTAGTATCGGAGCACATTTATGAGTACAAGTACACGCGCACAGTATTGGACCGATACCCGATGCTGGTATCGGTGCATCCCTATTTCAATCCAATTTATCTTTCATCAATCTGTGTTTATTATCTATTACAACCTTCGATAAGTTACAATGAGTAACCATGGATGCATCCGGCTGAAAGTCACCAGTTAACACGGCCACTCGATAAATTGAAACACGGAATGTCGGAAATTCTGTAGAACTTGTTGGAATACAGATTCTGACGAAGGAACATGTGAGAACCAGACATTTAGATGCTGATAACTTTTACTTCAGTGTTTCAAGCTTCTAACAGGTCAGGGTGGTTGGGGAACATACACAAGGCATTTCCACCAATCAGCTTCAACAAACCTTACCTAGACTTTCACAGTCCTCTGTTACAAACCCAGCTCGTGAGGGGAAAGGGAAGCAACATAAAACCAGCTGTTTTTGGTAATGTATGTAGGTCTTTGTTAGTTCAGTTTGGTCTCAATGGTCACAGTATTTGAAAAAAAAGGGCAAAATATTGCAAAATATAATAAGACCCTACCTGACCCTCCGTGGGGCTGGTAATAAGACCCTACCTGACCCTCTGTGGGGCTGGTAATAAGACCCTATCTGGCCCTCCGTGGGGCTGGTAATAAGACCCTACATGACCCTCTGTGGGGCTGGTAATAAGACCCTACCTGACCCTCCGTGGGGCTGGTAATAAGACCCTACATGACCCTCTGTGGGGCTGGTAATAAGACCCTACCTGGCCCTCCGTGGGGCTGGTAATAAGACCCTACATGACCCTCCTTGGGGCTGGTAACAAGACCCTACATGACCATGTGGGGCTGGTAATAAGACCCTACGTGACCATGTGGGGCTGGCAATAAGACCCTACGTGACCATGTGGGGCTGGTAATTAGAACCATATGACCCTATGTAGGGCTTGTAACTGCAGTGTTTTAAAGCATCTGTTAATCACTGCATCTCTATTCTGGAACTGTAACAGATGTCAACCAAAGGCCGTCCCACTCTGGTGCCTTCATGTTCTTCTGCACATCTCCAAAATCTCAGAAATGGGTGTGTGTCGGCCGTCTCTGCTCTCTCAGTATTTACTGCAGGAAAAGCCCCCAAGCCTAATTGGCTTGGTCAGTGATGGAGCATATGCACTTTCCAGTGGGAGCCCATCTGACAGGGCCACTCGCTGACGACTGCCTGCATAGTCTCCATATGTGGCAGACAGAAGGGCCCGACGCATGCTGCCCTTCAACTAACGAAGCCAAGTCACTCGGTTTTTACCTCTGCTTTTTAGAGGACAGAATCCAGAGCCAGATTACTACCTCTCACAGCTATCTCTCTCTCACACACACACACACAAATACAAGCCGGTAGGAAAGCTCAGAGTTGTAAAAGCATAACGGCCCCCTCACCTTCACCCACATCCAGACTGATACACAAACACACAGAGTGACTCCGAGATGCTAAAAACATAATTGGACCATTACCTTCACCTTCACCCCTCCCTCCCTCTCTCTCTCACACACATGTAGACTCACAGGAGAAAACCGTGTTGAGATGTGACGGGAGAAAGAAATAAGGAGACAAGAAAAGCTGCGTGGTGCGAGTGTGAATTCAGCCTCCAGCTGGAGCGCTAAATGGACTTGGTCAGTCATTAGCATGCACAGGTCTAGTCCGGACATTTAAGGTCATTCATTCCCCAGGCTAGTCCTCCCCACGCTCAAATCGCCCAGCTACTTCCTGAAATTGCTCTTACTGCCTTTTAACTAGCGCGGCAACACTGCGAAAGCCCGCCAGCTGAGTGTTTGAGTGTTTCCCGGGGCTGCAGATGTTAATAAGCTTGATCACAGGAGCCCCGACCTCGCGATGTAATTCTACCCAAGGTGCATCTGTTCTTCTTGTACGCACAGGAACCCTACGGTGGAATCGTTTCACAAAGTCACGCAGTAGCTCGGCTGCTGCCTTGGTAACGGCAGCGGAGGTATCAAAAAGGCAGCCGGGCCAAGGAGAAACAGCTGGATATTGGCCGTGCGCAGCGTGGCAACATGACTTCAAGGCAACAAATATAAATCGTATGGACTACGGTTGTTTATTTTACTCCTCGCGCTGGGAAATATCTGTGTGCCTCTTACGTACAGCCGTTTAGCCCTATAGCAATGTGGGAGATAAGGATGTAGCAGAGCATCACAAGCCACGCATTATGTGAATAGATGTTTGTCCATTGGCGGCATCTCTTCTTCGCCCACGTCCTATCACTGGACCATTGTGCTGCAGGTTATCCACAATGCATATGGGTCATCAGACAACTGTCAAAGTCACCACAACATACCCGTGGGGACTTTCACACAGTTCTATCAGGATTAAACTTAACTCATGAGCAAGAACACGACATAGCTAAACTATATAGAAGTGAAACTGCAGCATTCCCTGTGAACATTTCCCCAGCTCTTCTGCTTCTTTTGACTTTTATTCATTTTAAATACACCTCCAGTCATAAAGTAAATAGATTGTGAGTTTCCGTGCTTCTTTACTTCTTTTATGCTCAAAGCCAAATGTGATGTTTCTGCCTACGTTTTTTTCCCTCCAGACTGTGGCTGACCCACTTTCCCTCACCGCAGGCACCTTGAGGGTGTTATGGCACAAGGAATATTTACAGTGGAGTGTTTGGAATAAATGTGATATGATTAAGTAATGGCTTTGAAACAATTAGAGGGGGGTCACATTAAGCTATGTGATGTATGGTAGCATGGATGGGAAAATGTAATATATATATATATACTGTATATAGCCCATAAAGTTGGAATAATGTGCAAATGTCTTGTCTGTTATAGTGCCAAACAAATGTTATGCATGAATACATTTTCACTTGGTGAAATGGGACACATAATGTAATCATTGCACCTGGTCAAAAGTAATTACTGATGCATTTATATACGAATAAACAGGAATGTTCCTGGTGTCTGAAAACAAAATATTCCAACTTACTTTTTTCTTTTTTTTTTAGGAATAACTTAATTGAGCAATGAGACCGTCAGTACTGAACAATGTGTATTTTTCTTTTCTTTTGTGTAACATTGATGAGCTCAGCTAACTTAGGAGCTTACTGGTCAACATACCTTCAAACTGGTCTTCACACATGGGAAACCCACCCTGAGATGTGCATACAGCAGTTATCCAAACAAAGACTGAATCAGCATCAACAGCTGAATTAAAAAGGGACCTGAGGACAGTCAGACCTTGTCTGAAAATACAGGTGCAGCACCAACGGTCGAAAAGTAACATATGTCATTATTCCTGCATTTTACAGTTCATGGCTTACCAGCACATCAAAGCTGATACAAGTTTAATTCTACACATAATAAGTGCATTATTATGTATTCGATATCTCCACCAAGCATGAAGACCTCTACTTTTAAATTCATGTAGTAATAAAATCTAGTTGTTTTGTGAGGAAGGTTTTTTAAAGACCACCATGAGGTTGGGTCTTTTGTTTGGCAGCAGTTTATTTTACTTCCTGCCAGTTTTGCCCCGTTGCTGTTCAACTTGACATTGACAAACATGGGATCAATAGGTATGTGTATTGACTGCAATCCTTGTCTTGTTCTGCAGGTGATTTTGATGCTGACCAAACTATTTGACTTCAACCTCAACAGTGTGACTGAGAGTTCATTATGGAGGTAAGCTTATCACACTACATGACATTTCTAGAAAAGCCTAGAGCGGTGATGAGTTTGACACTCAAATTGGTCAGAGGGGACTGCCGGACTTAGTTTGATACTGTATATTTCTGATGTTTATATTCCTGTGGTTTGAAGCGCTCCCAACACCGCTCTGAGGAATAACAAATGCCAATGCTTGCAAGGATCTTCTAATGTGAATTAATGAAACATCCAAAGCCTGAAAAAGATCTCTCAAATGGTGGGTCTGAGTAGCAGACTGTCTTCAATCAGTTTAATGTCTGTGGGCACCAGAAATCCCTCACATGAAAGCCACTAATCAACGCGACTGGAGCTTGCAAAGTTATCCACTAAATTACCTTGACCAGCCTTGAACTCGGCATCGCCTTGCTGGGAGTGCAAGCCTCATTTCTGACTCTAACCTGATGTAACGTTGGCAGATGCCTGTTAGGGAGGAATGTGTCTGCATTCATGTCTTAAATTGAGAAAATCAGAACCAAAATTGTACGGCCATTCTGAAATGCTTTTTGCGATATAATGTTTGCTTAATAACTGTTATAGCTGAGACATGAACAGCTCTCTCTAGGAAAATGGGAAAGAGGAACAAGGACAAATAAAGATTAACGCCTTGAAAATAAATCTGACAAATAGAGAGGACGGATCAGTCTCATGGTGTTGAATCTCCCTGCATGTTATAAACTGGAACAATTCTCTGACTTGCTGAAAAGACATTAGATGTGTTTTATGAAAACCATCCAGGCAAATTGCTTGTTCTAATTGACCATAGTTTGTTTTCTAAGAGAGACAAAGAGCTATTCTTTGAGAGAGAGATTTCATTTGTTTGTACATTTCGCAACATTTGCAGCTCTGATCTAAAGAACTGATTTTTGATGTATCATTCAAATATGACTGATAGCAGAAAAAATAAATATGAAAAGTTGAAAGATGGTTGAAAAAGTAGTGAAAGTAGTTAGTTTGAAAGCTTGCTGTCAAAAAAAAGAATAGGAATCGGCCAAGAAAACGACAAACGCTGTATCTCTAAAGAAAAGCTACAATGTGACCTAACTAAAACTAAATCAAATATAATTCAATCAGCTTTAAACTGTTTACCTATTTCAAGATCCACCAGTGCCTCATGGTTATTGTGCTCTATTCAAGGATGTTCTGTTTCATTCACACTTGCACAAAAAAAATGTGTTAGAACTTGTTACAATTATGTTCACTTGATAAAATCCTTGCACTTCAAGCTCGTTTTACTGCTGTACTATCAAGTACAACTCACTTGCCAATATCAAGTAAAATGTACTCACCACTAAAATGAATATTTATGAAGGGGTTAAGTAAATGTTACTTCATTATATTTGAGTAAGAAGTTATATTTATTTACAGTTATTAGTTCAAGTCACTTTAAGATCATCATTTTCATCAACATATTGGGCCCTAGTTTCGTGGCGCAGCGCAGGGCGGCGCAGGGTGGCGGAGCCGGCGCAATGCAAGTTTCGACCCACGCAGCCTTGCGCACCGTCAGTTTGGCAGTTTGGTAGATCGCCTGCGCCAAGATGGGTGTGGCGGCGCAGCAGTTGGAGGCGTCACAGATTCAGCTTGGCGTAGCGGATGTTTCGTGGCAAAAAGCCTCGCCGAGACTGCGCTGAAAGCTCGCCAGCTCCGACCTGGTCTACTTTCGGCGCAAGGCGTAAATAAAGTCCATTCATTCAATGCGAATCACAGCTGGCGGAGTGGAAGTTTGGCTGACGGCGCGCAGTGCGCACACGTCACCGAGACCTCACAGGCAGGTTTCCACAGTTCCAGGCACATTTAAATGCAATAAATTATCACAACAAACACTATTTAATGCAACTCATTGAATCAACACGTGAATTTATATCTATATAGATTGTCCCGTCACATCTGACATCAGATCAAAGGCGGATGGCACGCGTAACGGAAACTCAGCCTCTCGGACCAAAACATCTCCCTCTCTCTCCTGTTTTTTATAATATCGGCATTGTTATTATTATGATACGCGCGCACAGCGCGTGATGCGCGTGGTGGGAGCGGCGGCGCTGCTTCTTTCATCGGGTTGTCAAGTGACGGAACTTGCACTGAACCTCCCCTAACGCATTAAAGGTGAGGAGAGGAGCTCATTTGATTGGTGAAGATCTGAATCGGCTGTATTAATCCCAGTCCACGCCTCGTCTCCTCCTCGTCTCCCACTCACGCCTTCTTCTCCTCCCTCTTTCCCACTTGCGCCGGTGGGCGAGACGGGAGGAGTGCCTGCGCGAGCCTGCACGGTGCAGGAAACTTGCAAAGTCCAGGCGGACACACCCCGTCGGCACGGCGCAGGTGCGCTGAAAGCTGACTGCGCCTGGTCTACGAAACTAGGGCCCATTAAGTAAATCAGACATCTGGAATATTTCGCTATGAATTAAGTAGATTCAGATATCTTTTGGTTTGACATTTTCATTTACTTACTCACTATACTTAGGTAAATGTTGCCAGGTTTCTTTTGCTAAATGTTACCAAAAGTCAATGTTTGTTCACATTCTACACCAATCCATGAGTGTTCACAGCCCCCTTTTTTGAAAAGTATTTAAGTTGCATTCGATACAACATCTGATTCTTTGGAACGACAATTGCATAGAATTGTACAATTCACTACATGTAATAGTTATATCAAAGTTTCATTGCTGAATGATGAAGTGTTGAAACCTGTAAATTAACAATTTGTGGTATTAAGACAATGATCAAACCAAAACTTTTCTTTTTCGGTTGATAGAAACATATGTTTCTAAGACTTGTTTTGAACGAACCAATTAGAGAATCATTTTCACTTGCTTGAGTAATAGAAATGCTTTCATTGACAAGAGTGTTCTCCCATGAGAAGCTCTCACTGGGTTAAATGTTCAATCTAGTTTGCTACACAGAGGATTTCTGAGAATCTGCTGAATCTACTGAACGTTGCATTCAGTGCCAGTGCGTTTCTGTGACCTTAGAATGAGGCGTTTATTTCTCCAAAAGGAACAGACAGCTTTTACGTCATGTTATAAATTGAATTGAATTTAAAGTTTGGTGAATTTCAATGACTTAGCTTGCCCACTGAAATAACATTAAGCAGCTTGAGTTAATAAATAGCTTTTTACGAATGTCTCCCTCTCTTAAGCAACTTTTATGCCTTTAGTTTTAGAGAAGTGAAATTAATAAAATGAGTGGAGTTATAGCTCCACTATATAAAGTTATAGCAGAGCTAAATAACCAAGTATATAGATTAGATGTTAGCTAACTCTCAATAATAGGGCTACAAAAAATAATCTTAGATAGGAAATAAAACTCAACTAGGCTAGCCAATTAAAACACAATGGCAAGTAAGACCAGGTTTAGACCTAACTAAACAAAAACAGGAGAAAAAAGGCTCTGCAAAATTAAACGGCAGAACCCCTACGTTTCTTCTCTAAGTGTAACAATGCTATCCTCTAAGTACACGTTACAGTTAGCAATGTCACCCAACACAACCGTTGAAAGTGGCTGATGCATTGCGCATCCCAAAAGCCATGACAGTTTATTGGAGAAGAAGATCAGGGGTGACAAAGGCAGTGTATTCAAGTAGTCTCTGAATTATAGTATTACAAAATAGAAATTATGACAGTTAATTTAATATATTTTTACTCAACCACAAAGTTAGTTTTTTTTCCGTGCATGTTGTATTAAATTCTAGTCGTGATCCCAAACTTTGAAAACATCAGATATGTCAGACGGAATTATGAGGGAGACAGATCTTGATTTCCGTTTGATGTTCTGGTGCAGCCCCAAAAACATGGCATCTAGGATCTGAATGTTTCACTAAGCATGAGCATCATGTGGCTTCACTGAAGTGTTGAAACAAGCTCATGCTGATGTGCTTCTGAGTGACAGTGTAGACATTTTTTTTCTGTGTAATAACTTCAAGAAAGGTGAGGACTAATATAAAGGCGGAATCAAGGTTTGTAGAAGTTAATGCCGTTCATCCTGGGTATTCATGTGCTGTCTAAGTGGGACAACATCAGTGCCCTGACAGCGGGCAATGAGGTCAAGGCAACATGTGGCATTCAGTTGACTTTCTCTCATTACTTTATAGAGTCTCTGGTCTACCAGCGTATGCTACTGCTAGAGGGATAACTAATGACAAATGTACTTATTGTAAGTCGCTTTTGACAAAAGCGTCTGCTAAATGACCTAAATGTAAATGTAATGTAAATGGATAAGACAGTCCGTAGGAAGGAACCTGAGATATTATGCTCGTCTGCTTAATTATTACATTAAAGGTTCCTTAAAAGGCTTCTTTGCAAGTATGAACGTTTTTAAGCGTTAAGGCAATAGACATTTGTGTGAAATTTGTGGGCCGTAAAACCAAAACAATTAATTGACTCTGTTTAAATGCTATGGAGAACAGCAGCTGCGGGGAACTACAGAGTCATGAGACACTTTGCTGTGGGTTTGTCTGTGCTAGTAACCTATTTCACAAACACAACATCATTTGAGCCATCATTAACAGAAAGCTATTGGTTTTAGTTGCTGTAAATAAATTGTTTGATTTGACCAACTTCATTGATCCCAGATGGCAATTCTATTCAGCAGTCCACCAAAAACCATACAGACTTCCATACATACACGCATACACACACACACACACACACACACATACATCCATACATACATACTGGTGCATACATACATACATACATGCATACACACACACACACACACACGCACACACACACACACACACACATACATACATCCATACCGGTGCATATATTCCAATGTCAGTGAGAGTAGCAGGTGCCCTCCTGTGTCTTCTACTGAGACTACAAGGTGTGCACAAACAATAAAACAGTGGTAGACCAAGAAGAGCCCCCTAATAAATCAATCAAGCTGGTCCACAGTGTAAGAGACAGCATACATATATAAGTATTATCACATACATTAATAAATCACCCACAATCAATTGTAAAAAAAATATAAATTTTATTAAGCTTATGTCTGATAGATGGAATGAATTACCTGGGATAGCGATAGGTTTTCCGTGGTGGAGCTGTAAGACGACCTCCGAGGGCATAAGCACAAAAGCGGACAACGGTTCGTTGAGGCATAGACGCCTTTTATTAGCAGTGGATAGATCGGAAACATAGGAGAGGGGGTGTGACATGTAGCAAAGGACCTCCCGCTGGGATTCGAACCAGGGTCGGCTGCGTATGTGCGTACGTTCGTACATGGCATGCGCTCTAACCACACCGCCACCTGCGTGCCAACCCAACCATGATCTTTTCTGACACCGAACCAAATAGTTTTTTTGCCTAAACCTAGGTGACACCAAGAGGTCCCGACAATCGTGTATGTGACCAGTTGGGTATGGGTTCGAGAACAGTGGAACATATTCCCATTATGTGCTACATATGGGGAATATAGGCGTGACCTCGTTTAACATCCAGTCCATTCCAGTGTCTATACTAAGCTAGTTCATGGAACTCCAACACACAATAGTGGTACCAATATTTTAATCTCAATAACCAATGTGCAATTTAACGAGAAATGATGGCAAAGTGCTAACGTGTCAGAGAGGAAGCTTGTTTGCTTCCTGTGTGTGTTATCCAGAGGGGATGGCAACTGGTCATGAACAGGCTCTCAGGATCTAAGGTAGAGAGAATGACCAAACATAAAAGCAGCAGGACAAGCTTTGCAAATTGACAGTGCTGAGCCATATAACAACAAGTTGAGGAAAAGAGGTATGCGCCCAGTCGCATTATTGCCTGTGGAAAATTGTGTGAAAAATTCTAAGTCGTCCATTATGTTGAATACATTTTTTGGATGTGCATCTATCCAGTCGTCGCTGCCCCGCCATTCTTCCACCTAAATCCCATTAAATTAAGCCTGATATGATGGCTATTGCCATCATATCAGGCTATTGCTGTCTCTGATGAAGGTACCACATTACACTGGTAATGCTGCATCTGCCATGGTTTCATTCACGTTATTATAAATGTGATGCCTAGAGAAGACATAGCTTATCATGATGGATGGATGATCGTGCATGTGGAAAAGCAGACAGGAAGACAGATTAGTGGACAATATACATTTTGAGAGAGCGAAGACCATAATGAGAGTACAGAACATTAGTGAAGTATTTACAGCCAGCAAGATAGACAGAGCTGCAAAGCACCTGATAATTGCATTTAAAATAGCCAATTGCTCTGCCAGAAATCCAGCACTCCTTAGGGAGAGTTTGAAGCTAAACTAGGCATCTCTGGCTGTTGTCGCCCCGAAAAGCAGCATGAGGTAACAGCTTGAAATTTTCATCCCTAGAAATCACGTGGCACAGTGTAAGCGTACACATGCCTGTCAACCTGTCTGTCACTGCTTTAAGCCAAAGAACAAGCAAAACCATCTCACACTGGTAAGCTTTGATACCAGTGTTTTCTCACTTTTCAATCCATGTATTTACAGGTTTGTAGACACTTGTGTTCTGCAGCGACATCAACGCTAACTGGCTCTGTACCTGGGTCTTTAAGGGCACTTTCACAAAGTTAGTCCCAATCAGAGTGAAATTGATTGGTTTGGTTTGTGTCCTTAGTTTGGTTTCACAGCGCATAGGCAGACCCAAAGAAAGCATTATTTTGCTAAAGCTTTTCCCTTTGATTCAGCTCGTATTAACTAATGTTAACCTGCCCTTTACCTGTGCCCAGTCCAACAAAGGGCTTGGTAACAATGTGTTCAGACTATACTCTCAACTGAACCACAGTAGGGTTTGCTTGGAAATAGTCCAAGACCACCTCTCACAAGTAGTGATTTTTTCCATCTACACTAGAGGATGATTGCTGCATACACAACTGCCCAAACAAACAGCACCAGAGTTTGAATTGCACAAGAGTAAATGTGCTTGTCAAAGCCTTAGACCCAATCCAGTTGATTCCAACATATACTAGCAAATCTGATACCCAAACCAAATCATAATTAATATGGGATTATTTTTGTTTATTGACATCACTCACACTAGACGCATCGGAATGGGGTGTGGCGGGCTTACCTCCATGGCTGAAATTACCACTTTTATTGCTTTGTACATGTTGTGGAAGTCCCACATAAGAAGTAAACGAATATGAATGATTCTGAAATAGCTACTTAATGATGGCTATTTGCAAAATGTGTGAAGTGTGAAATTGTCAGGTCTAGCTGCAAGACGACAAGCAAACAACTGTTAAAAAGCTTGTTTTCTGAATGGAGCTTGAATTGATTGGAGGTAGGTTGTGCTAGCATTATAGCTGCTCCATCAACACTCAACATATTGTTATCTAGACTTTAATATGGCAGCAACATTGTTATTTGTATGGTAGACAATCTATGGTTTGTAACCAACAATTCTGGTGATTCCCAAATTTGGGGAAATAAAACAATATAATGGTCCCCTTCCTGACTAGTAATGATTGAATTCCTGGTGAGTTCTTGAATCTATAGTAGCTGTTGTATAAACAAACATCCTGATACGTTGGGATGTTCTTCACTGTATGCCATAGACTGCAAGATGTGGACGTAGTCATTGTGAGATTCAGTGCAAGCGTTTCTATGACCTGAGAATGAGCCGTTTATTTCTCCAAAAGGAACAGACAGCGTTTACATATGTTAAACTAGTCAGCATACATACATCATGTTTTAAATTGAATTGAATTTAAAGTTTGGTGAATTTAAATGACTTAGCTTGCCCACTGAAATAACGTTAAGCAGCTTCAGTTAATAAATAGCTTTTTACGAATGTCTCCTTCTCTTAAGCAGCTTTTATGCCTTTAGTTTTAGAGAAGTGAAATTAATCAAATGAGTGGAGTTATAGCTCCACTATATACAGTTATAGCAGAGCTAAAGAACCAGGCATATAAATTAGACGTTAGCTAACTCTCAATAAAGTGGAACAAACAACGTTAGAGGAGGTGTCCAGCATTGGTAATACGTTATGTGTGGATACCATTGTTTTCAATCTGCTCACGTTTGATCACTATCTGAGTGAAGCATATTGCGATTAAAACAATAACGTAATCATGAACAGAAACACAAAGAGAAGCAGATCAGAGTCTTTAAGGCCAAAGCAACAAACATTTGCATCTTTTTTCACAGTATTCAAAACAAAACATCCTTTCAATATTTCCAGCGTTGTGAACATGGCATTTTCGGAAAACAATAAAAATACCTTTTACATCATGTAAATATTTTAATACATGAAATAAACCATGAAACACTATTGATATTGCAAACATTCAAATATTTGAACTATTTTTTTAATCCTATTTAATATGTATAAATCCTCTTTAGAAATATATGACATTTTAATATTTAGGCCTAATATTCCATAGGGCTACACAAAAAATAATCTTAGATAGAAAATAAAACTCAACTAGGCTAGCCAATAAAAACACAATGGCAAGTAAGACCAGGTTTAAACTAAACAAAAACAGGAAGCAAGATATATAAGATGTGGACGTAGTCATTGTGACATCACCTATTGTTTTCTGGACTCGAGTTCTGCATTTTGGCTGTCATCCTGGATTATTATTTTATTTGGTGAACGGAAATGACCATAGTGGACAGTGGAGGATTGATCTTACTGGATCTAGATCTGGTTCTGGTGTGAAGCGACTTGTCAACCACAATTATCATCTATTTTACTTTAAATGGGACCCTAACTTACTAAAATAAAAAAGTGTGCTGTATTGAAGAAGAAAAAAATTATTAAGTCCATAAACTACTTTTTACAATGTTTACTGACATAATGGGCCCTAGTTTCGTAGACCAGGCGCAGTCAGCTTTCAGCGCACCTGCGCCGCGCCGACGGGGTGTGTCCGCCTGGACTTTGCAAGTTTCGTGCACCGGCGCAAGTGGGAAAGAGGGAGGAGAAGAAGGCGTGAGTGGGAGACGAGGAGGAGACGAGGCGTGGACTGGGATTAATACAGCCGATTCAGATCTTCACCAATCAAATGAGCTCCTCTCCTCTCCTTTAATGCGTTAGGGGAGGTTCAGTGCAAGTTCCGTCACTTGACAACCCGATGACAGAAGCAGCGCCGCCGCTCCCACCACGTATTATCGTAATAATACGCCACCCTGCGCCGCCCTGCGCTGCGCCACGAAACTAGGGCCCAATAAATCAAGTAAGCATTGATTTTCTCTTAGATGTCCATGCAATCAGACTTATCTTTGCAACCAGAGCTGATGACCCCTGATGGCCAGGAGAGAGATGCAAGTGTAAGACACTTCAGCATTGGCTTCATATTTCAGAACCGGAAGTTGCCACCTGGTTGCAACCTTCGATCTTATTGTTTAAACTCCATTCTCAGTGAGTGTAACTTGAAGAGTGGAGGTTTGTCACCAAACCTGAAGGGCAGGAATTGGTTTATGGATGTGGAGGGAGGGAGGGACGAGGGAGCAAGAAGTGTGGTTAATCCTGAGAAACACTCTCTGAGCTTGCTCATAAATTTATGCTGTCTCAAGCAGTGGTGTGTTTTCTACTCCACTCTGAGAGAGTGAGTGAACTGGTGTTAACTGTCCAGAGATGCATGCAGCTCTCATCCTCCGAACCATGATGAATCAAACCCCCATGAGAAATGTCCATACTGTGTAGTAGCTGCCAATCAATGTGTAGTGGACTGAAAGTTATAATTGAAAGTATGTCTATTAAGCCTGTTAATACGTGATGTAGTTCTGATTTATCTAAGGGAAACTAGAAAGGGGGTTTTATGTTTTTGAATGTGAAAGAGTATGTTACAAGATGTAATGGGTGTAGCTCGATCGTCCTCTTAGCATATCCAAAATCCATTATCCTTAGTGAGCCATATCACTGTTATAGGACTGATATCCTTTTTGTGTCCTGGTACAATGTTTC